>NW_023597054.1:14802134-14996708 GCF_011947565.3 Pollicipes pollicipes | reverse complement strand
CCAAGGACGTAATGTTGGAAGCG
Organism: Pollicipes pollicipes; assembly: GCF_011947565.3. Lineage (NCBI taxonomy): Eukaryota > Metazoa > Arthropoda > Thecostraca > Pollicipedomorpha > Pollicipedidae > Pollicipes > Pollicipes pollicipes. The sequence goes on along the minus strand of NW_023597054.1, from coordinate 14,996,685 downwards.
CGTGATTTTCGTGCAAAACCGCCTTGGAGACAGTCATATTTTCATGAATCAGGTTTGACCTACGTCAGATGCTCGATGGCATTCTAAGGCATGTAAAAAATACTAGAATCTCCGAGATTGGATGACAACGATTGGGCCACATTCCAATGTTAATCATGGTCGTGGAACTGCAAAACTGGCAGCAAACGTAGGGCGTTTAGTGCGGGGTTAAGAATACGTATGGTGATATAATTCGCAATTCTCGTGATGATAAGGTTTGGTTCGGATCATCTAGAGCAGACAACATCTAAGTTACGTTTTCGTGCCTAACCACTTCAATTCGCACCGTACGAAAAAAGCATGACAGCGAAGACAAAAGTTTATAAATACTACACGTGATTGAAACAGGATTTAAGAGTATAAATAATATTAGCCTATTGCAGACTCATCTGCTTGCATGGAGTGGTTTTCGAATGTTCATGTTCGCCACTTCGTTCTATTATTCTCGACCTGGCTGTCCATGCGCAGATATAATGTGGAGGTCCAAGAAGACACGTTTCTGCTCCAACCGGCAGCGGTGGTCGTCGGATACTCATTGGTTCCGTGCATCAGCGATTGCCCGCTATCACCTTAATGCATGTCATGGCTAGAAATCGGGAGATGGATGTGGAAGTCTTGGCTCAGGATTGTCCCCTCCCCCCTTCAATAATGCAAAAGTACGACATCAGTCTTACGCGCACTACATCAGACCCACCATGCCGTGCACACCAGACACCTTGAGCCCGAAGCGATATGACGACCCTAGCCTGAGGAGTTCCCTCCTACGACGTAAATGTTTGACCCGTGACCGCCAGAGGGGACTAAAAGTGCCCCTTCCGAGCTGCGGAGGAGGACAATCAACACCCAAACATACCAGGTAGGGCGACCAAATTTTCAGGGCTTGTCAGATAACCAGCTTGGCACAGTGTGGGATGCAAACCATTACAAGGCCTGGTCAGGTTACTGAACTACGGTGTCTTCAGAGAGAGTTTGCGTGTGAATTTTTCCCCACACTCGCGTTCGTACACATTTGAAGTCATATTTTTCATTTGGATTGTTTTAGTGCAATTCGTCGTCCGGATGACTGTCATTTAAGGTTAGTCGCGCTATAGGAGGCCACATCAGCATGGGTGTAGCTGTACTGCTCATTGCAGGCTCCGCTGGATCCCCACATATCAGAAAGTCAGCATAGTGTCCATTGCGGCTCATAGAAAGAGTAAGCCCAAAAACTAAGTTGTATTCCTGACATTTTCTGGAAAGTTTCACTTCTGCATATCTATGGCGTGGCCAGGATTTCGCTCAGGAGAGCCCAAGTTGGGCCATAGGGGACCCTTCCATTCAGGGGACCCTTTCAGCCAGGAGACCCTCTCAGTCAGGCCCCCACATTCAATTCAGACGTTCATTTGAAGCAAGAGGAATCCATATATGAGGAGTGTTGGAAAACAGGTACACGTTTTGTGTCGGTTTTCCGCATCAAGAGACAAAGGCCATAAATGATGGATGAAATGTAGAAATGTGTATATATGTATCCCTCCTTAAATCTGCCGCGTGATATTCCTGTATTGAAAGATGTTGCAGGCTGTTTTAGTCCCTTTCACAGTCAAAACCTGCGTGTTTCGACACAGGGAATGAGTTGCCAGGGTCTGTGCCGTGCATGAAGGCAATATTGATTCCAGAAACAATTCATCCACTGAAATAAGCAGGCGGCTCGGGAAAGATGGTGTGGGCCTCCTACTACGAATGGCAAGCAGACGCTGAGAGAATATTCGCTGAGATCTGTCCATTCTAGCACATGCACTTTCCAACGGTGTTGGAATCGCTGTTAAGATGTTCCTGGTATAATTTTTGTAACTGAACCTAAAGCATCCCATGTTCGATGCTCGCAAGCATGTTTGAACACGAGAGACAACTGATTCCTATAATGTCCCTATCCATACGCGTGTCATGTTTGCTGCCTTTGGGGCCGACGTCTGCCCATTGTGATTCCAGAGGTTCCAGTATTATTGGCTTAATCGCAATAGCTGATAGGCTTTGCACAAGTGGCAAGGACTATCTTGTGATTATTGTTTGGTGCTAATTGGACATGTACTTACCTCGACGTTTGAATACGGATGGATCATCGGTAAGGCTTGATGTGGATTAGGGCAGCCACTTTTTCGGTCGAACGTCTTTCCCACTGCACAACGCACTTCGAAAACCCATAAGGGGCCGGCAATGCAAGCAAACACAAACGCAACAGATACCCATGTAATAAACATCTAAGCCCAGCATCACAGCTCGGATTGTAACTACAGATACACCACATCGATCGTATAACTATAGAGTTTCCGTGTCGGGCAGGGGGTTGACAGTTTTAAGCCAAACCGCGTCTTTTCCTCGTTTTTTTGTCCAGTTTTGATAGTTGCTTCTTCTGAACGACCGCAAAACCAAATGCTGGTCGTCAAAGGCGGAAGAAAGCCCGCTGTCTCACGCATTGTGGACCTACAGGCCCAAAGTGGCCGCAAGGGCAGGTCAGCTGTATTGTGGATCCTGAGTTGACACATTCACAACCGTTTTGGGTCGGTGAGGGTGAAACCGGTCAACCGGTCTTATTCCGGAACAAAGAACAGTCTCACAATAATAAATTAAGCAAGTGCTGGTATGCAAAGCCACACTGCCAGGCGAATGCGTCATGCAAGTGGTCACAATATTCCAATCCTTACGATAATATGTTCGCTGTAGCTTGTCTCCGGTGTTGTGTGTATGGCAGACGGTTTCTCACATAGATCCTCGATGGTATACTCCATGTAGTCGATTAATAGGCATAGATAAACCATGGTTTGTAGGACAGGTACGCCAAACATAATGACAAGATTGCACTGTCTGATAACTCTGCTAACAAAATCAGCAACATCCTTCGGCTCTCAAAAGCAAAGCGTCCGAAGTGCGAGTTTTTCGTCTCAAAAGAATGTTAGGTTTGAAATGCATCTTGCCCCTGAACAAAGTCCGTGGCGCCGACCCTTGAAGTAAAATGTGTCGCCACTTTACCCTCCTCCCAGGCGGTTGCGGTTGGGGATGGTAAAATGCCTCAGGCGGTGCCAGGTTACTCATAACTTTACGCAGAAGTGCTCATCACGTACATGAATGCTATCAACCGCAGTTCCTATGCAAGACCAGGGCCTGAGCTTGGGGAGACAGCACAAATTCTGGGACGCAACGGGAATATGGACCTTTTTATGTCGCGTCCTCTGTTTTCAATGTCATTAACTGCAGGAAAAGTTTGGGATCGGAGACGGTTTCCAAAAATGTGTTTTTATTCGATAGAACGAATCATTTCTAGGCCAAAGCGTGAAAAGCACTCTTTGTGCACAATGCCGATTACAGAAGCATAAAATCCATTCATGACAAGCATTGTGTGTGAAAACGAACAGCTAATGCGTGGTTGAAATGTTTAGAGTTTTCGTCTCATAAATCGCGTTCCAAGATTCGTGTCCGGCTGCAAGGATGCCGTGGGCAAGTCGTAAGCCGCTGAAATTGGCTTACCATGTTATTGCAACGTCTCATCGTTGCACGTGTAGTGTGCGCCAGTAAGTAAACATTTACACATCAAGCAAACGTTGAGTGATGAGCGGTAAGCAGGCTGGGGTGTACGTTTACTGCTGCGAATGGAGACGAACCAGTGCAGGTAACAGGCTGCAGCATGTTCAGCAACGCGCAATAATTTTGATACGGGTGAAGTTTTAACACGCACTCGGGTGAGGCCGATTCGACCCCCCTCCCCCCAAAGGTTTTCCGGAATAGGGTCCGAACGGCGTGGCGGGGCCGCGCCAAATTTTGCGGAACTGTAGAAAATTAAATAGCGGATTGTATGGTGTAAAAATTTAGATGCACCTTGTAAGGTCGCTGACCTCTAGCAGATCAGAGTCAGGTCATGGATCCATCGAAGACAATTTCTAGGGGATCGTTCAATCTGATGCAGCAACGGGGTGTTAGACGAAGCCATACATCTTTAAGCGAGTTTCTTAGCCAACACAACAATTGCATGAGCAAATTCCATTGATTTAGGGTCAGGTATGAAGGTCAGACTAAGGTAAGGTAAGGTCAACCTATTTAATTACTCTAGAGCCTGCTGTATTGGGTACTCCCTGGTGCTCATTTTGAATTTGTCGATGACAGGAAGCGCATTATGCATATCCCATGGGCTTCTTAAACGTCAGAATAGTTCACTGACCTAAAATGACCCATATCATCATCTTGTTTTAGGAGCGTACTGCGTAGTGGCATCTTTGACGCTTATTCAAATGCAGAATCCAGAGCAGTCTGGTATGATTCTAGACACCATGACCTTCGAAAGATTAAACAAGGTCCCCGACCTTAAATGATCATCAGCGACCTTTTACTTAAAACAGTTATCTAGGTTCTGGGGGTACTTAAGACAAAAACCTGGAGCTTGACCTTGTTTGACCTTATTTGACCCAGAGGCCATGACTTATAAACACAAAGTTTTGATCAAGTGAGTTCACGTTCATGCCAACACACCCTGTGAATTTGGTGTTCGTGCCTCGTAATTTTTGAGGTCTCAGGGGGTCAAGTTGACCCCCGCACGAGCAAATATTATCCAACCGGCCACCCGGCGCGTGTCTTAACATTGCTTCAGCTCAGGCACCGCTTAAAACACGACTCAGACATGCTGTAAACTAGGTAGTAACGTGGGGAACGGCCCACCCGTAACATATTTTCCCGCAGGCAACAATGTACACCTTTCATTTCCACGATGGCGCCCCCGGTTCTGCTAAGGCTTCCTTCATTAATGGCACTGACCCTGAACGAGTACCGATTACCATATACAGCCACATCCCTATCCGGAATGTTTGGCACACCTGCCGCTCTGCGTGTAACTAGTAGCATTGATAGATCATAGATATTTGACTGATAGGATAACTTCCACAATTTGTTAGTGTTAAACATCACTTGCTGGGACGCGCAATAGGGGCGTAGGGACGCACCTATTAAACAGGGAAGTAAATAAGGACATATCTGCGAAAAAGACCTTTTCTCTCTCACTTAGTCCGTACCCTAAACTAAACGAGGAACCTTTAAGCGATCACACGAAGGAACACTGAGGCTCTATCCGATAACAACGGAGGGTCCCGCGTGGCTGATTTCTCCACGGGTTCGACCCCATTTCTGAGATGGGACTGGAGTCCCCCTCCCCTAACTGAATAGGAAAGTACACCTCAGGTTCTTGCTAAGCAAATGTTTTTCTGACCCGTACCCACTAGTATAACCATGTCCCTTCCCATAATTGTACGGTCGTCATGTGTTCAGGACTACAGGTGCTATTGTTATACCAGCGACTGCCATTCTTATAAAGCTCTATGGAACAGCGCTTTACGGGCCTGCTGGCTCACGAGTCGCGCCTCTAGACGCCTAATGTTCACTATGGCGGCATACCTGAGGTTGAGGTGAGGAGTTTTAGGATGCGTCGCTTACATATCTTTATGCACCTCATGTTGGGGTGAAGCGTTTTAGGGTGCGCCGCCTACAAATCTTTATGCTGAGGTAAGCGGTTAGAAGTTAAACGGAATATGTACACAAATAAGACAGTATTAATAGCCTTTTCCTCATAAAATATCCAGGAGAATGGAGAGATGGGTATATTTATATATAGATGCATAATCTTCCTCGCAAATGTACTTCAAAAAGTACGGGATGTGTGCACTCTGTTTGCTAGGTTTGGACGCGCATTTGCGCGTGGTATTACACCAAAAAGTATAAATGTATGGAAGAACCTCTGATGTGTCCCAAAGAAACAACGAAAAACTGCCACCCCAGTAGACCCTTAAAATGCAAGCCTCTCGGTACACCCCGCCCCGAGCGCGTCTCTATTCAAAATGGTTTGATTACGGAGCGTCACGCGTGTGGACGGCGCGATTCAATTCATTTCTGTTGGCTGACAGAATATGCCACTGCTATGCAGCTTCCGTCGTCAAACCTCCGCGCTATGATTACGTGAAAAACGAACAGTGCAGGGGTGAGGGTCGTCGCTACCTGTTATGAACACATTTCTCGTTAGTTTAACAAAAATCTATTTTGATGGAGATCACAAGATTCAGGGGTAGTTCCTGACTTTTGAAACCGGCTTATTCAGCTATTGATTCAAGACGTAATTATGGGGATTCTCCGCCCCCGCCCTCAGCAAACAAACAGAAAACAGTTATATCCTAATTAGTCAGCGTTCTTACTCAGTTCAGCGTATCAGCCTGGGGGTTTCTGTTTTGGTTTCGTGTAATATCTGTTTTGGTTTCGTGTAACAAAACGGTATGTCTATCAAGTATTTCAGGAAAAACCGCTATCCGGATAGGGCGTGGAAAGCTAACAATGCTATTTTGACGTGCAAGAAAGCATGTAGTCAGTTTGTTAAACGTTTTACTTCATCTATTCCCGTGTTACGCAGAATTACATCTAAAATCTGATGTTGACTGTCAGACTTAACTTCCACGCGAATGCACTGTTCACGACAGCATACCACACGCACATGTTATAGAGTGCGCAACACCAACACTCTCAGCATGGCGTCAAGCCTAGCAGCCTCCCGATGAAGCCCGGTGAGACAGAAACGTTCGCCTGCTTCACACCGCAGATAAGGGATCACATTCGATTATGCCGCCACAATCAGACCGACACCATCATTCGCGCTTCAGCGAGCATTGCTACCAACTTGCTGTAACTGCATCAACCTGTTGGATCTTGTTAGGTGAAATCTGGCCGTCGGAGCTGGATAACGCTTTGCGTGGACGACGTAATTGCTTGGCGTCAAAAAGTATAAAAGTTTTTCAAGCGAACACAACCGAATCAAGGCATATATGTTTGCATTTGTAAAAACTCGCTACGCTCCAGCTAAAGCTCACGCGCGAGACAAGAGACGCTTAATGACTGAAAAACAATGTGCGGCTGCTAGGAGCAAGGCACTTCGGATGCGGGAACAGGCGTGTCCATTACAAGAGAAGGAATGCTGTCAAAATTTGTACTTAGCTGATGTCAGACCACGACTGGAGTATTGTGTACAGGCTTGGTCTTCATGCTTCCAAATAGATATGAGCATGCTTGAAAGAGTAGAGCGAAAAGCAATCGAATGTTAAATAGGATTGGTGTCTTACAATATAAAGATAGTGACAGGCCTTGGATTTGTATTCACCGAAATATCGTAGACTTAGAGGGGATCTGAGGTATTCAAGAGTACAAGGGATAGACAGGGCAGATCTACATGGAACACTGGAAATGAGGCCGAGACATAGAGGAAACCATTTTCAGTTAGCAAAAGGTGGTAGGACTATGAAGAGGCAGATGCCATTTAGTCAAAAAGTAGTAAACCATTGCAATGGGCTGTCAAACGAAGTTATGGGAAGTCCTTCTCCAGCAACATTCAAAACCTTTTGGACAAGTTCAATCGGCCTAAAGATCCTATTTAGAGCTAGATTCATACAGGTCAGGTGGCAAGATTAGTTTCGAGCATTTATCGTTTTCTTAGCACGACAAGGCGTCCAAATCGTTGCTTCTCACACGTCTTCTTGATGCAATACCAGACGACAGTGCGCTGCGCTGCCGTAGTCGGGGCGGTACCACCTGCGCCTGCCGGCCCCAGCCTCCTGCAGACATGCGGGTAGCGCCTGCGCTTCTGACCCCAGTTGCTGTAGACATGCAGGGTACAGCCTGCGCCTGCCGGCCCCAGCCTGTTGCAGGCATGCAGGGTACCGCCTGCGCTTGCCGACCTCAGAACTGCTGCAGGCATGCGGGTACCGCTGCGCCACCTGACCTGATCTGCGCCGCTGTACCTCCTGACCTTTACCCCGCTGCGGACAGCTGGTCGTCGTCGCTACTCCTGACTCTGCCCTCGTCGCAGCCATGTGGGGCGCTGCCGCGCCGCGCCGCCGCGGCCGGGCGCGCCGCTGACGGCCGCGCTGCTGAGCGCGATGGCGGCCGGCGCCGGCGCGCGGCCGCCGCCGCCGCGGCCCAGCGTGCCCTGGCCGCGCTACACGGAGGCCGGCCCCGCCGACGCGCACGCCCGCCGGCCGACGCCGCCGCCCGCCGCCGCCGCCGCCGCCGCCGCTGCCGCCGCCGCTGCAGCCGAGCCCGGCGCCCTGATCAAGGCAGCGGACGCCGCCCCAACCCGCGAGACCTGGGACAGAAGGTCGAATTTCTGCTCGCTGTCATCGGGTTTCGCCGTCGACCTCGGCAACGTATGGCGCTTCCCCTACATCTGCTACAAGAACGGCGGCGGTCAGTGGCGTGGGGTTAGCGACAGGGGCAGGGCCGCTCGACACCGATTGTGACAAAAGTTGGCCTTTGCCTCTTTTGGAGCCCTTTGGATCTCCAGGGTTCGTCCGGATCGTCCGATGTATTATTCATTTTGCCCTAGATTTGCTTTAAATATTAATACAAAGACGTCAGAAAACCTAGGGAGCTCGAGGATATCTGGTCTCGCTCATCCTAATTCCAATACTCGTGGAGTGCTGTTTATGTGCCGTCATGTGGGCAGCTAGGGGACCCGAACAACCCGTGCAGCTGTCACATGGGCCGTGCAACGTCATGTGGGCAGTAAGGGGGACCCGAACAACCCGCGCAACTGTCGTATGGGCCGTGCAGCCGTCATGAGAGCGGCTTGGGGTCTGAACAACCTGTGCAAACTAAACGAGCGTTTTGCCAATACGACAGATGTCAAGGAGCCCTTGCCGACCTTTTGTAGGATGGGTTATTTCGACATAGGCTATAAGGCTGTGTCCCCTCCGAGCCATGACGCTATGTCCCCAGGCTATGGTGCTACGTCCCCTCCAGGCTATGGCCCTATGCCTCCTCCGGGCTATGACGCTATGCCTCCTCCAGGTTATGACGCTATGTCCCCTCCAGGCTATGATGCTATGCTGCCTCCAAGCTATGACGCCTTGTCCCCCTCCAGGCTGTGACGCCTTCGCGTCGTTTTTATGCGTGAACGACTCGTTAATCTCTAGCTTTTCCTATCTCATTACCAACCGTTCCACCTGGAGTGCTGAAGTTTGATGATTTTTCCTGACTATCAAATTAGCGTTTTCCAAACAAAGTTTGGCACACTGCACGAGCCAGGAACGGTTTACAGTATGATTTATCGGAGGCAAGCCAGAAAAAGTTACGACCTTTTTCGGGGGCATTAAGTGTTACATACTGGAGATAGCCGATGTTTGGCTACAATATTAGCAGGCCGAAGGAGAACGTGTTATGACAGCCGAGGAAGCCCCCACGTTAACTATCATTTAACATAACACAATTTAACAATTTCATCTCAACAGGTCCTCACTGGAGTTTTCTGTGCGATTTTATCCAGTACTCTCATCCTTGACTGAGATAATTTCTCGCGGCAACTGCTTCCGTGGGATAGCTCAGCTGGTTAGAGCGCCTGTCTTCCGATCCACCCTGTCGTGGCGGGATGGGTTCAAGTCGATTTAGACGCTCGCTGTTTGCACTTGACCGAAGTGGCGCGCAGCCGGTGGCAGTGACCACGCGAAAAATTTGGTTGACGTCAGAGGGCAGGACGAACCGTGCGGAACAATATGTCTTGTTAAGCTTCCGTCGCAAAATTCTGCCGTTGACCCCTAAGTGCCACGATCGGGTGGTGGGGCCAGGCCCCACACACCAAGCACTGCTTAGCGTTGGTGCTGGCCGACGAGTTCCTCATCCTGACCTTCGCCCATTAGCTAAGTGCTACATTATCCCAAATGTTGGGGAAGTCCCAACCACCCAAAGATCGATACAGCGCGATAGCTCCCGCACCTTTACCACCCAAATTTACAGACTTTTACATGGCAGGTGCGTTCTTGATCCCGTACCTGATCATGCTGATCTTCGGCGGCCTTCCGCTCTTCTACATGGAGCTAGCTCTCGGCCAGTACCATCGCAGCGGCTGCTCAACCCTCTGGAAGAAGATCTGTCCGGCTCTGAAAGGTACGCCGACTCACTCTCTGGAAGAAGATCTGTCCGGCCCTGGAAGGGACGCCGACTCACTCTCTGGAAGAAGATCTGTCCGGCTCTGAAAGGTACGCCGACTCACTCTCTGGAAGAAGATCTGTCCGGCTTTGAAAGGTACGCCGACTCACTCTTCTGGAAGAAGATCTGTCCGGCTCTGAAAGGTACGCCGACTCACTCTCTGGGAGAAGATCTGTCCGGCTCTGGAAGGTCGCCGACTCACTCTCTGGGAGAACATCTGCCCGGCTCTGGAGGTATGCCGACTCACTCTCCTGGGAGAAGATCTGTCCGGCTCTGGAAGGTACGCCGACTCACTCTCTGGGAGAACATCTGCCGGCTCTGGAAGGTATGCCGACTCACTCTCTGGGAGAAGACTGTCCGGCTCTGAAAGGTACGCCGACTCACTCTCGGAAGAAGATCTGTCCGGCTCTGAAATGTACGCCGACTCACCCTCTGGAAGAGATCTGTCCGGCTCTGAAAGGTACGCCGACTCACTCTCTGGAAGAAGATCTGTCCGGCTCTGAAAGGTACGCCGACTCACTCTCTGGGAGAAGATCTGGCCGGCTCTGAAAGGTACGCCGACTCACTCTCTGGGAGAAGATCTGTCCGGCTCTGGAAGGTACGCCGACTCCCTCTCTGGGAGAAGATCTGTCCGGCTCTGGAAGGTACGCCGACTCACTCTCTGGAGAAGATCTGTCCGGCTCTGAAAGGTACGCCGACTCACCTCTGGGAGAAGATCTGTCCGGCTCTGAAAGGTACGCCGACTCACTCTCTGGAAGAAGATCTGTCCGCTCTGAAAGGTTCGCCGACTCACTCTCTGGGAGAACATCTGTCCGGCTCTGAAAGGTACGTCGACTCACTCTCTGGGAGAAGATCTGTCCGGCTCTGAAAGGTACGCGACTCACTCTCTGGAAGAAGATCTGTCCGACTCTGAAAGGTACGCCGACTCACTCTCTGGGAGAACATCTGTCCGGCTCTGGAAGGTACCGCCGACTCACTCTCTGGGAGGAGATCTGTCTCGGCTCTGAAAGGTATGCCGACTCACCCTCTGGGAGAACATCTGTCCGGCTCTGGAAGGTACGCCGACTCACTCTCTGGGAGAACATCTGTCCGGCTCTGGAAGTACGCCGACTCACTCTCTGGGAGAACATCTGTCCGGCTCTGGAAGGTACGCCGACTCACTCTCTGGGAGGAGATCTGTCCGGCTCTGGAAGGTACGCCGACTCACTCTCTGGAAGAAGATCTGTCCGGCTCTGAAAGGTACGCCGACTCACTCTCTGGGAGAGCATCTGTCCGGCTCTGGAAGGTACGCCGACTCACTCTCTGGGAGGAGATCTGTCCGGCTCTGAAAGGTACGCCGACTCACTCTCTGGGAGGAGATCTGTCCGGCTCTGGAAGGTACGCCGACTCACTCTCTGGGAGAACATCTGCCCGGCTCTGGAAGGTACGCCGACTCACTCTCTGGGAGGAGATCTGTCCGGCTCTGAAAGGTACGCCGGCTCACTCTCTGGGAGGAGATCTGTCCGGCTCTGGAAGGTACGCCGACTCACTCTCTGGAAGAAGATCTGTCCGGCTCTGAAAGGTACGCCGACTCACTCTCTGGGAGAACATCTGCCCGGCTCTGGAAGGTATGCCGACTCACTCTCTGGAAGAAGATCTGTCCGGCTCTGAAAGGTACGCCGACTCACTCTCTGGGAGAAGATCTGTCCGGCTCTGGAAGGTAGGCCGACTCACTCTGGGAGAAGATCTGTCCGGCTCTGAAAGGTACGCCGACTCACTCTCTGGGAGAGCATCTGTCCGGCTCTGGAAGGTACGCCGACTCACTCTCTGGGAGGAGATCTGTCCGGCTCTGGAAGGTACGCCGACTCACTCTCTGGAAGAAGATCTGTCCGGCTCTGAAAGGTACGCCGACTCACTCTCTGGGAGAACATCTGCCCGGCTCTGGAGGTATGCCGACTCACTCTCTGGAAGAAGATCTGTCCGGCTCTGGAAGGTATGCCGACTCACTCTGGGGAGAAGATCTGTCCGGCCCTGGAAGGTAGGCCGACTCACTCTGGGAGAAGATCTGTCCGGCTCTGGAAGGTAGGCCGACTCACTCTGGGAGAAGATCTGTCCGGCTCTGAAAGGTACGCCGACTCACTCTCTGGGAGGAGATCTGTCCGGCTCTGGAAGGTAGGCCGACACGGTGATACTGCAGAAGATTGCCACAGTTTTGACCGTCTCAGCTGGGATGGTGATTAAAATTAGGAAAATGGGGAGACCATATATTTAAGAGAATCAACTGTTGTTTAATATTTTACCATATGGGGAATCATCTAGTTAGTACCTAGACTCATCTAGTTTGCAATACAGCATTGGGAGCAAGCGTGTTGTTGAAGTACGTTGACGTTCTGTCCGGTAAAAGGAAGTTTATATCGATAGTAGATAGTGTGCACTTCATCTGCCATCGTGCCAGTGCTTGAGCTTTTAACCCTGTACTAAATTAACCCGAACAACGAGACCGATATAGCAGGCACTGCGCTGCCGTAAGGGCACAAGGTCCCCATCCTGCAGCGAATGCAATGTCGTTAACGAAATGAAGGCCACTGACGCATCGCAATGTCCATCACCACCCTGCTTAATTTCACCTTTCCTTGATGGCCTCCCGTCCCGTGGATGCGTCCATTTTTCCCCGATTACCTCGAAAGTGGCGTCATCATTTATCATCGGCGCCAATCTCGGCGCGTCCTTCGACGCCATCGAGCCCGGTCGTTAGCCGCTCGGCGCAGGACGTCATCGGCGCTCCCCGCGGCGCCGCCGGCACGCTCCGGCTCGGCCCCGGCCGGGTAATGGTGCTCCGAGCGCCGCCGGCCTCCCCAGCCGTGACCGATTGGCCCCGCTGGGAGGCCCGTCGCCTGGGGTGTTGAGCGTGCCGCGCCAGCGACACTTGTGGCTCGCCGGGCGACGCGTACAGGCTCGCGCTGAGGGTTGTGAGGTACACGACGGCGGCGCCGTGCATAAATTCTTATTCCTACGCAATGGCGTAATCGTTGCGAGTCAGGTGGATTTGCTCTGAACACAAAACATTAATATCCAAATGCATCAACCATTCCAAAATTTCAATCCTTTATTCGCAGCTCCACCTGTTCATTAAATGTTCTGGGTGACTCTTGCAGCATACGTCAACTGTCGATCACATCTGTTGTTCAGCAGTGCAGCTAACACAGAAACCCCACTCAATTCCTACGTCCATCTACTCCCCTGCCGGGCAGGCATCGGCTACGCCATCTGCATCATCGACATCTACATGGCCATGTGCTACAACACGGTGCTGGCGTGGTCGGTCTACTACCTGGTGCAAAGCTTCCGTAACGAGCTGCCGTGGACGCGCTGCCAGAACGCCTGGAACACGGCCCGCTGTCGACAGACGCCACTCAACGAGAGCTGGCCGCCGCCGGACGGCAACGCCACCAGCCCCGCCTACGAGTACTTCCAGTGAGCCCGCACCCACCCGTTCTCTGTGGGGGTGTCGTATGTGACGGAATTCGGAGCCCTAACGCCGGACTGCGGTCTATGCGCAGATCTACAATCAGTACAGGCCCCTAATTTGATCATGCGGGATATATCTGCTTGCAAGTCGTGCATCGTGCAGTACTGATCTATCGTAAGGCGTCCCTTGCCATTCAGGGGTAGTCTAATGCCATATCACCCTGAGGATTTTTTGCAGGTGAGCTTTCTGTCCGAACCTTGTGGCGCGAGCAGGATCTATTCTGATAGGTGTCACAGCCGATGAACGCTGAAAATTGAAGTTGACCGGGACGGAAACTGGAGAGGAAATGGTACTTCGGGCTACGACGCATTCGTGTGACATTTCAGCTACGCTGTATTGGAAGTTCAGAAAGCGGACGGAATCAACGATCTAGGGTCGGTCAAGTGGCCGCTGGCTGTCTCTCTGCTGGCTGTTTTCGTGCTGGTCTACTTCTCCTTGTGGAAGGGCGTGAAGAGCACAGGAAAGGTAACAAGGACGGTGGATGAGAGCTGAAGTAGATGAGATGTGCCATGTGCGTAGGCTGGTTTTGCCATTGATTCGAGTAAGTTAGTTAGTAATTGGGTTTTAATGGTGCGTTAACTGCATTGTTACTCGCGCCTGGCATTAATCCAAACGACAACACGTTCCAAGAAGCGTCTGTGTCGTCACCACCAATTTTCCAGCCGAAACATGACTTAGCGCGTAATTTCGGCCAGCAGGAGCACGCGCAGTGCCGTTACATTGGTGCAGCATTTTGGCATCGCGAGGTTGGGATAGCTATCCCGGTTCTTTAATGAAGCATTCAATTTTCCAAAATATTAGCCCATGCTCACTTGTCATCTTTTTCTTTCTCAATACCCCTGAGCTCCATGGTAGAACGGAGAAGTGAGCACATTGTAGAACTCTAGAGAGCTCGAGCCGCTGAAGATATGGAGACTTCCACCGTTATAGCAAAACTGAACGCTACGCCTGAAAATGTCATGACGTTCCATAGGAATAAATATACCTCAATAACCTGGTCAAAGAACTCCAGAGGCAGACCGGGCCCGGGGCACCGTGCGCTGTTCCCACAAGCAAGCCATGTACCGGTGGCACTGCTTTGGATCCAGGGGTCTGGTAAGCACACGGCACGTGTTCCAGACGCACCCCAGTTGCAGGTTCCCAGGCGTAGTGGTCTCGACCCAGGCGTCTGGCTCAGCTCCCACAAAGGCAGATCACGCCGCCCCGAAAGAAAATGATTCGTATTGTATTTAAAAGTTTTTGCATAAGCGCTGCGAGAACGATCCCAAGGCACTGCTAGCCTCAGTCTCATTAACACATCCGCTGTTTGACGCTACCTTGACCCCCATTTGACCAATTTGACCCCCACACGCTAAGGCGGGGGTCAAATCAACCCCTGGGGGATTATCCGGAATGGTTTCTAAATGGCGCGGGGTAGCCCGACAAATTTTTCGTAGCAGTAGACAGTTGAATAGCGGATCGTGTGGTGCCAAAAACATATTTGTACCTTGTAAGGTTGCTGACCTACGGCAGGTCGAAGTCAGACAATTGATTCAGCGAAGACAATTTCTAGGGGTTCGTTCAATCTGGTGGAACAGCGGAGTTTTAGACGAAGCTAAACATGCCTAAGCTACTTCCTTAGGCTACGCAACAATCGCATCACCAAATTCCATTGACCTAGGATCAGATATAAAGGTCAGACCACGATCAAAACCAACCGGTTCATTTACATAAAGCTTGCCGTACGAGGCAGTTTCTGGTGCCCATCTTGAATGTATTGAT
Organism: Pollicipes pollicipes; assembly: GCF_011947565.3. NCBI lineage: Eukaryota > Metazoa > Arthropoda > Thecostraca > Pollicipedomorpha > Pollicipedidae > Pollicipes > Pollicipes pollicipes. The sequence goes on along the minus strand of NW_023597054.1, from coordinate 14,981,402 downwards.
AACAGGAGCCACACTAGATATATTACATGGACTTCTTAAGGACCAGAATAGATCATTGTCTTAAATGACCCAGATCAACATTTCGTTTTTTAGAAACATACTGCCCAGCGTAATCTTTGCCGCTGATTCGAATAAAAAAACTCAAAACAGTCCTCCGTGCCTTTGGCCACCATGGCCTTAGAAAGGTCAAACAAGTTCGCTTAGCTTGAATGAGCATTTAATTTTTTGCTTCGAGCAGGTATCTAGGCTCTGGGAACACTTTGAAGACCAACTTAGAGTTTGAACGTTCTTGAACTTACTTGACCCGAAGGTTATGAACAGGGAGCCTCAAAATTTGACCTAAGTGAGTTTCTCATACAGGCCAACACACCTTGTAAATTCGGTGTCTCTAGCCCTCCTAGTTCCTGAGATCTCAAGGTGCGTCAAATTGGACCCCCCACCCGAGCGAAGGGTATCCAGCCGGCCACCCGGGCGCATGCCAAATAATGTTGAATAGCCTCAGCCTTTGCATAATGGGGGCGGCAAGCCATCCCGCTCCGCCCCGTGAAATCCCGCTCAGGCAAAGCGACTTGCAGCGATCGGCTGCGCCGCAAGACACGTGTCTTGCGGCACAGCATAACCGATACCAGGTGCTTGACACGTTAGAGAGTACGTTCTCGGGAAGGGGAGAATCACGTGAGCCTTGGATGGAGGTCAGATAAGATATTATGATGAATCACCAATCAGGTGATCAATCACCAAATCACCAATCACCAATCAATCACCAATCAATCACCAATCACCAATCAATCAAGGAAAAAAATCACTGAAGAAAATATGCAAACCTGTTAGGTAGTTTGCGCCCAACGGCTGAAATGAGCCGGTCACTGAACGCTTCTTGCGAACGGAACAGGACGCTCCGATGTTGGCTGTTTGAGCACACGCCACGCAACATCGCGACTGAGTTCCACACACTCTGCCGTGCCATGGCACGGTGGTTTTCTGGATCACAGCTCTGTTCCCTATGTGGTCCTGTTCACCCTGCGTTCCGCGGCGATCACCCTGCCGGAGCCTGGATGGGTATCAGATACTATCTCACTCCCAATGGCACCGACTTAAGGACGTTAAGGTAAGGATAGCCATTCTCGCTTTCGGCAATTAACCAAGAGAATCTCAACGCATCCAGTTACAGTCGCCGTGATTTCTTCTAATGATTCCACTTGACTGGGAATCTTTCCGAACTGCGGCTTATGGCTTATCTAAAAAGCGTTCATAAAAATCAAGCTGCCTGTCCCACTAATCGACGAAAACCGTTTTCGGGCTGCTGGGTAGGCTGCCCTCCGGCTTACCCAGAGTGCGAAGTTTAGATGATTTTTGCGGATGTTCAAGCCTCTATGGTGTTAAGCGTACGCCTCCAAAGCAAATTCGATTCGGCTAGTTCATCTAGAAGCACTGCACGGCGATTACAAGGCGAACATCTTGACAGGTATGGATAGATGCGGCCACGCAGATCTTCTTCTCACTGGGGCCCGGCTTCGGAACACTTCTGGCTCTCTCTAGCTACAACAAGTTTAATAACAACTGCTTCAGGTGGGTTATCCAGCCACCATCGCCTGCGATCTTCCAGGAATATTTGCACCGTGAATAAGCTATTCGTTAACAATGATAGCATTGGGAGGGCTATGAGAAACGCCCGCTCGTTATTACGTGTACTTAATGCATACTTTATGTCATGTCAGAAAACACTTTTATCAAAGTGTTCAGGAACTTTTGAAACCCTAAATATTCTAATATTGCCGCATGGCAGCAAAGAAGGTTGGACCTAGCTTTGTCTCACAAGCAGCATTTGAGGTGACACTAAGCTGCGCTGCGCATGTGATTGCTCGTGATTGTTCATGATGTGTTGACACCTTTCCCTCTCTCCAGGGACGCAATGATTACGAGTACAATCAACTGTCTGACCAGCTTCCTTGCCGGCTTCGTCATCTTTTCAGTTCTGGGTAAGTTGCTCTTTTTCTATCGATATCATAATGACATTACTGGATGCCGATGCTGAGAGGAATGTTCTGATATCAAGAAACGCTCCGCTTGCCAGAGACAGTACATGCTTGTTACGCTATTTATATTGTAATGAACTCCATTATTTATTTTCCATTATATTGAGCGCATTTTACCGTCACGAACGGTCACTCCTAACACGCGGTATGGGGCGAGCGATGTGATAGCAGGCGTAGATATTATCATAATGAAGATGCAATCAGAAACTTGAGCATATAGGTCCACATCCCATTAAGGATACATGCGAATAGACGTCACTGCACTGGAATATTCTCATTCAATTCGTTCGGCAGGCAGAGATCCATTGATGTAACTTTTCAATGTGCCTACACGTGGCGGTGCGTTATATAAGTTGAGTTAAGTTACGTTGGATAAGTTAAGTACATAAGTCTTGCACAAATTTCATTATCGTAACGATACACTGATAAATGTATGCACGAAGTGGTGCGTTCATGCACAAGACTGGAAACAACATGTCTTTAAGATTGCCTGATCTTGGGCCTAAAATGGTCCGAAAGTTGATGTTGAAAAAAACTAAGGAATTTTCGGCTGTTTAGGTTTTGGTGACTTCAACCGAACTCTTGATAAAAACAAAATATGCTGAGTGGATATCGGTTGCAAGAAAATGAGCTACTTGCTTGAGGAGTTTTCATGGTCTAACTTTTCAAAGTTAGATATTCGATGGCGATGACGGGAATCGTGCCATTGGCTTGTCCCGTATCTTTTACTGAAGCATCAGTGGATTCTACAATGTTGAAACCACCCAGGGATTTGTGTGTGGTACATCCGCTATGCCGTGTGGTTTGTGCCAGCCATTGCCGGCTTTGGTAGCCGAGACGCAGTCCATTTTTTATTTTAAAAAAAACGTCCCAAGACGAACGCATTCACGGCTTGTGCACCAGAGTGCTTAGCAGCGTGTATGCGTCGATCCCACTTTTGTCAACATGGTCATCCGTTCTCTCCTCCATCAGAATAAATTGGTCTCATATTGCTGCGACGCAGCGGCACGGGCAAAGGGGAGGGGGCACATGGGCACATGAAGTATGTGTCCATCCCCACCTTCTCAGGTCCCGGGGCATCCTTCGGAGCTCTCGGGACCGACGATTAAGGGCCCAAAGGACTGACCGGAGGTCGTATTAAGGGGTTGCGGCCGCAAGGTCAGGTCCTCAGATGTCATTCAGCTGGTCCCTTGCACCGATGGGTGCCTCCGTTGGACAATGTCAGTCTCTTTTTCGGGCAGAGACCATGAACACCGAACAGGCGGCTCTGTGTCGGCCTGAGCCCCGAGGACCTACTTCTCAAGCGGGGACAAGGGCGGGCCCCGTGACTTACATTGGTCGGGCCCCCGGAAACAATGCGGTGTCCCGGTGTTTATCAGGGACCCACAGTTCCCGACATGGGTCTTGTGTCGGCAAGGGACCCCAAGTCGGCTGGGGAACACTTTTGCTTTGTAAGAGGGACTGTTATCATGAAAGGAGATATCAGAACCTTTGATGCGAGTCCACAAGGAGAACATGAACGCATCCTGCGTTAGTCAGGGGCTCCAGCACCGAAATACATCATCATGTTCGCCCGCCCGTTACCCGCGGCCTAGTGTACCCGCGGGGCCGGCACCGCGCGGCCTAAGGAGACTGCAATGTCGGGCGTCTAGGTTTTCGCTTCTGAATAAAGGTTGAGCATTTCCAGACGAGCATGGGCTGGCCACGTTAATACAAATTTTAAAACCCATTTCGATCTACAACCTACGGTTCCGTGGTCCTCAATGCATGCACGGGGCCAACACAATTCTAACGAAGCGTCTGGGACACTGTGGGATTAGAATGAGTCCAGTGGGACCATTGTAAAAATCAATCGCTTTGTCGGCTTATTCCGTGCAGTTGATTAACGCCCGCATGCTTCAGTTTACTAACTTATGGCTTCTGTCACAGTAAAATAATGTTAAAAATGATCTTACAACGACGAAAATTGTTGCTCCCTCAAAACCAAGTGGATCGCATCCAGTGATTTATTTTGGGAGGGACTTTCGGCATCAGAGGCCCTTTAATCAGCCCGGTGCCCGTTCCCACTTACCAGGACTCTGACTGCGCCCCTGCTGCGACCGCTGCGTTATCGACATCTGGGTGTGTTTTTGGCACGTGCTCTACATTTTTTTGCGATGTGAATATCTGTTTGCATGTTAAAAGGTGAAGCTATGTTTTGCCCAAATTGCAAAATTCAGTAAAATTACAAGTCGGGTAGCTTGCAATTTGTATGAATCGGCGGATACGAGGATGATGCTGTTTTCTGACCTCGCGACGCCGGTGCTAGCCCCGTAGTTCAAGTTAACAATACCATTAGGGGTCACCCATAAATAACGATTTCACTGAGAGGAGAAGGCACGTTTGATCGAGCGTGATCGAAGCGCAGCTAAGGGGGGGGGGGGGTGGTGGGGTGGTAGGTTATAGACACCGTAACTTAACGCTAAGGTATGTTTGCGAATCATGCTAGCATCCTTTGAAACATGTTTTAAAAGGTTGAAGGTGGGTGCTGCTGGCTTCCTTTCATTGAAGCTACACTCTCGTCTTTTGTGTCCGCACGTCTAGACAGATTATGGGCGAAACGGATGAGAGTTTTTGGGTGTTACATTTAATGCGCCGTAACCAGGGGATGAAGTTATGGCCCTAGTGTAAACAGGGAATAAAAAGAAGAGAGGGTTGAAATGGGCCAAAAGCTTGCGCGTTACGTAAATTTAATACATTGCCCCTCATAGTAAAGGAAAGACTCGCTCGACATACAGTCCCACTCGTAACTGCAATCACACGCCCGCTCCCTCTCCCTTTTTGTCTTCATCTTCGTCTGCTCCATGGTCTCTCTCTCTCTCCCCCTCCCTTCTCCCTCTCTCTCTCTCTCTCGCTTTCTCTCTCCCTCTCTCTCTCTCTCCCTTACTCTCTCCCTCTTTCCGTGGCAAACGCATGTATTTGTCTTTACAGGGTACATGGCAACGGTCCAGAACAAAGGACATCGACTCGGTTGGCACGGACGGTGAGAGAAGCTATACAGAAATTTATCTACCTCAGCATAGCGTCTTTCAACAAGCACATCAACAGATGTTTTCTTATCTGGCCGTTCTCCTCGCACAATGTAGCAATGTGCTCGCACTCATCGGTTCGATCGCTCTGTTAAGCTGTTGTGTGTGTGTGTGTGTGTTTGTGTGCGGTGTGTGTGGTGTGTGTGTGTGTGTGTGTGTGTGTGTTGTGTGTGTGTGTGTGTGGTGTGTTTGTGTGTGTGTGTGTTGGGTGTGTGTGTGTGTGTGTGTGTGTTGTGGGTGTGTGTGTGTGTGTGGTGTGTGTGTGTGTGTGTGGTGTGTGAGAGAGAGAGAGAGAGAGAGAGAGAGAGAGAGGAGAGAGAGAGAGAGAGAGAGAGAGAGAGAGAGAGAGAGAGAGAGAGAGAGAGAGGAGAGAGAGGAGGAGGAGAGTAGAGAAGGAGAGAGGAGAGAGAGAGAAGAGAAGAGAGAGAGAGAGAGAGAGATAGCTACGGACGGGCCGTCCGTCCCTAGATAGTCGCTGACCCATATACTTTAACTTTACAGGTCAGTAGGTCTCGTCTTCTAGTCTATCCCGAGCGGTGGCGATGATGTCTGGCTCGGTCTTTTGGGCCATCATCTTCTTCCTCATGTTGATAACAGCTAGGTTGGTAGAAGTTTATCGCACAAATTTGGGGTCTCATCGGGTCTTTACTACATCACAAAAAACGCAACTGCACATCTAAATTCATCGAGGTATTAGGCAGAGCGTTTCAATATGAGAAAAAAACGTAACGTACGTACTCAGATTTTATGAAATTTGAAATAAGTGCATTAGCTAAGCACTAGAACCCCGAAGCGTAACTGTATAAGCGCATCTGCGTATCTGCTTGAGCGTATAGGGCTTACTTACTACATCACAACGTTCGGTTCACAACTCTGTAGCGTAACTGTGTAAGCGTATCTGAGTCGTACCTATCCATCACTCACCGTACGTCGTAGGTCATCTGTGGAGCTGCCACAGAGCACCACGATTGCTCGAAGTCACTACGTCCGGACAGTGCAGTGTCTCTTCCACCCGCAGGTCTGGACAGCACCTTCGGATGGTCTCGAGGCCATGATTACCGGACTCTGTGACGAATACCCGAACGTGCTCGGCAAACATCGCGAGATCTTCGTTGGCTGCCTCCTGGTCTTCTGCTACATCTGCGCGCTCCCCACCACCACATACGTAAGGAGCCTGACACCGCGCCTTGTGACAGCCAGAGAACGCAGCAAAGAAATGTAATGCCGATCATGATGACGTTACATTGGGTGATGACAAAGACACTAGATGATGTCTGCCTATGTCTGCCGAGGTCTATGATGATGATTAAATGACCATGCCGTAGATGGGTGGAGGCAAATGGAAGGAGTAAAGTATGGCTCTGGCCCCGTTTTGTTGGGTGCATCACAAAGTACGCACACGATAGAAAGCATGCTTTCGCCTCCGCAACTGCTGTTATTGCATTGTTCGGTTAACAACTCAAAGCATTCAGCACCATTCTTCTTTACAACAGCGGCCACCAATTTATCGATATCATCACATGGTCCACGCGCTTCGACATCACGGAAGCCACCGACAGGAAGAACAGACGCTGCATGCGCCGCACCCTTGAGATCGCAGGGACTACCGTCCAGAGCACCGGAACTTAGTAATACCTGCCTTCATTGCGAGAGGAGCTGTTGAAACAGTAACATGCAATTGCGTATCCACTTAGCCCTAAGAGCTAAACGGATCTTATTTGGGTACTCTCACATCTGAGAAATACGTGACACCACATCAGGTTTCTTATACACCCTTGATACATTTAGGTAGAAAGCGCCCAAGGAGCTGAGGTCCTGAGCCAGTCTAGATAATATCAATCCTACAGCAACGATACTTAACACTTGTCGCATTCATTTAAATCACTGTATCTTTACAAATCCAGCGTGGTGGAAAGCGGAAGCATTTATGAAAACAATGCGGGAGCCCCCGTTTAGCCTTTGCCAGGACAGGGGTTTGATACAGAATTCCTCCGGGAGTTTCTGAACAACAGTTCTGCTCTTAGAGCCCAATGTCACTATCTACCATCAACACGACATACTGTATCGACTGTGGGAATCGAAGAACTTGTTTCTTCCCGCAGCTTTCAGCTCATCCACCATTTATCCGTTTTCAGCTGCCGTAATAATCTTGTTTACGCTTGACAAACGCCACGCTTGTTTCTACGTTACGTCCGTCCCATTCGCACACCCTTCTCATTCCGCAGCCCCGCTACTCCGCAACCCTGCCACTCCGCCACAGTCCACTCCCCCAGCCTTGCGCCGAGCCGGCACCTGCGAGCGCGCTGTGCGCCCGTCGCGGCCCCGCTGTATTGTCTTGCGGAGATAAGCGCAGTGCCGGCGGTCATCGCTCCTGCTGACCCGGGCCGATCCGGGCGGCCGCCGGTGCTTGCCGCGCCCCGCCGTTGACTCACAAATGAGCCGTCCGTCCATAAATTGTCGCCGGGAGGAGTCCCGCGAGGGTCGGCGAGGCGCGCCGCGCACCACCGATCAAACCCGCCCGCCGCGCCGATGGATCGACGTCAATAAAATAAACATTTCATCGGTCTGATGGACTCTCAAGTGGCGCGGCCGACCTGGCGCAGCCTCGGTGGCCGAGGTCCGGCGACGTTACTGGAAGCCCCCTGGCGACATTTCGGGGCTGTTGTCTGTCTTCTTGTGCTTCATTGATGCCAGCGGTCCCCCTCGAATCCTCTCGCTCTGAATGTCTTGGTGTTTTTCTGGTCTTCCTGGTTCAGTCCATTAAGCGACGATGAAATCGTACTGCGCCTGTTAAGTCGAGAGGATGGGTTGTTGAAAGTCTCCCGCGTGCAACGTTTACGAACCGAAAGATTGCCCGTCCTTCAAGTGATGTGGAACACATGACTTGTGTTCATCTCGAAGCACCCGCTTCTTCTCTGATCAGTTACCGATAATAATCATAGAAGGAACTACCTAGTGACGAACAGGTGAATTACTTTGCAATAATTTTCGTCATTTTATATCTGGCCTGCAAATCTATGCATATGGAACGACACCGGCGTTCAAACTGTTTTGACGCATCGATCATTAATGGTGTTTATGGGAGAGTTAACTACCAGGATCGTTCTGCATCCATATTTCCACGCGCTGTTCCTTTTCTTTTCCCAGACTTTGTCTTATAAAGCTGCAAGTGATACATGAAAAGCCCACAGTACCGCAATTACGTTGACAACTGGAGACAATTGGAGCAGGACAAGTGAAAAACGCGATGTTTGTCGCGTTTCATTCCATGCAACGCCATGCCAATTTTTTCCAAGCGTATGAGAGGCAGTTTCTCGCCATACCCATCACGCCTCCCCGCTTCCTCCATCGTTGAGCTCAGAGCAGAAGCTAGCGACAAGGTCTGTCCGTCTCAGGGCGGGATGTACGTGGTGGACCTGCTGATGATCTACGGCCCCGGCATATCCGTGCTGTTCATCGTGTTCGTGGAGGCGGTCGCCGTCTGCTGGTTTTACGGCGCTAACAGGTGGGCGCAGATAGCTTTTCACTTTATTTTTCACGCCTTTCATGATTTGAGGTTCCAAATAGAGGTTGTTTGGATCGTGTCTAATGTGACAAAAAAAAACCTTTATATATGTACCTGATGCTCCAAAGTGTAGTTTTCTGCCTGGATCGTCGTGAAGAACGCCGGCGAATTCCCTTCTGGAACAACTAATTTCAAATGGATTTCTCAATAATGCAGTTCCGATCGTGCATTACAATGTTCGAAACTTGACACGTTCCTTGTCAAACAGTGACTATAAATGTCTCGATGCGCTATCACAAGTCTCTTTGCTTTTACAAAAAAAAAATCATGATTAGGCACATGAGCATCTGAAGGCAATGTGGCCATCTTTAGCTACACTTCGATGTTCTGCACGACTCTCCAAGCGTGAACCTCAGCTCGTGTCTTGGTCCAAGGCCACCTGGATTCAGGGATCAAATAGACAGTATTCTACGGTGCTCCCTGGCTATATTGCGACATGCAATCGTCCCACTCTTGCAATTGACTTGGTGCTCTGTCTTTTAAGGGATCACATAAAACTGGAGAATAACGATCTCTAATTGGCCGGTTCTCTCCGAGGCCATGGCTGCTTCGGATTCGGAGCGTCGTGCACATATGTCATACGTGTCTGCTTCCTCATGGCATATGAATAAATGACAGACCATACCTTTGAGTTTTTTTATTCTTGTTCGCCAATAGCTACACCTTCCTGGCGGGTATTGCATTTATTGCTGGTTTTGAATCGGCTCTCTATTGGCATTCATTTGGCATCGATAGAAGACAGCGGACATGAAGCTCTCACTGAACTCGTTGTTCGTGGCAGGTTCGCGAGTGATGTCGAGAGGATGATTGGATCCAGCCCCGGCATATTCTGGCGCATCTGCTGGAATTTTGTCAGCCCGCTGTTCTTATTGGTAAGTGATCTCCCGCTTATTCTTACCATTTGTGTTGGTGGGGAATTTGCTTATGTATACATATGTATATATATATATATATATATATATATATATATATATGTGTGTATATAATATAATATGTGTATAAATATAATATTAATAATATTATATATATATATAATATATATATAGGTCTCTCTCTCTCTTCTCTCTGTCTCTCTCTCTCTCTCTCTCTCGTCTCTCTCTCTCTCCCTCTCTCTCTCTCTCTCCCCTCTCTCTCTCTCTCTACCTATATACGCATGCATTGCCATTGATTGATTCAAAGATACCTCCCTGCTACGTAATTGAACATAGGCTTAAAGAACCCAATTTCACAATAAGAGAATAGCGGGGCACGGTTCTGCAGTTTAACTATGCCGAGGACACAAGCTGCCAAGAGACCCTTTCTATGTGTGTGACATTTTCCGCATCTTGCACCAAGGTGCGTCCACAGGTTCAATGGTGTACAGTTCCCTTGCCAACCAGCCTTTCTGCTTTTACGCGTCGGCAATTTCCACGCTGCGACGGAGGTTTTTGTCTGTTGACGCTAGCCAGAACCCGTCGGTTTCTAGTCTTTATCAGTGCCCACTTCAGTTCCCATCCCGTATTTTATTTTCGCCCGATCCAGTTTCCCTTTTCGACGGTTATTTTCCGTTTGTCGAACACAGTACTCAACTTTGATGGTTCACCCTTTCTCGCCAAACGCCATTTAGCTGCTCTCAGTTTTGTCAGCTTATTGTTGTTTGCTGAGTGCGATTCCTCTCTCTTCAGCTCGTTTTAGACAGCACTGTTGTTACCTTGGCCACACTTTTGTTCATTATTTAGGTACAAGATCAAAATTTCCTCTCCTCGGAACTCCCTTCTGTTTGAATGGCTCACTTCTCCGTCTTGACAACCTCGACAGTAAACAGTCACCATTCCAGTCACCAATTTCAAACAGTCACATTCCAAACAGTCACCAATCACCATTCCACGCCTCGGCAGCTGTGGGGCGTTCAACCTACGGACCCTGTGGCAGCATTTTAGTTTTACCTGTTGGCCCGTATCCACCACCATGAACACCCATTTTCGTCTACAGCGCCTCTCCGCACCCAAAGGTCATATTTGTGGCGTCAGTGCAGTCTCGTCCGCTAATACCAGTTTGGTCCCGCCGTCAGTTCATCTTTGTGTGCTCGCTGGTGACGTACGAGGACCTGCGCACCAAGGAGTACGTCTATCCACGCTGGTCGATCGCGCTCGGCTGGGGCATGACGGCCAGCTCGCTCGTCTGCATCCCCGCCTATATCGTCTACATGTTCCTGACCACGCCCGGCTCTTTGAAGCAGGTCAGGGGCGCCACGGACCGGTGCAGGTCCGGCTCGAGGGCGGTGTGTCGAGCTACACGAGGCGGTGCACGCATATTCGAAGGAACTAAAATGCAGGAGCAGTGCAAAGCATCACGGTAGGACGTAACAGGCACTGTTCCTTGACAAACGTGCGCCTGCGCTTGAAAATAGGCGGTGGTATGCAGCGCACTTCTGTTACATGGCGATGACACATCCGGTTATCGTCAAAGTGAACCGTTCGCTCGTGTTGTGCGCTCGGAATCTGACCGTCGGCTGGGCCGCAGCGCTTCTACGTGTGCATCACGCCGGAGGGGGACCTTGGGCTGAACTCGACCCTGGTGCCGGCGGCGATCACGGGGAAGGAGGCCGAGGCGCCGCCCACAGCCGTATGACTGGCCGACGGATGCCGCCGGCGCTCGACGCCCGACTGCAGCGCCCTCTGTGGCCGACCGCAGCGCTCCCAGCGGGAACTCTGGGCAACTCTCGACAAGCGGCTTTCGCTCCACACAAACGAGTGGTTGGTGTGAGGAGGAGGGCTGGAGAGGAGCATTGCACTGAATGCTGCTTGTTGTCTTACGCCTAGGGACCAAACTGGATGTCCGTCTTCAAGCCAAACCAGGTGCAGTGTGCAGAACACCCTTGATTATCTGCAAGTGCGCGCATTTTCCAAATGTAACGTGATTTGTTGATCCTCACGGAAGTCAGGATTTTGGTAAACTCGGGCACGCCGGCCGTGTTTTTTTGTAGAGCCGTGTTGGTCAATAACATAAATGTGCAGCACGCTCTCGGGGAGCTCGTAGGGAACATGTCATAGATGTTAAGTGGCAAGTGCACAGTGTTTGAAACCCTCAGACATCTTCGTACGTTTGTTAACGTTTAATGTAATGTCTTCTTTGTTATTTTGTGTGTGTACATGTCCGTTCGCGATAGTAGCAAAATATTGTGACTGTAGTGTCCGTAAAAGATGCTCTGTTTCTTGTCAACAGGAGCTAATACGCTGTCTGGGCCCCGCTGCCGAACTTGTAATACCAACTACCCCTCAAACAGTTTCAAAATTGTTCACATATGATTTAATGCATTGCTTTCGAGACTAACACCCCTACTCAATTTCCTCGGCCTCCATTGACGTCTTTAGGTCACAATGACCGGATTCCAGTCAGTTTCAGAACATACCCTCTTGCCCATCCTACCCCCGACAGTTGAAACAGATTCCGTGACCCATCGGACAGCACTTCTTACCGCGGCCACCGGCGCCAGACCGCGGCACTCACAGGCTGCGCCACCGCTCGTCAATCACTCCGCAGTGGCCAGCGTGCCGCTCGAGCGCCCACGGCGGTGTGCTCCGCCCCAGCCATGCGGAGCACACCGCGGCGGCGCTCGTCAGCTCCGCTCTCGACGTCGTGAGCATCGAATACAGTCTCGTGATCGTGTGGAGACCACGCCTCTTCTCGGACGTCAGCAGATGCTGGCGCGAGGCTTCGCCGTGATCGTGTGAAGAGCACACCTTTTTTCAGACGTCAGCAGATGCTGTGAGGCCTCGCCGTGAGCTTGAAAGTGCGGCCAGACGTGACGCCGGCACGACCACCGGCCACGGCGAATAGAACGGAAACACACATGCCGACCTTGGCGGTTCGGATGGTACTGTTGCACTGTACGAAGCCAAGAGAACCATGAAAGTAATCACGACAGCAAACACATGGCAGGCGGCGTACTGCAACTCTTTTATCACGAAGCGGAGTAGTCATGACTGGACCGTGACGACGATCGAGATCGGGATCGCACTCACATTCCCGCATTTTTCGAGAGATAGCTGCCTTGCTGCGCTGCCTAGATATCGTGTCGCGTTGCCACCAGGCGCTTGGAAAGTCGGCTGGGAATGCATTCCTTTACGTTTGACGTTTACAAGTAAAGAAGACGGCAAAAACCGCTAACACACTGCTTCCCACCGGTATAAAATATATATTTTCGGTGTCCTGTTGTTACACAGATGCAGGTCACACGCCCATCCCGCGATACACCAGGTCCATCATACGATCAGCGCACCCACCAATCACACGCGCAGATCATGACGTCATCGCTCAATCCGCCAATGGGCACCACGAACCACCACCCGGCGGCCCGCGTCCTCGTCCTTTGTTCGTCGCGAGAAATACGGAAGTACACAAGCCTAACAAGTCGCACCTGGCTCGCGCCGCCGTTGGCACAACAGAAAACAACACCGAGCGAGAGCGCGGCATCGACCTCAACAACGTTGCGACATAACTCATTGCACTGTCTTCGTATCGGGCGGCTGGAGCGAGCCGCCTGCGCCCGCCACTCTCAAACCGGGCGAGGACAGCACGCCCTCGGCGGGCTGGTCCTGGGGTCAGTGCGTCACACACTGCGATGACCCGTCGTCCATTCCACCACGCGGCTCGCCGTGGAGCTTGGACCAGACGCAGCACGACTGCATGTGAAGAGGAGACGGGGGGGGGGGGGGGGGGGGGGGAGATAAACGAGGTATAAATATTCCTCGTGGCAACAAGGTCCGGCCGGAGCGCCAGCGCGAGACGGCCGCCCCGCGCGCTCCGCTGGCGTTGAGCAAGGTTGAACACGGCCCGGGTTCCGGCGCCGGTCTAACAGGACAAGGCACCTCCGCCCGGCCGGAGCGCCTCGCACCCGCAGGCTCCGCCCTCAACGTCACCGGCCGGCCCGATTTAGGGCCGGTCGGCTGGCGGCTGCGCACCGGCAGGTTTACGCACCCGCCGACGGCCGGGGCTGTGGTGATTGCTGCAGTGCTAAAGGACGACAATTTCGGTACCGGCGTCATGATGATTGCGACGGCGGCCCCGGCCGAATCATGGCCATGCCGCTGACGGGGCCCGGCCGGCCTCGCGGCTCGGAGCTGACGCCCCGACGCGACACCACTTCCGACACCGGCTCCGTCATCGGTGAACCACAGCGCCACCGGCTCCGTCATCGGTGAACCACAGCGCCACCGGCTCCATCATCGGGGGCCGAGAGCGCCACCAGTTCCGTCACCTGGGGAGCACAGCGCCACCGGCCCCATCATCGGGGGCCGACAGCGCCACCTGCTCCGTCATCGAGGAACCACAGCACCGCCAGTTCCGTCCTCGGGGACCACAGCCGCCACCGGCTCCGTCATTGCGAAACGACGGCGCCACCACGGCAGCCCACAGCCACGATGGGATCAGTTGCTTGCTCTATGCGGACCTGCCATCGCTACCACGGCTCCGCGTCCAGACCAAGCGTCAGGGCCATGGTCGTTAACCACTCCGGTTCTGTCTCCGGCCCAGCCGTCCCAGCCATGGCCGCCCCACTCAGGACACCAACCGCTCCAGCTGTCCACTCCGTGGCTGACACACGCTGCTGGGCCTGCTGTCGAGCCTGTGGCCGCCATGCTACGGGCAGTGCTTGGTCACGATGTGGGGAGTGTGGCCACACCATCGGGTGAAGCCGTCCGGACGGCGACCGTCCACTGCTGCCCGGCAGGCCGCCAGCCGCCGCTGCCTCACACCTCTTCAGCCCCGCGCACACCCGCGTCCCGCCCACCGCTCCGCCCGGCGAGCAGTCCAACACGACCGGGCCACCGCGGCCCGGCTCCGCACGCCGGCGCGTGGCACCGGGTCCCGCCCGCCGGCACGGCATCACACACCGGGCGGTCGCCGGCCCGGCCCGGCCCGCCGCTACTTGGTCCGACTGGCCAAATGGTTGGGCGCGTCGGCGAACGTGTACTTGAGCTTGTAAGCTTCGGCCACCAGCAGGCTGATCTCGGAGTTGGTCCAGTCGTGGGTGGGCAGGTTCTGTAGCGTCAGCATCAGGCCCTGGCGGTGCGAAGCGGCGGCTTAGGGGGATACGAACGGAGCGATCGCCTCTCGTAAGAGGTGGCAACAGCGTACGCTTTCAGCGGATAAATGACCACCGGAATGAAAAAAGGCGCCCACTGGATGGCGACAGGCACTGCCAAGCCAGGCGAAAAGCCGCATGGCGCGAAATATATGACCTTATAGCGACGAATGTCACGAGTCATTTTCAAAGTTAAAACAGTTGTTGAGGACTGCCACCATTGTACGAGCAAAGAGAAATTAATCTAGATATCCGAAGCGGCATCAGGATTGTAAACCGGAAGGATAATCGAATTCAAGCATGGCAACTGGCGACTTCAACCCCAAAACGCTCCTCTTTTAAAATGAACTGAGCACAAACTGTAAGTCAATCATAAAAACAGCATCCAATGCATTAGCGGGTCCGGAAATGGCTTAACAGAAGCGAACTCAACCCGCAGACACGCGACCATCCCCACACCCTCGCTGGCGCTCCATGTGTCCGACTCAGACCCTCCATGCTTCTGGCCTCTGCACGCCTCCGCCGCGGTGGTGCTCACCTGGAAGTCCTTCTCCTGCATGAGCCGGCGGCTCCACCAGGTGAGGAAGGCGGCGCACACGTACAGGTGGAAGCTGGCGAAGCCGTCAGCCTCGGACAGGTACGTGTCCCACAGCCGGATGGTGCAGTGGAGAGGCAGCTCGCGCATCAGCAGGTTGTTCATCCAGCGGAACGCGAACTGCAGGTAGTCGATGCCTTGGCGCGCGATGTGGGCGTCCAGGGGCGCTGCGGGACAGGCGACCGCCACGAGACGTGAGACGGGCGCGTCCGATGAGGGAGTGACGTCCGGTGTGGAGGGGGAGAGAGGAGGTGGGCAGCTGGCACGAGATGGCGGCAAGGCGCTGTGCCGGTCAGGTGTGGCGACGGCCGCCCTGCCACTGCTCCCAGTCATACCACCACCGCCAGATCCCAGTTAGATGGAAGGCCCTTATAGCCCATACAGCCCGGCGAACGAGCTCTTTACGCCCGTGGACAGTTTCAGTCCAGCGGCCGCGGACTGCTGCCCCGACAGAAAGAACGTCCCCACACCCTACTCCGACGCCCACCGCCCTCCAGTCAGTGCCAACGTCCGTCCAACCGGGCTCACCGTCTATCCGCTGCACCAGCTCCTTCAGCTGGGTGACCTTGGTCTGGATGCCCGGTTGGGCGAACGTATAGTTGTCCTGGATGCCGTCCAGTAGCAGCGACATGGACCAGAACGAGTCGGCTTCGATGACGCGCCGCTCCGGCTCGCTCAGCGACGACACGTCATAGCTGTCGATGTCGGCACCTGGCCGGCGGGGCACGCAGCGCGTCAACAGCGCGGAACGGGAGGCCCCCAGTGAAGGAACCTCGCGGGGTACTGAAGGATAGATGGACAGTTGACATACACGCATGGTAGGCGCACTCTGTCAGCCATTGTTTCGCATGAAGAAAGCAGGAGCCTCTAGGAAATGGAAAGCTCGAGTTTGTTGGTATTAATTAAACGGAAGCAAAGGTGCTTGAACGCACACTTACAACTGTCCCAATTGTACGTCAATTTTCTGAGTAACGGCACCATTTACGCATCCTTTCTCACACAGCACACCAACATAAATGTGAGGTGGGTAGCAGCACTGTTAACTGCCAACAGAACGCATTAGTCAAGGAATATCCCCTCTGCCCGCGACTAAGACAAAGTCTGCACCACGCCGTCGCGCATGGGCCTGCTAGCCACCTGCGCCGCTGCCTGAGTCCAGCCGACCGACCGCGTGCAAGACCGATACACCGGCCGGCCAGCGCTGGATCCAGCCAGTCGGCTCGCAGCCGGTCACCCCCGCAGCCCGGACACGCTCCCGGGCCAGTGGCGGCACGGTCCCGCCGGCTCACCGGGTGGCAACACCTCCTGCAGGAAGACGATGAAGTAGGGCGTGACCAGGTCGTTGACACCCTGCACGTAGCCGGAGGCCGGGTGCCGGATGGCCCAGATGTACAGCACGCGCTCGAACATCTCCTGCACGCACTGCTGCTGGAACAGCGGGATCAGCGGCGACATCCGCGGAATGTCGATGTGGATCTGCCGGCACGGGGCAACACGGCGTCAGGCGGCAGTGACACGGCGTCAGGTGGTAGTGACACGGCCTCAGGCGGCAGTGACACGGCGTCAAGCGGCAGAACGACACGGCCTCAGGTGGCAGTGACACGGCGTCAGGTGGTAGTGACACGGCCTCAGGCGGCAGTGACACGGCGTCAAGCGGCAGAACGACACGGCCTCAGGTGGCAGTGACACGGCGTCAGGCGGCAGAACGACACGGCGTCAGGCGGCAGTGACACGGCGTCAGGTGGCAGTGACACGGCGTCAGGCGGCAGAACGACACGGCGTCAGGCGGCAGTGACACGGCGTCAGGTGGCAGTGACACGGCGTCAGGCGGCAGAACGACACGGCGTCAGGCGGCAGTGACACGGCGTCAGGTGGCAGTGACACGGCGTCAGGCGGCAGAACGACACGGCGTCAGGTGGCAGTGACACGGCGTCAGGTGGCAGTGACACGGCGTCAGGTGGCAGTGACACAGCGTCAGGTGGCAGTGACACGGCGTCAGGCGGCAGTGACACGGCGTCAGGCGGCAGAACGACACGGCGTCAGGCGGCAGTGACACGGCGTCAGGTGGCAGTGACACGGCGTCAGGCGGCAGTGACACGGCGTCAGGTGGCAGAGCGACACGGCGTCAGGCGGCAGAGAGACAGCCGCAGGTCGGAGAGCGACAAGCTGCCACGCGTCCCACACACGGATCCCGTGAGGGCCGTGAGGACGGTTGCAGCGCATCAGAAGTCACCACGGCAACACATCACGCACGCAGCACTCACAGAACAACCTATGCTACGTCGCATCCCATTAGAGACCACGCCGCGCGTGCTTTACGACACTAAAATTGGATTGCAAAGTGCTTATGCATCCCTGAATGTTATTCACGGTAACTTTATCACAGTATACTTTATCCGTTAATCACGTTATTCGAGACTCATCTATGCTCTGTCCAGATGTCCACCGCTGCCATCAAGCCAGTCATCAGTCATCTCAGTCATCAAGCCAGTCACCACGCGCGTCCAACCGACTACCGCTGCGCAGTCGCACGCCGGGACAGCCTCAGCGCCCCCCCCCCCCCCCTCCTTCCCGGGCGCGGGTCCGCACCTGTCGGTACGTATCCTGATGAATGTCGTCGTGGCGCGTGTCGTAGTACTGGTGCACGAAGCTCCAGTACTCGTCGCGCTTGCGTTGCATGGTGGGCTGGCGCCGCTCCAGCGGCAGCGGCAGGTAGCCGGAGAGGAGGCGCCAGGCGACGGCGCGCGCCGCGGCCGGCACGCCGCCCCAGCATAGCTTGCGCAGCTCATCCAGCGAGGCGGCGCCGCTGTCGATGGCCGAGCGCACCTTGACCAAGCGGGCCGCCTCGCGGTCCAGGCCTGAGGAGCCAGGCGGCACTATTGAAGGCTGCACGCACACCCTCACCAGAATCACGGCCAGCCTTGGACAACTGATAGCGCTCCATTGAGGGGGTGAAGAACGAGTCAAATGCCAGGACACGACACGAATCGGGCGGTGGTAATGGTGCACAAAGTGAAAAAGCACGATGACACCCAAAAAGTGAATAATGAAGGGCATTTAACAGCAGACCTTAGTACCTGAGTTTGCATGCCGCCAAGGTTTGCAAACGCATTCATGACGCCTTACTAATGCATCAATGGCCAAACGAGGAGCGTTGCTACCTCTTGCTTCGGCCTGCTGATACCCCTCCCACGCATACACCACATCAGCGTTCAACCGGGCTCACTCCCCAGCGTCGTTCCCCGCCTCGGCTCGCCGGCCGCCGCTGGCATCGCGCGCCCTACCTGCGTTGGCCTTGTCCTGCAGGTAGCGGACGGGCGGCTGCCGGAGCACCGCGCCGGGCCGCAGCGGCTGCGGGTGGCCCGGCATCCGGGGACAGCTGGACGGGTTCATCAGGCCGGCCGGCTGGCCCTCCGCCGACGACGGCCCTGGCGCCGCACACACACACGACGGTTATGCACCGCTCACAGCTCCCCCCCCCCCCCCCCCCCACGACAGAGACGTCAGCCGGCGCGCTCGTCGGCAGTGCAGCCGAGCTGGGGCTACGGTGATGTCACGATAACGGGACAATGGCACGGACGAGGAGCAATCCGAAGGAGCAAAGCTGACCGAGCGTTTGCTCTCAAATACTGCCAGTCGGTCACAAACGTCCATAGCTTAGCCGCCCGGCGGCCTTTGCACCCACTTTTAAACCCGGCTACCAGGCCAACATTGCTGCACTGCGTTTCAGTGAATGTAGACACCACCCCCGCTCACACCCAGCATTGTAGCGAACCAGCACAGCCGGTCATTACCGGACAACTCGCTCCGGGTCTCAGCCAATCCCCGTCAATATTCGATCCACCGCCGCCCGTCACGCACGGCACACGCCACGGCATGGCCGCCGCCCGCCCTACTCACGCTGGGCGGCCAGCCGGATCATGGCCTCAGCCTTGCCGGCCTCCGAGACCTCCGTCTTGCAGGGTCTCGCCGCAGCTGGCGGCGGCGGCGGCGGCTCGCTGAAAAGGCGCAGGCAGTCCCTGTAGAACATGGGCGGCGCCCCGGGCCGCAAGCCGAGCTAGCCCGGCTGGGCGGGACAGCTACTCGGCACAGGAGACAGCGACGGCTACCGACGGCTGACGGCCGCGAGCAGCTGGTCGGTGCTCTGGAGCGCGGCGGTGGGTTGCGCAACAGACGCTTGAGCGGGCCGTGCCCGGGCGGCAGAGTCCGAGGCAAGACGGTAGATCTCGACCGCGCGCGGGTCCCCGAGCGATGGTGCCACGGCCCGGACCCGTCGGGGGCCAGTCGGCGGCGTCACGAAGCGCCCCGCAGCGTCACGACGCGCCCCCGCGGCGTCACGACGCGCCCCAACTGCGCCTCGACAGGCACCGAGCCCTCGCGGGCACCGCAGAGCGACCGTTCCTCGGGGGCTGCGGACACCCGACACTCGTGTCCGACGCACCGCACCGGACCGTTCTGACCGCCCGCAGACCCAGGCCACGGACCCGACACCGCGACGCGTACGCGACTGTAGATCCGATGCCACGGCGGCAGCGGGCGACCGCAGGGCGACCACGCCGCTCGGCCGCGCGGCGGGTGACGGGACGCAGCTGTGACCCGCCCCCGCCCCATGGGGGTGGCCAGCTGCACACACCGCGTGACTGGGTGTCCCCAGAGCGGGGCCCGTTACACAGCGGTCACTCAACAACAGGTGTGCGACCCC
This sequence comes from Pollicipes pollicipes, assembly GCF_011947565.3. Lineage (NCBI taxonomy): Eukaryota > Metazoa > Arthropoda > Thecostraca > Pollicipedomorpha > Pollicipedidae > Pollicipes > Pollicipes pollicipes. Next base: position 14,961,372 of record NW_023597054.1, on the reverse strand, counting down.
GGCCGTCGTGACAACTGGGCGGGCACACATCGCAAGATCAATCGAAACCAAAACAAACGGGCGATGGCCGGAAAAAGAGCACAGTTGCGACAACCGACGGAAATGGCGATGGCTGAACAGCAAAAACGTGTAGGTGACTCGCTTCGACACTAAAGCCGTTTCACAACGTGTTTTTCCTTTTGTTAGCAAACAAAAGGAATGTCACTTCTTTATTAGCGGAAAAACGGGCGCTGGAAAGGATATTGTGAGACCATTCCGAGGAAAGCGTCGCTGCCATTCAACCCAGCGTCTACTGATCCACATGTCAGAGCAAACCACACCGCAATAATGCATTGCTAGATACCTACGACCTTTAGCAGACCTGCTAACACACACATCGCAGGTGCTAATCATTGACCCGCAATAAAACACGTGGCGCATACACCACACCTTACCAAGGCACATTCTGCACCATCCATAGCGCAGCCGGCATGGGCCGAGCTGCTCGGTATGTCCTCCCCACCTGTCGGTGTTGGGCGGGGCGGGGGGTCTCCCGCCGCCGCCGCCAGACCGGTGGGACCGGATCACGCTGAGCGCCGTCGACTGGGCGATGTTGGCCGAGATCTGGACGTCTGCAGCACACCGGGCAGCGTCACACGTGGGTCACATCCGCCGCACGACCGTGACAAAACCGGCAGAAGCGGGATTACGGCAGAGCTTGTATCGGTTCTCCGAAGCGGCGCGGGCTGTTGGAGTCGCTCGGAGCCATGGGGGCGGACTGTTGGAGTCGCTCGGGGCCGTTGGGGCGGGCTGTTGGAGTCGCTCGGGGTCAATGGGGCGGGCTGTTGGAGTCGCTCGGGGCCACTGGGGCGGGCTGTTGGAGTCGCTCGGGGCTATTGGGGCGGGCTGTTGGAGTCGCTCGGAGCTATTGGGGCGGACTGTTGGAGTCGCTCGGTGCTATTGGGGCGGGCTGTTGGAGTCGCTCGGGGCTATGGGGGCGGCACTCGTAACACACTATGCGGTGGACTGGTTAACGTTTTTGCAGGCCACAAGTCAAGCGACACCACTTTCCGCACCTGCCTGTGGGGAGGAAAAACTACGCGCAACTTCGCTACGTGCACCGATGCTGTTTCAAACCCAATCCATAGCTGATGGGTGTCTCCGACCAGACCGACCACCACCCTGAAATATGCACAGCAGCTGTCCGAGCAGTCCGTCCCCATCGGGGCTGCTGCGAGGCGGGCTTTTCGCCCACCGACCCGCCAGCGCGACCTTCTGCGGCCGCCGGCGGGCGATCACGTGACGCCGGCGGCAGCCCCCCAACCGTCCGCGGTCGGGTGAGGCGGCCGCGGCGGCGGTGGGCATACGGGAGTCGGTGGCTGTGCGGTCTGCCGGCCGGCCGGTGGGAGCCGGCTGCTGGTCGTGACCGCTAATACAGATGGCATGCGGGATATCAAAAGCCGGTCACGGAGCAGAGCGAGCTGCGCGGCCGGCGCCGAGCCGGTCGGTCGTAGTGAGCACCGAAAACAATGTGTTTCGCGTATCGCGGGTCTGGAAGTGCATTCGTATTACAAGCTCGCGAACAGGCGTGATCCGAGGAGTCACCGGCAGATCATTTAGACATTGAGGTCCGTGACGACATCCCGATAATCATGGGCGAGCTCGCAGGTATCAACCAGCGGACCTGGCTGTGTTAGCAATGGCCAGGACAAAGAAATGCGAATATTACCGTTGCCAAGCCAGCCACCTCAGAGCAACACTTGTTCGGCGGGGTTATCTGACCAAGAGAGCAGGTCATTCGCTCTGACAGACAAGCCGAGCGCAGGACCGGACCATAACCCCGGCATCCGCTCGGGGAGGGCCTCAGCGGAGCTCCCCGCCTCCCCCCCCCCCCCCCCTCCCACATTCGACATGGGTGCGCCGACCCGAACCCAGACATGCACTAATGGCGTGTCCTTTGATGAGCCGTCGCTGGGGACTAACGTCTCAGCGCAGTAATGGCTGCGTGGGTGAGATAATGTCTCGTGGCGGCGAGGACGGGACTCGACTGACGCAAGAAACTATCGATTGTCCTAATATCCACGGAATGTTGCATCAGAAAGCAGCATCACGCATGTGTTGACGTATGCTGCATGGAAACGAATCACCGTATCTGCAGCATTGTTGTTGGTTCGTGATCAGTCAGTGATAAGGAGCACCTGTTAGCATCTGTATCAGAAGCCCCTCTCCCGCCCTCAGGCGACCCGACCAAACATGTTCGTCATGACGGCAAACCATCCACTGAATAAGTCTGCCCCACAGCGTTACGCTAGCCCCATACCCGACTCTCCGCGCTCGTCCTTAATCAGACACATGCACTCAGTTCACTCCGAGCAGTCGCGGACCACTCGCCTTTCTGGATTTTGCCCGAGATGATGCAGAACTCGTCATCGCCGTCGTCCCAGGCGTCGTCCACCGACTGCTGGAAGTCTTGGAAGTTCGCCGCCGACACGGTCTCGGAGGACGCATGGCGAGGACTGGCTCTGCGGAGAGCAGATTGGTCAGTTACTTACCACAGGGAGGACCCCATGCCTGACAGCACATGACATGGGGCATCATTTTCAGATGCTTGTAGCTCAGCTACTGGTTGGTGCTGTAAAACACCTGCAGGTCTCACAAAACTAGCATATCTATAAGATTGCTGAGCAGCAAAACCTCTGAACAAGTCATGCAGGAGTTAATGGTTAGAATAAATATTAAATAAACATATCCAACCACAGTAATGATCATCTCAATATTCTAAGACACATGCTAACACTCATGTTAATTATGCTCTTGTTAACATGGTTATCATGCCCTGTGCAGACATGCCACATTGTGTGCACTGTAACACCCACATGCACCAGCAATAATGATGTTAAGATGCCACAATGAGCAATTTTGAGCATGGTATGCCACATGATAGAGGCATGCAAATACCATCATAACTTTAATGACAGACCATGCAAACTTTACCATACTTGATATCCATAATTAATAAGCAGGTGTTGAAGCACCACACTGTATGCTGACTTACTGTGGGGACCAATCAGATGTGATAGGAGGATGTTGAGCTCCATAAACAGACTTCATACTGAATGCAGCATGTGTGAGAAAAGTTGTGAGATAAAATGCTCTCTAAAAGGAATCATACAATTTTCTGCATAAACTGATTGTGAAGTAATTACATACATGTGCACACAAAAATATTGGTCTACCCTAGCTGTGCTCCCATATCTTTTACCAAAATAGCTGCTCACAAATGACAACCAATGCCGTTCCAGGTAACCCTGAGAATGGCGCCTTCAGGACACAACACCACATCTTAATGAGATCTTAAGGTAGTTGTGTTTCCAAAACATCAACAAATCAAACTGTCCCAGTATCCTTTCACATACATGCTGGCTTGCAGGCTTCATGGCTAACAGAACAAGAGTATCATCCAACCAATTTGTTTCATTACAAAAGCCTTCCATGAAAATGATTACCATATCTCTATACCAAAAAGCCAAACAACAATCATCTTTCAGATTTAATAGCTTATACCCTGAATATATCATAATATCTAAATAATACATAGATAAGTAACAAAATAATAAAATAAAAGATAACCCAAAATATACATAAGCAACACTGAAAATTAGGATTCAGGGATTGTTCAATAGTTACCAGTTTGTAAAGAATGTCTTTAGCCTTTAAAAGCACAATATAAGTTATGAAGACAGATTGCCTTCATGTGTATATGCTTATGTTTAAACCAACAGCTATAATCCTAAAAATATGGCAATGAAACCTTCCCATGACATATATGACATCTTACACAGTTGTATTCTTCATAAATCCAACTGTACCCTGAATAGGATTGGAACTCATAGTATGACACTGAAAAGAGAAAGTGGAAAGTGAATCCAATCCAATCCATTCAAAGAACCAGCACAAACTCGTCCTCAGTGGATGCTGAGGGAAATGAGGGGAAAATGGTTAGTGGTGATCCATGCTGATAAACTTCTGTGAACTGGGGGAAATCTGATTTTTTATTTCTTTCTCTGCATGCACTGCTGTGGGCTTAATGTTAACCACTCCATTAAGTTGGTAAGGTAGATGCCACCTGTCCAAACTGTAAAAATGCATGTTACGCTGAACAGGTACAGGAACAATTTCAGCACATGCAAGCTGTAAATTCAACTAATGAGAGCATGGAGCCTGGTTGATTCCAGTTTTGATGCAAAGAGCCAATGTGTAAAGGAATCATTATTGCACAAAGGTCATTTCAAATAAAAATACTTCAAAAGACATGCCATTAACATTTATAGAGGCAGACTTACCCCTGACCCAACCCCAGCCTCCCTAGTTGAGCAGTGATGTCAATGCTCACCCCACTAGTTGAGTGTTGGCATCACTGCTCAACTAGCGGGGCTCTCACACAAAGCCTGAAGGCAACCCCAATCGCAATAGATGGTAAGACAACTTCGTGATTACCAAACTTTGCACATGCTGCATAATTAACTGCAGCATACCTAGTCTGGACAAACCAAAGGGGGCCTCAAAATGCGGATTGTCAGCAAAAAAAAAACTCATAAAAATATTATAGAAAATTACAGAGTACAGAAATACTACAGAACACAAACCTGCCAGGCACATTCTTGGTATTCTTCTTCCAAAATGCGTTTCTGTTGTCCCGTGCAGACGTCTCACCAGAAGCCTGCATTATCTCAATCACAGTCGAATCGCCTACCCAAACCTGACCATCACTGGCAGTCTCTTACAACACACAAGCCACCCACCCACACAGCCGACGTCAACCGCAGACCAAATGCCAGACAGTTGTCAACTATCCACGCCCCGCCTCCTAAGTTCAATGAATACCATCACGTTATATTCCCGATCGCCCCATTCAGCGCCGCGCAAACAAAACACGTCAGATGAAGGCTTCACTTTCGTCGACATACAACAAGGTTGAAAGAAATGCACGTAGCGGTATCACACCGCTATCCAAAAACACAGCTTTCAGGGGATGTACGATCTTTCACCGTTGTTGCAGGCCAAATTAAGGCCGTATGTGCCAGATACCTATTAGCTTGCTGAACATATATTGTTTCGCATATCTGCCGCCGCAGAATACTAGGGCTGCAGGTTTTTAGGAGCTAAATACAATCATTCAGTGCTGCGGAAGCTTTGGTGACGAAACATTAGTGAAAATAGTATGGGGTTGAAACCATTTAAACCATGCAGAGCAAAAACGCCGCTGAGAACGTCGTGTAATTTCTGCTATGACGCTACCAGGGTCAACAAAAGTTCTTCCGTGTTGCTAGGTCTGATATACATTTTTGGTTACCAGATATGATCAACGCTCAGGACGCTAAATTTTCGGCAAGTTCGGAGCTCAAGCCTCTAGTCCTTTTGGATCCCCTTGGTTCGGACGCTATGCCAGGTTTTGAGCGTAACACAACAAAAACACCGATTCGCTACAGAAGGTAGAAGGTAGCCCAAAATCACCCTCCGCGGCGTCTGGTCTCATCCAGGATTTCCCTTTGGCGGGTAGTGTCCATATTGCTTCCAGCTTCGGGTGGCGGTGGTAATGCCACGTTCTCGACAGTCAGTAGCTTGCTTTGCGGCCGTCAGATTGTAAGTCTGAGCTTTAATAAGTAGGAGCGGAAATTTGAACAGATGCTCATTCTGTTCCTAGTAAATATAAAAAGTCAGAACCTTCAACCTCTATCCCACGTGCACTTCAACGCCACGGGGGTACTGCTCCAGGCAACGTACTCAGACACGCCGAAACGCATGACCGTCAAACTAAATGCTCTCATTTCCTGGAGTCACACGCAGGACCAGACTAACGACCACAAGTGCGGCGAACGGCTCTCCCGTATCCACAGGAGCCTTTTGCGGACCACAGGCGCGAAGATGTTTCCCCTCGCATAGCCTGTCGTGGGGCCACTTCGCGCTCCACGGAAAGGGCAGTCCGATTTGCTGGAACAGGGAAGGGACTACTCCACATACCCCAACCTTCAGTGACTCCCCGCCACGGTGTCAATGTTGCCACTAAAAGTAATATGTGAGTGAACTCCATGAGTCGTGAAGTAGGTGGGGAGGTCAACTCACCTACCCGTGATGAGCTGCTAACTGCCATTGCTAGCCATGCTAGTGTGCATACAATATGATCCAGACGCCTGCAACAATACAAAATTTATGGAAGGAAAATCCCAGCCCGTTACAGGACATCGCATATAACAAACAGAAAACTCCATCACTAACAAACGAAGCTTGACAGCTTCTTTGAATGCTTGCGGCAAGGTGACAGCGGGTTAGCCCAATCAGGTACACCCAGCTACACCTCTTAATGTCACCCAATTCCGAGAAAGAGGCTCGCATGTCAGCACGGACGCAAACAAGAGATCACTCTACTCGTCTCCATTAAAGCTTGACCGAGCTACTCCGCGCCGTCGAGCAGCTCCACAGCGGCCGGCCGCGCCCGCTGCCAATCCCACGCGCCCGTGCCTCTCACACAGCGGCCGGCCGCGCCCGCTGCCAATCCCACGCGCCCGTGCCTCTCACACAGCGGCCGGCCGCGCCCGCTGCCAATCCCACGCGCCCGTGCCTCTCACACAGCGGCCGGCTGCGCCCGCCGCCCATCACACGCGCCTGTGCCGCTCACGCTGCAGACGGCCGCGCCCGCTGCCCATCACACGCGCCCGTGCCTCTCACACAGCGGCCGGCTGCGCCCGCCGCCCATCACACGCGCCTGTGCCGCTCACGCTGCAGACGGCCGCGCCCGCTGTCCATCACACGCGCCTGTGCCGCTCACACAGCGGCCGGCTGCGCCCGCTGTCCATCACACGCACCCGTGCCGCTCACGCCGCGGACGGCCGCGCCCGCTGCCCATCATACACGCCTGTGCCGTTCACGCCGCAGACGGCCGCGCCCACTACCCATCACACGCGCCTGTGCCGTTCACGCCGCAGACGGCCGCGCCCGCTGCCCATCACACGCGCCCGTGCCTCTCACACAGCGGCCGGCTGCGCCGGCTGCCCATCACACGCGCCTGCGCCGCTCACGCCGCGGACGGCCGCGCCCGCTGTTCATCACACGCGCCCGTGCCGCTCACACCGCGGCCGGTGGCTCGGGGTGTTTGCTGGCGATGTGCGAGAGCATGTTGTCGCGGCGTGCGAAGGCGGCGCCGCAGCGGTGGCAGACGAACGGACGCCGCTCGGCGCCGGCCGGGTCGTGCCGACGCCGGCAGTGCTCCAGCAGCCGGCGCCGGTCGGCGTACGACTGACCGCAAGCGGCGCACACGTGCGGCCGCTCCTTGGTGTGCGAGCGCCGGTGGCGCGAGATCCGCGACAGCGTCGACGTCCTGCGGGGCGGGCAGCGGCGGCGTCAGACGGGACACGGGCAGCAGCAGCGTCAGGTGAGGCACGGGCAGAAGCGGCGTCAGGCGGGGCACGGGGAGCAGCGGCGTCAGACGGGACACGGGGAGCAGCGACGTCAAGTGAGGCACGGGAGCAGCGGCGTCAGGTGGGGCACGGGGAGCAACGACCGCCACAAAAAAAACGGTTTGCTCAAAGACGCCCAAAGACGCTGGATCGTGAATACCGACATGACCGCTGGGGCTCAGTTCCCTTTACGAATGGGTCGAGATGCGGTAGCGAACGGGAAGATCAAAAAGCCTCAGGGCGGAGAGATCCAAGACAACGTCACAACGTTGGCGTAAGTAGGGATGTGACGGGCACTTCAGGTATCCGGTAGCATGGTGCATATCTGCCGCCTCGGGGTTGCATTACGGTGATATTACTGCGGGGTACATCACTTCCGTCACATTGTAGATCCGAACATTATCCTGCGCACTGACCTGAAGTCACATATCTCGCAGCGAAAAGGCCTGAAGTCCGTGTGCTTAATACGGACATGCTTGACTAGGGCATGCTTATCTATCGTGCTGTAAGGACACTCGGAGCACTTGAACTGCTTGTCCTCCGTGTGCCGACGGCGCACGTGTATCTGTGGAGGCGCACGATGCTCTCAGAAAACCACTAGTCACACCGCAGCAGGATCACGGTGACCTGACACACTCTTCAGGCGCGGGCCAAGCGGATCAGCCAAGCGGAACGATCCACCGTTAGCACCTTGTCGATTTCATAGCACGCGCGATGTGATAATAGAAGTGGGCAGCCATCGCGTGTAATGTTAAAAAGACGATTCCACCCATATCAGGCCCACATCAATAAAAAGGACACTGGCTAGCTGCCGACCCACCAAGCCTGAAGCCACGTAACTGCGAATATCCCACTTCATCGTGGTTCGTCACAGAATGCTAGACAACCTTATGCTGAGACAACACTAGTGTATGTAAACAGCGTATACCACGTGAGCTGTCTTTAAAAATGTCTGCACCCGTGATTTCGAGCTCAGACAGCACACATGGCACGAGTTCGAGTGTGCTGCAGGGAGCACTGCCCCGCCACCCTGCCCTGGCCTTCGCGGAACAGCGCGCGCGCAGTTACCCTGAGCTTGAGCGCGCTGCAGGTGGTGAACTCGCAGTGCGGGCAGCGGCGGTCGAGCGGCAGCGGCTGGCCCTGGTCGTCCTGGCCGTGCACGTCCCGGAGGTGGCGACGCACCTGGCTCGGACGGCCGCTGCTGTATTTGCACAGGTGACACTGACGGACACGGGACGCAGCGTCAGTGGCTCGGCGTCCGGCGGCGCGGCCGGAGCCCACGCCGTGGGGCAGAGAACGCGCCCGAACCGGGGCAGGCTGACAAGGACTTTCCAGCAGCATTGCAGCAGCACCAACATATACCGTGTTCCAGCCTGACTGACATAGAAAGCGGAACATAAACAAGCGGCGACAGGCCGCCACCACACGGAACAAACCCGGGCCCGGCATTTATCGGCCCAGGGCCGCGGCAACCTGGGATAATACAAACACAGTACAGGACGTCTCATGGATAGCCCGCGCATTCTCCTTACTTAACAATACTTCAGAAAATCTTGCAAAAATATTCCTGCGACAAACTGTACACGATGTCCGTTACTACACTTGAAAAGCAAGGTTTCTGCTGAGTTAATGCATTATTATCACACATGGCACAGGTAACGTCTGCGCATGCCTCACTTTACGGCAGTGTGGCCAAAGAAATCAATGTCGCGTTGGTCACTCGGCCTCCCCAATCCCCCACCAAAAAAACTAACTTGTCTTGGGCCCGCCCGAATCTCGGCATGACCTTCTGCCTTGAACTCCAATATCCCGCACGCGTCCCGCCTAACATACACAGGATCTCCAGGACACACCGATCGGTGGGAGACGGCACAGGCCGTTGGACGGGCCCGTGAGGCGCAGGCGCTGACCTGGGACGGCTTGTCGGGCAGCCCGGGGTGAGCGGTGCGCACGTGTCGGTACAGGGCGGCCGCCTGTCCGAACTTGAGGTCGCAGTACGGACAGGCCACGTGCGGCAGATGCGGTCGCAGCTGGTGGTCCCGCAGCAGCTCGTCGGACGCCGCCACGAAGCTGCACTCTGAGCCTGCAGCCGCACAGCCACCGCAGACGTCAGACGACAGCCCCGCGTGGTCGGCCGCCCACCAGCGGCCGCGGTGAATGACATGGGTAGGGAGAGCCCAATACCATGCGGACATCGGGCAGAGACGAAAACACTGGCAAGGCAAAGAAATCTGCATCACCGCCTTCACAACACCCATCGCCGAAAGCGGCATGAGCGGAGACGTTGGCCGTGGCCGCACCCCTGTCCTGGCCGGAGCAAGACGAATCGTCACTCACACTTCAGATCCCCGCACTGCGACGTCTCTACCAACGCCGGCGCCGGCGCCGGCGCTGGCACCTCCACACCCGTCTCTGGAACCCCAACCGCGGCCTCTACCAGCGGCAGCGACGGTGGCGGCGGGGGCGGCGGGGGCGGCGGCGGCAGCGGGGGCGGCATCGGCGACGTCGGCGGCTCCTCGTTGGCGCTGCTCTGGCCGGGCCCGGCTGCGCTCAGCCGAGGCCGGAACTGCAGCAAACTGGCGCACGTGTCGCGTGGGTCCGAGATGGCGCTGGCGTCGACCGTCGACGGCGGCGGCCGCTCGTCGGCCTCCTCGCCGGCGGCGGTACGATCCGGGTGAGCCGACGCCAGGTGGCGCTGCAGGGCGCTCATGCGCGCCAGGTCCCGGTGGCACACCTGACACACGGTGGACTGGTCCAGCGAGATCAGCTCTGGCAGCTTGCTGCGGCAGCGAAGACAGTGCCCGTCAACAGGGCGAACGTCGATGGCCATGGCCGGTGGCGGCGCGCGGCACACGGCGCACGGCACACGGCACACAGCACACAACACAAGACACACGACACACGGCACACGACTCACGGCACACGACTCACGGCACACGGCACACGACTCACGGCACACGGCACACGCCTCACGGCACAAGGCACACAACACAAGACACACGACACACGGCACACGGCACACAACACACAGCACACAACACAAGACACACGACACACGGCACACGACTCACGGCACACGGCACACGACTCACGGCACACAACACACAACACAAGACACACGACACACGGCACACGGCACACGGCACACAACACACAGCACACAACACAAGACACACGACACACGGCACACGACTCACGGCACACAACACACAGCACACAACACAAGACACACGACACACGGCACACGACTCACGGCACACGGCACACGACTCACGACACACGACACACGGCACGCGGCACACGACTCACGGCACACGGCACACAACACAAGACACACGACACACGGCACGCGACTCACGGCACACGACTCACGGCACACGACTCACGGCACACGGCACGCGACACACGGCACGCGGCACACGACACATGCGACGGCTCGGCACCTATCTCCGCATGATCGCATTAAAGCATTCTGTTGTGCACAAGAGCTTGTTTTATCCTCATTCATTTCGCTAAGAACGATACATCAGTCATAACCCGGCACACCGGCGTCGCGCCATCTCACCGCTGTCGGACGCGCGTCACGCGACGGCGAAGACGACGCACGCGCGGCGGCTTGGCCGCCATCGGCGACTTTTCTTCCTCGGTCAGACCGCTGAAGTCGTTCTCGTTGAAGTGCGCCAGCGTCTCAGGCGTGGTGGGTGGCAGACCGTAGCTCTCGATCAGCGCCTGCTCGTCGTCGAGGCCGAACCCGGCGCCCGCCGGCGGCGTGGGCGGCGGGGGCGACAGCGCGAGCGGCGCCGGAGGCGGTGACGCCGACCGCGGCGGCCGCGCCGGCAGCGGCGCCGCTGCCGGCGGCTCCGGCATCAGCATCGTGGGCCACCCGCCCGACGCTGCCGCCGCAATTGTAGAGGGTCAGAAACGACAGCGCGCGGTCGTCAGCGTTCCACGTAACACACCGTAAACATTCGGTTCGACCGAGTGACATGTCATTGCTGTGCAAGACGTTCAGACCGGGCTGACAAAGCCTGTCGTCCAGTCAGTGAAGCAAAACGGACCCGTGGGGTAAGAAGAATACTTGTGAACAAAGAGTATACATGGGGTTGTCAACAAGCTTCTCACTGCCATGCCGATGTTATTGAAAAACTCCCCAAACTAATCCTTGATTTTTGGGTTTCATGTCGCATGCCTGTCTTCAAAAGCCTGATATACTTTATGTAAAACGTCCAACTAAACGCACAGTACGGCACCCTGGGACTGGCACATCATTGGAAAGTCTGAAAAGGGTGGGGAAGTTAAATAGGAGCCCTCGGCTATTGGCCAATCGGCAGCGACGAAGCAAATGAATGGATTCCATGGCAAGTCAATGAAAGATAACTCGCTGTTCATGAAATTGCGGAGCGTCTCACCGCACACGCACGCGCGCACGTACGCACATACGCACGCGCGCGGCTAGAGAGCGCGCAACATTCATCATTGGCGCCCCGTTCCCGGTGCTCTCACCTGGTTCGGGCTCGTGTCGGCCACGTCCAGCCATTTCCATGCCCACGCCCCAGGGACAGTGCAACTCAAACTGCGTGCGCACGCGCAGCAGCGGCGCGCCATCGTGGCCGGCAGCCGGCGCCCCTCCCTCCTGCGGCAGCGGCCCCGCCTGCTCGGGCGGCGGCAGTGGCAGCGGCGGCGGCGGTGGCAGCGGGCCCGGCTGACCCGCTGGCTCTGAGCGCGGATCGGGCGCCGGGTCCAGCGCCGGACCGGACGCCGGGTCCAGCGCCGGATCGGACGCCGGGTCGGGCGCGGGCGGCGGGACGGGCGGCGGAACGGGCGGAGACGAAACGGCCAGCTGCCGACACAGCTCTGGCGCCGTCAGCAGGGCGGCGTCCTGGTGGCAGAGGCCCGACTCGACATCTTGGTGGGCGAGGCCCGACTCGACGTCCTGGTGTGCGAGGCCCGGCTCGGCGTCCTGGTGGGCGAGGCCCGGCTCAGCGTCCTGGTGAGCGATGCCCGGCTCGACGGCCGGGCGGCGGCCGGCCGGCGCCGCCAGCTGCACCAGCTCGTGCACGCCCAGCTCTGCCACGGCGTGGCATGGCTCCCCGGGACACAGGGCCGCCTGTAGCGCGCTGAAAGACACCTCGCCGCCGGCCAGCTGGTCGAGGCCCGGCTCAGCGGCGACGTACGCGGCGGGCGTGGCGACCAGCGGCGGCGCCGGCGCACCCCGCACCTGCACCGTGCGCTGCAGCAGCTCACAGACGTCGTCGAACTGCAGGCAGCGTGCTGTCTCCAGCAGGGAGCCTATGCTCCGCTCACGCAGCTGAGCCCAGCCGCGGTAAATGATATGCAGGATAAGCTCCAGCTCCGCAAACACGGTGCCATGGCCCTTAGACTGAAGCAGGCCATGACACTGCAGACTGCTCAGTTCAAGAGCCAGAGGCACTGCCGAGACGGCCCACAGCCGCTGCCGGAAGAGTGTGCTGCTGGCGGCCAGCACCACCCTGTGTGCTGAGATGGATCTGTTCATGTGGCAGACATGTACATCAGCAAACTCTTCGTAGTTGAGAATCTTTTGGAAGTTGGCCACCATGGTTCTGGAGTGGTCTGTCCACATCACCTTGATCAGTGGGCTGCTCTCAAGCATCTTGACACTAGAGCAAATCACTTCTCAAAATGTCTTGGAAAGTATTATCACATCCCACCAGCATTTACAGCTTAAATGCACCTCTCCCAATTCTTTGCATATTACTTCCAACACCACACGAAAAACGTCCCTGGAAAACATGTGCATATTATTAACTGATGTTCCAAGGAATAAATGGCCAAGAAACAAGGCATCACATTCCAGGCATATACCAAACTGCTCTGAAACAACCCTTGCTTCTCATTGGTGCTCATTATGAGTTACAAGATGCACACATCAAAGATACTTAATCAACCGCACCATCTCCTTGAATGGAAATTACAAAGGCATGTATATTTTCAAAACATTTGTTAAAAAAAATATAATGGTAGGGAAATCAGTTGCAGGAGTATTTTCATGATAAAATGCATCCATTGTCACCCCTTCCTACCCCCCCCCTATAATCTAGGCTTCCAGTCAATGTCACTGTTCCCTGGCAGATGTAAGCAGTGAATCCTTTTCAACAGGATAGTCTGATATAAATTGAATGAACTCCAACAGCATTGTTTGCCAAACTCAGTATTTAACTGCTAAAACAAGTTGGAGGACCATGGGTCCTTGCGCCCACTCACCGGTTTCTACATACTCATCCTTCATCAGCTCATACCCTACCACCCCGTTAGATAGCCTTGCACTACCCCCGACACTGCCACCCAGCACGCCAGTGGCAGGTAAGTCCAATGAAGAATGGGGATTTCATTGTAATATATTTACCCCGCTGCATACTCCCTAGAAAGTCTGTACCATGGATGGTGAAAATGCAGCAGGATTCACCGTCGCCAACTTCCATAGCGTGCATGACACATCAGGGCAGGAGGGTTGGTGCTGACTAGTTATCAAGGGACAACAGTTACACAGCATAGGTTAGTCACGGCACCTCCTTCGCGCTAGGCGCCCACCAGGTGGCGGGCTACGGCCAGCTGCCAGCGCGGCCGGCGATCAGCGGCAATGTGCACCCGAGCAGGCGCGGAAGCGGTTGGTAGCTGGATGTTCGATGCTTGCCTCATGTCCAAAAACGGACCTCCCGGCACATTAGGTGCGTGGTCCAGTCATTGACCTTCGTGCAACCAAGATGCCGGACCGGCCAGGCTGGTACAAACGTAGCACGTGTACACGTATATCCAAATGCTAAATTTGTCGACCGTCATCTCGCTTACGAGTCGCAGCTCGCGCATTAGAAGGCGCAACTTCGGCTAGATTGCCCCAAGTCCAGTAAGAATCGATGCTAAAAGCGAAACGGCCAAAACGGCACAACCATGTGCATGTGACATATGGAGGTCATTGTCGGCCATTTTATCGCTTTCTGGACTAGAATTGTTAAGTTTCTATTCTAAAAGTGCTCTGAGTGACAGGCAGCCGCCAGGCCGCGGATCGTCACATATGCAGTGACGCATCTCCCTGCGGACTAGATGCGAGACTCCCAAAAACTCATATGAGGATATTTGTCCTCCACATCACAAGCAATAAGAAAGAAAACGCGAAATCCGTAGTAAAACACAATGGTACTTTTGAGGGGGCGAAAACTTTCAGTTTTTTGCGATTTAACCTTGCAAAATCGCGCCCCTGCCGGCAGATACAGAAAGCTGTCTGCCTGTTACCACATGCTGAAATTTCATCACCGCGTCTGGCTTTAGTCGAGTTGGCTGGAAGCCGTCCCCTTCTCGCCACGCCCGGTATTCTCACAAGTGCGTGGGGGAGGCCCTTCCGGTCCCCTACGCGCCGCCGCCGGCGCACCGCGCACCCGGACGGCACGTTCGGCCAAGGTCACCGCCACCTGGCACCCGGGCTCGGTGGCTAGCCGCAGGGGTGGCACCTTTTAAAATCAGGTTGGCGGAGGGCTCAGCCTTTAATGTTGGTCTGAATTGCCCCAACACCTGCTTTATCCACGCATTTCAGCCATTTAAATAGGCTTTCCTGACGTCAAGGATCAATGTTTTCATCTTCCGATATCACCATTGGGGAAAAATGACTTCCATATCAAGTTAATGTGGTAACGCAGGTTCGCAACCAATTTAGAATTGAGTGCAGTTTACACAAATCATCTTAGTGGGGATGTTCGATATGATCGCCGGAAAAGGTTTCCTTTACTATTCATGGACCGAGGGCAAACAGACCGTTTTATGCTGAATGTTTTTCGTAATGGCATGTTCCATCACCAAAGCGATAGAATGGCCAACACAGTCTACACATGTCATGCGTACGTTTGTACCGTTCTGGCCGGTCTTGCACCTAGCCTGCGCAGAGGTCCGTTTCTGAACGGGGGTTGACCCCCGGCCGCGTGTCAGTATGTCGCTCAAACCCGCTTTGGCAACGAAAACTTTACACTTTCGGTCCCGAAATCCAAAGAACAATGAGCACATGCCTATCATTTTCACACACATGCACAAATGCTTACGTTTGTAACAGTTTGGGCGATCTTGCACCCAATTTGCTAGGAGGTTCGTTGAAGAACTAGGATCTCTGCAATTTAAACATACCTGTTTTCGACCGACCGGCCGGCCACCAGCCACCGAGACTGCTTGTACACTGGCATGCTCACTCACCAAGGAGATAGAGTGGCGGATACATGTCTCCATGTGTCACATGCGTGCACACGTGCTACGTCTGTGTTAGTTTTGCCGGTCTGGCATCTCGTCTGCAGGGAGGCTCCTTACTGGACTAGGAGTAATCCGGCCGAAGTGGCGCCCCCCAGTGCGTGAAAATGGGCCTGGAAGCAATGAGACAGTCGGAACAGCTGTGCTTCTTGAGCATACATGGATGCGCACTACGTTTGTAACAGCTTGGGTGGTCTTCCAGCTAATTGTCCGGGAGGTCCGTTCCTAGATTTCGGCGACTTTAGACCGGACGGTCGCCAGTCACCGAGGCCGCTTGTACAATGACATATTCAATCATTAAGGCGATAAAATGTTCGACATATGCCTCTAAGTATCAAATGCGTGCAAATGTGCCATATTTATGCCGTTTTGGCTTTCGTGACGTTTGGCATCTCGCCTGCAGGGAGATAACTGGACTTGTAGCAATCCAGCCGAATTGTGCCTCCTAATAAGTGAGTATGAACCCAAAAAACAATTACATGTTCCTCACATCTTGGCCATTTTCATGCACATGCACACGTGCTACGTTGGTAACAGTTGAGGTGGTCTTGCACCAAATTTTCCGGGAGGTCCGTTGTTGGCCATGTGGCAATTATCGACCGGCCGGCCGCCAGCCACTTCCGCGCCTGCTCGGGTGCACCTTACCGCCGCATCGCCGGCCGGCGGTCGCTCGTGACCTGATGGTCACCGGGCGCTAAACGGTTCCTTCAGAAGACCTCCGGCATGCCGTTTTCGGGTTTCGGTTCAAGAATTATGACCCCATGATGGTTTCTGTAACCTTTCGAATGTTTTAACTAGTATACCACACAAGCTGGGCATTACTACGCAGCGTATGCCGAACAATCCACCCACATTTTGCCCACGTTTTGTACCAGCCACCGAGACACTCAAATACGCAGGCAAATCCTGTCGATGCATGGCTCGAGTGTGCTATCTAGCATGTTCAGGATTGCTGACCTAGCGAAATGAATCCTACGAAGGCTGTGCTTGTTCGAGAAACCAGGAAACACGATGCAAAATGCGCCGTATGCGGATCGCACACCAGCTCCTCTTTTAGCATAGGCACTGTGGAAATGAACGAGATTGCTTTGAAGTTGCCCGATGCGGCTAGATCTAGCAACCAGTCCCATAAGTGATAGGTTCATTTTCCAGGACTTTATCTCGGGGAAAAAACTGCTGTTGATAACATGAAATGCTGCTGGTGACATTGGCGATATGAAGCATCGTGCGGGAAGCGCCGCTGGTGTGCATCGATACCATTGTGCTTTTTTACCAGCGCATTTTGGCTCATGCTTGGTAACACATCAAACGTAAAGGATCTGGTTCCCATTCGTGTAACACGGAAGTTTCGTGCAGACTGGAGCCACTGTCAGTAACTTGTCGAGGTTTGTGATGGCTCACAGGGATTCCAGCCCGCCTACGACTGATGCATGCGGCTTGCCCCGGATAAACGCAGCGCTGTGGGATTTCAAAATAAAGTAATGAATGAAGACAGAGAGGGGCGAGCGATAAGAAGCTGCATCCCTATCGTGTCATTTTTGCCTGCGATACATTGACACGCTCAGCAAAAACTGTCCTGATCATGCACGTCATCGGGTGAGGTCCTCACGTACCGCGTGCGCTGCGACCCGTCCGATCCATTCCCCCACATCTCAGCTTGTGAGCTCACTCGGCGAGACACATCCGGCTTACACACGAACCACACCTAAGCACCGACCAGACCATGATCCACCCCACTGCCTGCTCCCGGGATACGGCTTCAGATGGCAGTGGTGAACGGGTAGACACGCGGCTTCGGCCTCGCCAGCGCGTTCTGCTATAGGTGGCGCACCTAACGCCAATATAGGTAACGCTGCTTGCGGCTCCCGCGCGCTTGTGTCCTCTTGGCCACGGTGGACATGAGGCCTTGGTGCCCTCGAGCTGCGCGGGACACCGGTGCACTGACCGTTGGTGCCAACAGCGGCCATCTCGGTGCTGGTGCAGCAACGATTGACTCATCAGTAAAATCCCGCCGGCATTCAGCAGCGTCGAAATGAGATGGAGTTTTGTGCTATTGTGCGTGGGACGTGCATAGATTGGTCGCCTCAGATCGGCACAGTTCACGGGATCGACACACAGTATGGTACCTTGTCATGCTTTCCCCATGGTGCGATCACCCCAAAAAGGAGTACGTGTGTCGTATCTTTTCTGAACTGATTTAGTTTATTGATCGAGCCAAAGTGATGCACTTTTATGATAGACAAGAATGCTATATTAGTTTTTTTTTGGCTGAAACGCTTGGACGCTTTGTAGGAATGCCGTGTGATCCGTCATTGGTAAGCGTAGCGAAGACCTTGGCCACACGAGCCCAGAAGAACAGACCCAATCTAGCGGAAAATTGTGAGCTAAAAGCGCATTTAACGATGCTTTAATTTTTCAAGTAAAGTTTGTCATAGTTCTGGCCGCAGTGTCTGACATCTAGTAATCGGTCTTACAAGAGCATGAACGAAATAAATCTTCGGCATTCAGAACAGCAGCATAGCCGGTTAGATCAAATGTCGACATCATGAGATCTTACGCCGAAAATAGCAGAACTTTAATATAGCAGAATGAACTGGTTGGACGACACCATATAGTCAAATTTCTTCTCACCTCACGGAGAGTGGTTCCATGCTAGATGTGTATTGAAATTCCGTGAATTCGTACGCGATTCTTACGAAATCACTCAATATCTAGTGTATACGTATTAGTTCAGAGGGTAGGGTGGCATGACACCCGTGGCCCATCCTGCTTGGCGAGGTCCCGATTGTACGTCCCGATAAATGATTATTTGGCGGTAGGAAGCATTTTGAACTATGCTCATCCTCAAGAGTGTTTTTTTAATTCTCGTTTCTGAGATGTGATTATACTCAAGAGTGGGCATCTTTGCGAATGAGCGCAGCTCGAAATGTTGAGTGCCGATATAAGTCATCATTTAGCACTACAACCTAGTTCAATCAGTGCCTCCTGGGATATGGAAAATCTTCAACTCAACACATGAACTTCAACTTAAAATACCCTGATTCTACTTGGACACGAAAATGATACAACTCACTCTTACTACTTTAATGTTGACTGATTTCAATCAGTTTGTATGGTGAGTGGTACTCCCATCTCTCTGGGCTCGTGTTAAGATACAACCTTCACACAGATATTGCGTTGGGAAAAAGAAGCCCATGGCAGGCGGTTTCTAACTTACTTAACTCAAAAACATTTTTTGACATGCATTATTTATTTCAGACGGGCTCCGTTCAACCGGAAGTCGAAAGCTAGCAGTGTACCAAACGTGATTACAGTCAGGCATACCACAGAAATCCTGCTTGGTTGGCTGAAAAAAGTAAGCTCAGGCTATAGCGGGAACTGTGTGACGCAGCTTATACACTGGCAAGCTTACGGTCGCTTTACTGCCGGCTGCGTACGGTCTTGCACTGTGTTGTTGGCTCGATCCTACCGTTACCAATCTGGGATTCCTTGTACCACGTTGTTCGTGCTACCCTGCTTATCGGTCTGGGGCTTTGTCGGCACGCTAAACAGGTGTGAAAGATAAAAGTTTAATTACCGAATCAGTCACATGCGCCGAATTTCACAGCAGTGATGCTTTTTTAGAGCATGTACTACCTCAACATCCTCATCTTTTGTGTGGTGAGGGCAGTCTGAACAAATGCTTGAAGGACTGCAGAAGTCAACCATGTAGCTCCCAGATCGGATACGGCCACAATGCAATGCCTCAGCCTCATGTTTGCGAACCTCAAATACATAATTCAAACACTTAAACGACTGATTTCGCAATGTTGCTTTTTTGAAGATTTGTTTAACGCTGTGTTAGAGTTTTCATCCAGGGCCTGACCTATCAGGGCCCACGGTTCGTCTGCAGTTTGTGACGACTGATGGGAATTACAGGGATGCCGGATTCGCTTGGACGCTCCCATGACATGTGCGGGCTTAATCCTGAATTCATTTTTTTTAAAAATGAACAGCTGCAGACACGTCTAAGTTGTTATTCACAGCTTTTCTCATCGTAAGAGGGTATTGTTTTGGTTCGATCGATAAACTAAATCAATGCAGAAGAGATGCGACACATGTTCTTCTGTTGTTATTTACAGCTTACAGCTTTGCAGTTTCTCTCACGTCGTTTGGCCTGGGATAGCATCTCCACCGACTTGGTTCCAAGTGTAGCTAGAGCCATAACAGAAACATAAGACTACTTGTTATTCTGGCGTCCATTCTATAATCGTAACCATTTGCGTCGATGGAAAGTTATATCCCTGCCACCATCCCATCTGACCTTATATTTACCTGTCTCATCCTGTAGTACAGCAATGGACCAAGACCACAATCGTGCGTAAGTTCGGTAGGCTGGGACTCGACCTGAAACTTATGCCCATGTTCTTGGGCTCAGACTCGTGTGGTATAAACCTTAATGCGATCAAAGTCCTGGGACTCGAGACCTGTGCCTGGGATAAGATGATTTTCGAAATGGCAGATTTGTGACTTGGACCCATATTTGAGCCAAAGTTCTAAACTTAGATCTTGACTTGATTGGAGACTCCAATGTTACTCTCTGAGTGAATGTGGTGGGACATCCACGAGAATGGGTGGAAACTTTGATGACTGGCTAAAGCCTTTCGGCTGTAAACCCCAAACGTGTCGGTCTGATATGCCAAACAGAAGCAAATTCAAACCACCAGCCCACTTCAAGCACTGTCACGTGGAGCTTCATAGGAATAGCACGAGTCAGTCCGGTCGGTTATCCTCCCTCGGTGCTGAAAAACGCCCCGGGCCATTCGATCCCCGTCGGTCACGGTTCGCATACTAAGAGTGGCGCGTCTTAACATGCTGAAAAGAATGGGTGTCAGCCCAATGGATGCCCCTGGCTCTTGGAAAACGATGCCGTGGAACCGCTTTTTCCACACTCACACTTGGAGCTGCCTGCGGCTAGCTCCAGACATCTGTGCTATTTGCGATCAATAGCTGTATAAATGCTCAGGATGGCGATCGTGTCTGTGTTTGAGTGGCCAACGGCATACATGGATCGTTAAGCGCCACTGGAAAATGATTCTGCCTTAGTATGAGGTGTGGGGACATGTTACTAAATTGCAATACATTTCAAGAGGGTAAATGCACCTAAGCATTTCCGACTTCCCACAATTTGCATTTATTGCGAGATTACAGGTTCTCATGCATCAAACTCATTGCCGGTGTAAATGATACGGTACACAACCGGAAACTCGCTGCAAGCTAGCTTTTGTAAGCCTTTTGGTGATACCATCATGCGAAATTAGATGGCCTGTGGCATATTCTTTGCTTTGCGCTTTGCTGCTGGCTATGAGTGTAATTGCAGCATGGAAGACGGGAGCAAGCAAGCCAGTTTTAAGCGGTCCGTTTTGGACGATGCGTTGTAGGGAAGTCATGGTGTAGAGATCGGTGTGTGAGGGATGGAGCGGGCGTCTGTAACAATGGCTGGCGTAGCTTAATTGGTAGCACATTCGCCAAAGGCCGTGTGCCGAGCCGTGGGTTCGAGCCTGGCTAATGGGCCGGTGTTCTGCCGGTTCCCACTACATCAGCCGTGAAATAATGCGGTGCTGCTGTCTATAGCAGTCAAATGTGACGTAAGGTAACACGATCGTGCGTCGTTGCCACGCTGCAGGAGGGTCTGTACGGCATGACGCGGTCGTCTCGTGACATCGCGCGGTGCGGACAAGAGGCATCGGCGCTACGCTGTCGTGCCTGGTCGGCGGTGGTAGGGGAAATAATCAGCTGAACTGAAACCGTAATACAATTCGATCACGGTGCAGCGTGCACGCAACAAGCTCCATGTGGCATAAAAACCGCCGCATACGCTAGCTGCGCTGCACACCTTCGGTTCGTTGTATCGAAGCACGTCAGTATCTTCACGATAACCTACCTCATATGCGCAGGAGCGAGAAACCGAGGGACCACGACCCCGACCTTTTAAAAACGTTTAACACTAGCCCTATGGCGATGCAAGGGAAAAATCGGCTTCATGATTGATATTGGCCATCCCCCCCTGCGAGACCTTCCTACACCCGTCACCTGCCCCGGGACAACAGTACTCCTGAAAAGATCGGAAAGCCAGGCGAGATCCGACCTTTGCCATGTACGCTGCAGAGCCTGCGCGCTGCAAGCATTCGAGGCAGCGGGCTGGCTGGTAGTTTGCCCGTCAGCTGTCATCAGTTCGGCTGTGCTGGCGTCACCTGCCGTCTGACAGCACAATGGTCCGGCAAGAAATCGATGACTCAGAGAACCGGTTGGTGAACGGCGTAGCTCAATGGTTTAAGCGTTTGCCCAGCCCTGCATGTGCGGAAATTTTAAGCCTGCAACGACCGGCGTAGATTCTCACCGAGACTGCGACCATCGACGTGAAAGACGCCGAGGCTCGATAATCTGAGGTCCCGGATGAGTTGCCCCTTCACACCCCCGCTATCATTCACACGAGCCGGTCTTCCCTCTTTCCTTCGTATTTTCAGTTTGAGGTGGCATGGGAGAACCACACTCGGAAATTTTGCCACCTCCGGCTTTTGAGCCGTGTCCCATGACATCTGACCTCTGAATCATATGCCGTCTGAACCAATTCGAGGTTGCCAGGTGAGCGGACCAGTAAAGAGCTTATGCGCGACATTTAAGATGCTCCTCATACATCTGCTCACTGTCGCATCTAAGGTTCAGATACTGAGAAGTCACACAGCAGGTCTAAATGCTGAGGCTGAGGAATGCGCTTCTCTAGAATCCGAACCAAACCATGAATATGCTCCCGTGCAACGGACGCGTGCAATGCTCTACATCTCGACAACTAGTCGATGATAAATGGGCTACCAATGAGCTGCATTCTGGACCACCCATCGCGTGGTAAAAACAACTCAGCCATTTATCATTTGCAATCGGACGTGGCCAAATGGCAAAACATCCGCGTCGTTTCGAGATGCCCCGGTCTTTATCAGTGCTGCGAGAACCACACACATCGGAGAAAGCCTTCACATTTTACACTCAAGTACAGGCAAGCAAAACTTATAAAAACCGAGTCTGATGTTATGAAGACAGGATTGGATCAAAGCCATCAATTCATTTTTGCTTTTAATTTGGCCGTGGAGAAGAAGGAAAAAATGAGGTGATTTGGAATTCGAATCGTTTGTCATTACTTTTGTCAGTTCGTGTATTAATGTCCCTGACTGACAAGCATTGTTGTAAAATGTTTTTTAAGCGGAGTGACTGATACTTTTTTTGGTAGAATGGTTGTGAAATGTCCTTTAGCTTTATACGCCCCTCTGGAACTGTATCGTAATTCTCCACCGGGGACACAAAGCTGTCCCAATAAACGCTTATAGATATAATAATTTCAAGCCAATCCGTGGAGTGAGAAAATATTAATGGCACCAGCCAGCAAAACTGTTTGTAAATGGTGCCGTGTGCTCGAGACCCCTAAATGAGTATATTTAAACCCCTAAGTGAGTATAATTTCCAAATAAAGTTTACTTCAACTGGCTCTCAATCAATGCTGCGCGAACCATGCTAGCTCCAGTTTTGTGCTATGTAATATAAGAAGTCAGCCATGGTTGCTTCAATTGCTAGTCATTACAGAAATGAGATCTGTAATCGAATAATGTAAAAAAGCACCATAAACGAGTATGCGAATGCAAGGAAGCGGCATAAAACCGGGATAACTATAAGAAAACACCACGAGAAAGGGCCAAAACACGAGCACATAACCACATTTGACTCAAATAGCACTTCAATCACCGCCGCTGCCACCTATCGTCGGGTTTGGACTGCTTCAAGTGAATGCCAGGGTGGCAATTTCCCATAGCTACTTTGGCAGCACCTTCACGTCATACAAATATTCTAAGATGCAATCAAACAATGAGGTATTGGGAAGTATATTTACTAAATCGAGAAATCTTGTTTTTTAGACCAGTCTTCTCCACTACAAAGTATGTCATTAGTTATGAGTGATCTTATTTCATCATACCTGATGTTTCCTTCAATATCTTCAAATGTGAACGTTCCTTTTAAGCTGACAGTAAGAATGCCGGTCCTGGTATGATGGTCGCTGACTTGATCATTTCGTCGGTGCCCGCAGCGTTTTAAGAGCAAGGAATGGTGCTGTCTTCATTATTATAGATGTTGCTTGGATATGGAATTGAGTGAACTTGCAAATTCAACAATAAATTGCAACAGCAACTAATTCGGTTGCGATCACATTACACGCTAAAGCAGTGTCGGTTTTCTGCCGGGGCTATAGCTGAATTCAACGGATTTCGGTCTGACTCACCAAGGTTGCTTGGATGCTGTTCTACATTTTTGGTTTTGGACATGGAAATTGCAGACAAAGTGCTGCCTGTTCAAGTCATCCTTGCAATATTGCAGGTACACTCACAGTGATATATCTAGCCATGGTCTTATTGCACCTATACCGAAGTGAAGGATCGGCATGTGCCTGCTATTTGAATAGCCGTTCGTGGAAAACATCCTAAGCCCTGAACGTAAGGAGCGCCTCGGTCTGAAACTTCACGAGAATATGCATATTTATGAAATACAGCACTCATTGGTTTGAGAATTGATGACCTTCTTTTGCAGACGTGAACATGTGATACAGTAACAAATTTTAGTGATTTCTTCCTCATTTTTCC
Source organism: Pollicipes pollicipes (assembly GCF_011947565.3). Taxonomy (NCBI): domain Eukaryota; kingdom Metazoa; phylum Arthropoda; class Thecostraca; order Pollicipedomorpha; family Pollicipedidae; genus Pollicipes; species Pollicipes pollicipes. The sequence goes on along the minus strand of NW_023597054.1, from coordinate 14,937,011 downwards.
CAATACTTTCTATGAAAACTTAAACTTCAAGCGCAAAACGGCCCCGATATATTTAAATTTCAGCACACGTGCACACATGCTAAGGCAGCCTCACGGCTTCCTGACAGGACAGACATGTCATCCTGATTGCCAGAGTTTGGAGAGCAGCTGCTCCAGGCCGTCATTTCGAAACATGGCGTAGGATTCGTTTTGACCTTAGTCTTTATGAGCCACCAACGCCCATGACTGGCAGCGACACGCCGCAGTCAGCGCCACCTCAAGGTGGCAGTCGCGTCGGGCCGGCGATTGCAGTAGCAGTGCTGGGGCTAGCAGCGTTTGGTAAGTGCATCCCATGGTTCCATGTGCATTGTATGGAACTTCTAAATCAATTCATCTTATGTATGTGCTTTTTCCAGTTCGGACTGCATACGACGGAGCGGCCCTCTTCGAATTCCTACCGCGCGAAATAAAATCAAAGCTATGGAGCTTATGTGTCCTCCCGAACTTAAGCTTCTGGCCATCTGAAACTATATTGTATTATATCGCTGTTAGGTTGCGAGACGCGAGGTCAAGCTTCGTTATTACCAATTAGCCAAAATTGAATTAGCTTCCTATGTTAGAAAGGTAAAGCAAGTTTATGGCTCAGAGCATGTTACCACTTAATCCTAGTGATAGAACAAGGTATCTGCGGTTATCATCATAACGAAGGGGCGTCGGACTTTCTTGAACTTTCCAAACGCACTTAGTCGCACATTGCGAAAGCTGTAACAGCATTAATCTAATTCATTATCAAGACTTGGCCACATATGGTTTCGACCGCTGGTGACCGACCCAGGTGTCTTACACACACACACACACACACACACACACACACACACACACACACACACACACACACACACACACACACACACACATATATATATATATATATATATATATATATATATATATATATATATATATATATATATATATATATATATATGCATCCATGTTCTGTTACTGCTTCAGACAATTAACAGTTAAAACGATTGTTTTTACGATTCTAACCCTCGGTAAAACCCCCTCGTCAGACTCGTGCTTGTCTCTTCTTTCATGGACTCAATTCCAACTTCAACTGTCAGCGCACTGAACTAACTCCGAAGCTGATTCGAGGCAGAAGAGGGCATTCATAAGTTGACTCTAAGTTGTACTGCAGAATTTAAGAACATATGGCTGGATTCCAAAATATATTCGAGTGGGGTCGACTCTGGCAGTAAGAGTGCTCCATACACCCCACATAGCGCATGGGGTTGATACAGGCCAATGACAGGAATTGCGCAAAATACATATCCATACCAAGAGCAAGGATATCCATTTGCGCGCATGAGCAAATGAGTATGAGCAAGCATGAGTATGAGATCAAAGTATAAGCATGAGATCAAAGCAAGAGTAAAAATCAAGCCTCAAATTTGACACAACTTTTACTATGATGTAAGTCAGCACCACCCATTCAGTCCAAGCCCACATGCCTTCAAATGTTCAGAAGAACCACTGAACCATGCCTCAGCTAAAATTGCCTGATTCCAGAGTCGACTGCGATTAAAGCTTGAATCAAGCGCAAGTCTCGCCCACTACCCCTGGAGGTCAACATCCGTCTCCCCGCGTCTCCTTACAGTCTCCTTGCGCTTGTCAATCGTTACCCACGTCCCGGCGACAGCGAAGCGTGGCAACCGGGCACAGCGCGGGCCTTGGGGACGCCTTGTTTGCCGCCGCGCCGTAATTGTCCCCGGCCGTGCCGACAGCGCCGTCTGCAGAGCCGCCGCCCGGACTTATTGCCGTTTTTCTTTGCGGCCTTGGCAGGCGCGTGGTGGTGGTACGAGGAGCGGCGGCGGCGAGGCGGCGACGCCCCCAACCTGAACATCCTCGGGCAGGAGCTGGCCAGCGCCTTCGGGCTGGCGCCCCGACGGCGGCGGGGCTCCTTCTTCACGCCGGTCGAGGAGGCAGACTGAGGTCACGGCGGCGCCCCCGCGCCGGCCAGAGGGCGCGCCGGGCGTCTGTCGCGGCCGGCGGGCGGGCGCCTGTCCGACGGCCGGCTGGCGGGATCCAGCGGGATTATCGCGCTCCCGGACCAGATGGCCCGCTGCTGATGTCGAGTGACGCTGCCATCACGCCCCGCCCCGCGCTCCCCCCTGACCAGATGGCGGGGCGTCAACAGCGACTGCAGTCATCAGCGCACCCAGCCGTCATTCAACACGTCATTAATGGCGGCCCAAGCTCCTTCGCCCGCCGGCGTCCCAGAAGCTCCTTCTAATTAAAATGGAAACAGACTTCTGTCACTGCTAATGGCAGATGCGGGAGGGGTTTCGTTTTCTAGCCGGAGATTCCCGTGTGTTTTACAATGCACGGACGTTTCATGTGACGATTTGTGATCTAGTGGTTTATTTGACTGGTGGTCCTTGGCACTGGCCGCTGCAGATAGTATACTTGTCTAATATTTGTATTCGCCTGTTAAAAATCCAATCAGCATCAATTCAACCCGTCAGCTATAGCTAGCTGCAGATTAAATGTGATTTTCTCGCGCCGTTCGAATGCCGTGCCATGATTGTTTTCCAAGAGAACCAATGCCGCGTTTTATTACACAAAGCTTGCCGGCCACCTATTCCAACACTGCCACGTTGCATTATCGAAATAAGCTCGTCCGGCCTAATTAACGTAGAAGACCACTCACCAATAAATCTTTACGTTGATCCCCTGGGGAAGCCGTCGGCAAATCTCTACGTGTGCATAATCTAGTCCCGGTGCCGTCTCGAGGGATGAAGGGCGGAAGAAAAGACGAAGCCCATAACTACCGGCCTTGGGTCGATCCCTGTCGGCGGCTCCTTTGATTGGCACCCGTCGTCGGCTCGTCGGTGCGGCAGAGGGGAGGGGAGGGAGGGGAGGGACTTGGTACCCGCGCCAGCCAGCAGGCCCCACGGCAGCCAGTTGGGGCGGCCTGCAGTCGACAGCTCCGTAACCGGCGGGCGACAGCGGACGCCGCGCCGCCAACGCTGTTTATTTACTCGGAGGGGCGACAAGCGCGCCGGAAGAGCCCATCTGACGATCGCAGAGATAAACAACGGCTGGCCGCTCTCGCGTGCAGTGTTGTAATTGGCGGCCAGGGGCGCCCACGTAGGTACAGCACTGTACTCTGTAACTACTCACAGCTGCACCGTGACGTGCATGGTGGCAGGATAACGCTGCCGTTCCCGAACGCTCGTGGTGAGCGTGTCCAAAGATATATAACCAGCGTGTCGCTGCGATGTGAGTGCGCCATTACGGATGGAACGAAGTCATACCCTGAGCGATGCTGGGTCGGGGTGACTGAGGCTGTAGCGTCCAAACCATACCGGTTAGAACGGCTGAGCATGCTTCACCGAATCCGTCTCTAGCGAGGTGCAACACGCTGAATGGTCATAAAGCAACCATGCCTAGTTCGCCACAACCGAAACGACCTGCAAGAACTGACATGTTGAAAAATAGGCATGACTCGGACGACTTAACATACTGAATAGAGCATTGTCAGTCATTCACTGAGCGATGCTGGACCGGAGTGACTGAGGCAATGTAGTCCAAAACAAGTACTGCAGGCAGGGCTTGCGCACCATGGTCAATTTGTATATTTTCTTAACAGAAAAGGCGACAGGCTGATTTTTCGCCAGATCTCTGGGTGTTCTGGGAGTGCATTGGGTTCGTTACACTGTATCCGCGCCATACTGCACATCTAACTTTTGTTCCTTATTTAGTTTGGGAGTGGAGCATTGATTCAGCAGCCGACACGCAACCAGTTGGGTGTGTGTGTGGGGGGGGGGGGGGGGGGGGCAGGTCCCCACCTTGAACCAAGGCGTTTGCATTAGAAATTGAGCGATTTGCGTGAGTTTTGCTCTAATTGTCAGGAAGCCCCCAAAAAGCAACATTCAGTTTGGCCATCTTGCATAACTTGACTTTCTACATTTGATTTAGACCAGGTTTATTGAGGAATGACCACTACATCACCAATATTTTGTTATCTTATTTTTCATTTATCATTTGTTATCTTACGGGGTATCTCACTTATACTTTCTTATGATGCACTGTTACTGATATTGCTTACTGATTATATGATTACTGCTTGAAAGGGAATATTGAAGACAAAAATATTGATAGGGTACACTGTCGTAATTGTACCTACCGCTTGAACGAATAAAAGGTGGAGAAATTGGACGTACATGCTTTTGAAATACATAACCTAGAGCAATATGTATGCCGTGGGTTTCATGAATGGTTTAGATTGCTACACTTACAAATGTAAAGCAGAAGTCGCAAAAAATAATTAATTTCATGAAACACAATAAACCAGTCTATTCAAGTGATAACCATTTCATGATTTCGTACATGGGCGCATGGTTGTAACAAAACAGTTCATAGTACATCGTATTGTAGCCTACAGAACATGTCCTCAATAGGAACAACATGAGCATAAATACACCGCATGTGGTTTATTGCTGCTAGCCTCAGTGGGGATCTCATCTATCGGAGGGATATTTACCGCACTTGTTGAGGTGCCCGCGGTTTAAGTGTGGTAACAGTGATAGCACGCGCCGCCATGCGGCGTGGCTGGTGTATCAAGGTAAGGTAGTGCCCCTCATGCTGCCTGCACAGTATATGCCATGCGGCTGCAGCGGTAGCTCAATAGATATCATCGGACCAGCCGTTGGACAGCAATATCTGTCATGGAACGCCCGTTCATTGTCGTTTATGCATAGTAAAAAGCTGGACCGTCCAACACGTTATGCCAGCTTTATAACTGCCTGCACCCTGCCGAACGCTCTTCCTTTGCCGGCTATTCCAATCATGCGTTTCGTTCCAGCATGTACCGCGTTGGACGTCCCCGTCCATTCTGTTACCTCATCACGAGCGTGTTGCGAGACAATGGTGGAGAATGTTAGCGAGAATGTGCCAATGTGCCGATTGCCGGGATTTCGTCAGATAGATCACTAATCAGGTCACTAATCGCTGGCATGACACGCTTCGGCAGTACGCTCGAAATGTCGTCCGTACCTCGGTGCTGCACGCAGAGGACGGCATAGGCCCATAAAGGCGAACGCATCGGCCCAGTTCGCAGCGCGCAGTCGCGTGCTTGGAGCAGACAAATGGCTGATAAATTGGCTTAAATCTTCGGAGTAACGGGTGTTTCACGGATGATAACACCTCTCAAAAGCGGGTCCGCACAGCTGAAATGATGCTCAGCGTGGTATTGGCGGGGAGCTCACTCAAACGCAAGATGCCGGAAAACAAGCACAGAACGGGACTGCTGCACGCTTTCAGAGCTGTCTCCACCTTTGCATCTGAAAATGTAAAGCTACAACCTTCAACCGAACTGATGTTCACTGAATTTACTGGTTAACATGTTGCAACATTATATGTAACTGAGCTGATATTTGCTGAATTTGCTGTTGCAGCCTGCTCGTACACGACACCAAAGTGGCCTTTTTCGAAACGTGTCACGGGGTTCCTGTGAAAGTGGGCATAATCATGACTGTTTTATGTGGTTTAGCATTCTCGTCGTTCTACGAACGGCACCACTTCACGTCGTTCTACGAACGTCTTAATATGCTTAGAGTTCCATGTTTTCCAAGTCTACATGGAATGTTTTTCATCTTCATTCCATTCTTGTTAATATTACCCACTCGATCCATCGTTGGCTACTCCACACTCTCCACAGTTTAGTATTCGAAGATTTGCTGCCCGCCTGAACCCCCGAGACATGGCGCTGAGGCGTCGCAACAGATGGCGAAACAGCTCGTATAATGAATGCTTGAAATTACTATTTGCTTTGAATCTCTGAGGGTCTTCAGGCTTGACTTTCTGGACGCAGAGCAGTTCAGCTGTGAGGGTACCCATTTGTGGGCCGTTTGCCCAGTCGCGGGCGAGCTGATCGAGCCGCGCTGCGTCAAGCGAGAGCTGCCACGACGCCCCCGCGCCTGATATGTTGATTACATCGTCAAATTCCATAATCGACTATAGGTCCAACTCTTCAGGTGCGTGGCGGGTTCTCAAAACAGTCAGGCAGTTTCTCGGCATGGTGGTATGACAACTTGAGACTGGGGCGCGTAGCCCACTGGCATCGCAGCGTTTTATCTGTCGGTCCCATGGGGCTTAACACATCATACACAGCTGGCATTCCCGGTCCCAAGTTTTCGCTGCCGAAAGAAAGCTCTCAGCGCGTGACCAAGCGACACATTACGTCTTCGAGCTTCCGCACATCGCCCTCAGTCGCGAACGCGCCATTAAGACACGGCAGCCTTTAGTACTGCCGCCGATAAACTAGACCACCGCGCTGATATCACCGCCCGCCAGCGGCCCGGGTCGGCGCTGCCCTTATGTGGAGGCGGCCGTCGGTGCCGGGGCGATGCACGGCGATACACCTCTCATGACTCAGCAGCGGGGCAGCGGTAGCGCACGGGCCGCGCAGCCCGCGCGCGCCCATTTGCGACGACTGGCGGCCTCCCGTCGGTCTCGAATGGAGCTGTGATTTCCATGTAAATTGGCTGCGCGCTGTCTCCCAATTGCCAACAATGGCGGCGCCGGCGCGGCCGGCCGACATCCGCACGGCGCACCAGAACGACGGCGGTGCGGCTATCTTGCACCTCGCGGTGGCCGGCTCGGAAACTCGCCAGCTGCCATTCAGCAATCTTATAGTATGACAGCGGATAAGATGTCACGAATCGTCGGAACTTGCTGCATTCTGTTTGTTTAAATTTAGTATGCCAAGTATACGGCCAGCTATGATGGTCATATGTTTATGCTAACGTACATAGGTAAAAGCTGCGGCGTCTAGCCATCATTCACACGCCTTCATTTGTGCGAGCCGCTCGTTTCCCTCCGCTGTAAAGTACCTGCACAGTCTTCGTTTCTGCCTGGGCTCAATGGAAAGCCGACACACCGACAGGTGCTGGCATTGAAGCATTGTGGCGTACCAGTCATAGCAGAAGATCTCGGCGCAGTCAAGACGAAGCCCCGATTGCACAAATGACAATGTTGCCGATTCCTGCATGGGTTTTGGTTGAAAGCCCTAATAGCGGGTAGCATTTCTCTTCCTTCTACAGGCCGCATCGTAAGCTGTGAAACGGTTTCGATAGCCCGGCACCGCTCGGGTTATTCCACCTCCCGCGATGGCATGGGGACGGGACAGAATTGATGGGCATCTAAACATTTGATTGTTGGATCGAAAAAGTTAAAACGTCGATCAAAAGTTGTTCTCAATCTCACTAAAAAAATAGTTGAGAAATCGATAGGAATTAGAACGGCAGTCGATGGTTGTTCTCAGTCTCACTCAGAAATCACGGAGCTAGCATCTGGCACGTGACGGCTGACGTCACAGCTCATGCAAAATGTGTCAAAAATTATGAAGACTTTCGGTTCAGCCCAAAGCTCTCTGGCATTCGTGGCATATGTCGTACAGCTTTATAACCAGCAGCCAATGAGTAAATATGTAATTTCGCTTCAATAATGACATGATCTTCACAAACGTCGGAGGTCTTGATCAGGTCAAGCTAAGGTCATGTTACCTAATCTCATATTATTTTTGTGCTCTGTTCCGGTTCACAAGCTGTGCAAAAGTCAGTGGCTTATATCAATTATATGTATTTTCTTACCAAGAAAATCACTTGAGTTCGACACCAATGACCTGGCTTTACATAAACTTTGATGATGATCTGGTGTGACTTCGTGTGGTTCGACTGGCATTAACTGGTAGTTCTAACCGGTCGACAAATGACATCAAAATTATTCAAAACGAGAGAGAAAACTAGCAATTGTTGCATGTAGAGGAAAAATTGCAATGTGAAACATCACAGGTGACGTTGCAAATCAGTGGTCTGGTGTGGCATACTTTTTTATTTCCGGGTATGTTTATTTATAGTGCGTCAGTTTTCGAACAGTCGATGAGCCCGCATACCTGCTTGGTACGACCCGTTGGGTATTTCCAAAACTAGAAGGACTGTGGTACCTCAGGTCACTGGCAATCGCAGGCTAGATCTGGCATATGTATTTCAAGCTAGATACTGTATAGATTTTGCTATTGTCTGCCTAGGTTGGGATTTGAGAGTCCCAAGTATCAACAGCACGCGGGCATCTATCCATTATTTGGTGGAGGAAGATTGGACATATTCATGACAACATCATACAGTTCGGACCTCCTGATGGCTTCATGCTGCAGCACCTTCAGCACTGATGATCCATCCGCTCAGATTAACCCCTTCCCTTCGACGGGCGCGCCGTCGAGTCAGCAGCTCGTACCACGCGTCCTTGTCTTCACGGACCATTACACTGACGGCGTTTCTAGGCCACGCGAGGGATTATTGATGATCCCGAAAGTATCACGCACTCCCTTTTAATTATAACAAACCGTATGATAAATCATAACACAGAATAGTGATAATAACAGAATGGCTCACAACGCGGCGTATTTTCCACTACACCGGCGCTGCAACGTAGCCTGATAAAACAAACACGCGGAGCGTACCGCCTTAGAGCTCGTCGCTGGTGGTGTGGTTCTTCCTTTAACTGATTTCTTTATGCACTTTGACCGAGCACCGAGCAGACAGAAAAAGGCCGGTTCAGCACCGGGACTTCCCAAATGTTGCGTAACATGTGCAATGACCATTGTAAAAGAAGGGCTTCTATCGCCCGAAATTAATGTCGATTTTGCACACATCTGGCTGAAACCTAGTCCCCTTTCCAAAAGCCCGTCACCCACAGATGCAAGTCGCGGGCCGCCGTCAGCCCCCCCCCCCCCCCACGCTGCACCACGACTCGGCGACCCCAGGGTCAGCCACCCGAGCCGGATATTGGACAGCCGCCGGTCGCAGGCGCCTAATCGCGCGGAACACTTCTGATCTGGGTATGCATCAGTCCAATCAGAGCCCTTCCCCCCCCCCCCCCCCTCCTCCCCTCACCGAAGGTTTGGTCAGCAGCGCGGCCGTCCCCGCTGATGGCATCGCACGGCGCGGCCGGCCATGCAAATCATTTGGTGGCGAGCCAAGGTGTTCGGCCATCCCGGCCCGGCGGGCATTGTTGTGTGGCGCCGGCAGACGGCGCAGTGGCGCCATCTCGGAGAGCCGGCCACGGCGGACGTGGCGTGCGTTCCCCGCGCGGGGACGGTTCTGATTCGTGTGTCTGTGAATCCGTGAATCGGTTGGCTAGCATCCACGGCAGGGCTCGCCGATTGACGGTGGAGGCTGAAGCGAGGGGCGGGGATGCGTTCGCCAGCCACGCCGCCCGGAATAGGGATCTCGAGCGGACTCCGGCGGTGTGGCAGCCCGGCGCTACCGTTCCAATTCACTTGAGTTTGAGAACGGGCGGTATCCCGCCATTGAAGCTCAATTTGGCGCCACTGCTATCTGCAGCGGCCGTCACTGCAGCGACACATCCTGATCTACCGTTCGTGTTGCAGCGACGCACCCTAACAAGTTCCTTTTTCAGACGTGTGGCGCCATATCATCCAGAAGTCGCGTAACTCGGCAGCATCACGAGTAATGGCCAATCATTTATTCGGCCCGACTGAAGCGGGTCGTAGCGCCCTGGAGGGGCCGTTCTTCTCCGCGCGTCGACGGCCGGCAACCAGTCAGGCGTGAATGGCTGCCCGGTGTCGCACGGTGTGACGCGGCCGCCCTCTCATCATCATCACGCAAGATTACATATCCTGCCACGCCTTGTCGCGTCAGATTTTACTAGGGTCAGCCATAGGGACGGATCCAGCATCAAGCCGTGGGGAGAGTGCTATGGAGGACCGGGCCAAGCGTTGGGAAGGGCCGGCCCGTGTGTTACCAAGGTCTGGTGGTCGCTCCAATTGCTTGAAAAGCGGCGCGAAAATAAGGTATAAGTTCGCGTCTCTGGCCATCTTGTCATCCCCTCAGCCTCCCTGGATCCGCCGTGCTCAGCCACGGCCGCAGATCAGCCTCGCGCTGCACGGGTCCCCAGATCCACCCGATCTTCTCCAAGGTCCTGCCAGCGGTTCTGCGAGGCGTGAGAGCTGCCACAGACGGCGCCTCTCCGTTCTGAGAGCGCCCGTCTCCGGGGGCCGCGTTCGCCGCCGGCTGTGTTGTCGGCCGCCGCCGACCGGCCCCGCCCGTCCCAGCCGCACACGGCACACCGGATCGGCTCCGGCTGCCCGCGAGCTGCGGCGCGCTCGCCCCGGGCGCCGGAGACGGCGCTGCCCGCAGCCTGCGACGCCCGGCGCGCGGTCCGCGCCTGTCTGGCCGCCGGGCCCGCCCGCCTTTCAACGGGACGGACCCGGCTGAAAGGCGGCTGTCGGACCGCCGGGGCGGGATTGGCGCTGCATGTCGCCGCCGGCGCGGCCGCGGCCGACGGCCGACAATGGTCGGAGCCGATCGGCGACGGCGGCGTCCGGCGGCGTGATGTCGACTCGGCACGCACCGCGCCGCCGGCCGCGGCTGACCGGGTCACGCGACCGGTCACCGGGCAGGTCACGGGTTGAGTCATGGGGTCGGCCACGGGGAAAGCCACCGGTAAGATTGCAGGACAGGCCGTATGGTGGCCCCGCAGGGTAGATTGCGTGCGTTATGTCCGCCCCGGTAGTTTGGTTGGTTAGAGCACCGGTCTTCGGACTCATCCGCTCGGTGGCGGGATGGGTTCAAGCCACCTGAGGCGCCCACTATTTTCTCCTGACCGATATGGCCTGCGGCCGGTAGCAGCGGCCGCGTTAAAGGTCAGATGGCTCCAGAGGGCAGGGCGGCCCGTGTCGAGCATTACGACACGTTAAACTTTGCCACAAAATTCTACCGTGGACCTGGAATTTCACGATCGGACGGTAAGGCCAGTGCTTACGTAACAAGTAATGCTTGGCGCATGGGCTCTGATCCCAGAAATCCATCCAATCCAAAGGTTCTGAATAAAGGACAACATATCCACGGTAAGTGCAGGCATGTGTCAGGAAGACTTTTGTGAATATGCAGAGCTGAAATATCGCATAGCTGCCGCCAGTTTGTTCACGTCTTGTGCCTCACCGAACTTTATTCCTGGCGGAAAAGCTGGCGACTAAAATACATCCTGAAATTTTTCCCTAGATTTTGACAGTAGGTTCAGTATCGTAACAAAATACATGACCGACGGTTTCGTGATAATTTCAACAGGAATCTGTCGTCCGCAACCTATTCTTTGTCCAAACTTTTATACAACATTTGGATTCCAAAAGATCAGGAATCAAAGACTCAATATCAAAACCCCGTGATCTATTTCTGGGATCCACGCAACGTTTAGTTACAAGACAGATCACACAGCAATGTCCAGGACAAATCAGGGCTTAGGTCACAAAATGGATTCGGGCCAAGGTAACAGCTCGAAGGGCAGGGCAGGACAGATATGATTGGCCAGAAGCCTCAGTGCTCGCCCCACACCGCACTCGATCACACAGGAAAGGCCCATGCCATATATACCCGTGGCGATCATGGCGATGCACACAGTGAAAAGGAAGGCGTGATAACACGTTCGTCCTTGTGCGACTTGAGCCACTGATGCTGTAATCGTGATTAATTGCCAGCATCACATCGCAATTGGCAATAGCCAGCCAAAGCTGTTTAAGACCAGCATCGCCAGACGATGAGCGCTGGGATCAGGTGGACAGATTACCGGAACCCGCTATTAGGCTCATGTCGATGGATATATTTGGACATTCGAGAGCGGACATCAGTGGCTTTAATCTTGAACATAATACCATGAAAAGTATGGTGTTGCGTAATGGCTAGGCGCCATATGCTCACATAGCCGAGGTGCCCGAAAGCCCAATACTGTCGCTACTGCTGCGTAATGACATGGGACCACCACGCTCCATACCTGAGATTAATTTTGAGGTCTAAATAGGCCTTGGTGTGGGCGATACACAAAACCTGGGCCAGCGTCGCACCTACTCCTCGACCCATGAACTGAGTGAAGCTGTAATGTTGGCGCATTTACCCGCATCAAACTGCATATATCAAAGTTGGTATTATATGTGACGATAAATAACGGTTAAATATGATTGTCAGCGAGCGATTTTGGCCTAAGCCCCCCGCCTCTCAGTCTGCACCAGCCACCAACGGCTGCCGCCCCAGCTCCCAAACGACTGGCGAAATCCGGTCAGGCCCGCTCGTGAAGTCCGTGACTCAGTTGGCGCAGTCCGTGGCGGCGACGAATCAGCGCGGTGCCCGCCTAAAATTAGCCAATCGGCCTAACTTGTATACATTGATCGGACGAGCGGGTCGCCGGCGGATTTCGCTGTCTGCCAGGAATCTGAATACCAATGGGCAGAGCCGAGCCTTTGACGCTCCCGCGGACAGACGAGTGGAGTTAAACAAACGCGATGTCTTCCAGCTCCGGAACTGCAGTCAAGCCGCCAGGTAGGGTATGGGAACGTGCCGGCCTGTGCACGCCGCGGCTGTCGTCAATGGTGACATCGCGACAAGTGCTGCAGCTAATGGTGAACAATCATACACATGCTGTAGTCGTGCTCCCACGTTTAAAGCGTTCGTCAACACCATGACGCACAAATTCCTGGAAAGGTGGAAACCAATTTGAAAAGAAAACATTATGGTGCGTTATAGCCTTGATGTGGTGGGATACCTCTGCCCCCCCCCCCCCCTTTCCGCTCCCTCCCCCATCGACTGCCACTGTTCTGATGCCAGCCATCACATTCAGCGTGGCATCCGATAGATCGTCACTGCAATCGCCGGATCCTCCAGTCGTAAAGGCATGCCAGCTTGAAATCATCCGTGATCTAGGTGCGCGCCTCTGTGGGACCGGATGTTGGCAAGGCGCTCGAGGCGCCGCCTCGCCGCCGGCCAGGCTTCGGTCAAGGGCAGCGGGCCGACGAGTAGATAGCGTACGCGCTGTTGACTTTACACCGCCGGCCACCTGTTTCCCGCGTGGGCGACCTATAGCGAAGCTTAAAATTAAGCCCGGGCTAATTTGAACCAATATGCAGTGCTTGATGCGCGGCAGTGGGTTCCGGCCCGCCCTGCCCTTCGTCTGCGGAGCTGGGGGTCAAGCGTTCGCTCGGACGTTGATGCAGTGCTTGATGCACAGCAGTAGATTTTGGCCCACCCTGCTCTTCGTCTGCGGAGTTGGGGGTCGGGCGCTCGCTCGGATGTTGATGCAGTGCTTGATGCACAGCAGCGGATTCTGGCCCGCCCTGCCTTCGTCTGCGGAGCTTGGGGTCGAGCGCTCACTCGAATGTTGATGCAGAGCTTGATGCGCAGCAGTGGATTCTGGCTCACCCTGCCATTCGTCTGCGGGCTGGGGGTCGAGCGCTCGCTCGGACGTTGCTTGAGCCAGATGCAATCGAGTCCGAGTGGATTCAACGTGATTCCGCGCTGATGAACTACTGGGGTGTGAACTCAAGTGACGCGATTTACTTCACACATGTATCAGACCGCAATCAGATTTGCCGGTTAAAAAGGTGAACTCGTAGGCGAGAAAGGTGAACTTAGGGTCATGCTCAACTTCAAACCTGACAGGATTTAAATCAGAATCGGGCTAAAATGCTCTATAGCGCTGGATTCAGAGCGAGGTTCAAATCAAAATGGAGTAAGCTTCAAGTGATGTCAAAGACCTACAGTGGTTCAAACTCAGATTCAAGATCCATTTTATGTTTTGCGTGTTGGATCAACATGCATCCCCCATGAAGCTGATCGACTTAATCTCACTTAATAAATGTGTCATGACATAAAGGGAGCATACCACCTTTCTGTACTTTTCACTTGTTATGAGATGCGTACTATTTGGTCCGCATTGCCAGTTTTCTCGACATCCGTCTGAAGAGCTCAGAATTTAGATCCTGCAGCGGGAGAAATCTCATTGGACTCATCGCATCATTACGAAAGCAAGACTGTCTATTCGCTATGATTTCCAACGTGTGTGCACTGTAAATTTTGTAAAACACCAATTGGTCAAAATGTTTGTGCAATACATACGAAAGCGCGAAACTAACGAGGCAGACAGATGTATAAAAAGATGTGAGGTCATTATCGCGCGAATTCAGCGAAACGTCACACCGTAGCTTTTATTTATCCCTTATCGCGTTTAGCTCAGTGGCTCTTTTTGAAGCGCACTTTGGCTTTCAGAAACAGACAAATCACTTGTCCATAAAGACGCTTGGCTCAAACTTTAACCAATGTGCTCCTTGGTACATGCCCTCCGCCGTCCACGGTGCCAATCACAAACGTGCCTTTGCACTTTCTTCACTCATACCATTGGAGGTGTCACCTTAAGCCCGCGGGTCCGCAATGTGAGGGTTAAAACAGTTAACGGTAAAAAAATATGCCCTTAACATATGACACCTCTTTTTTAGTTCAATCTCGGACTCGGACTCGGACTCGTCACGGGAAGGCCGCAGTCTCCGACCAAACGCTAAGGTTAAGGTTTCATGACATGGACTCGGACTCACATCTTGAAACCCAGATCATTGTTCAAGAAGCTTACATTAATAGGCAGGAGCATGGCTAGCGGGTAAATAACTTAGACACGTCCTCAACTAATATAAAGGCGAAACAAATTTTTGCTCGCTTTCTTTGCTGGCTGATTAGCCTGCTGCGGTATTCAAGGTGTCAGCACATGACCCCGTACGGCTGTCTGGCTCATCTCTTTTTATTGCACATTCAAGGGCAAATGAAGCCGGCAGCTCCGGGGCGCGGCCGCGCCGTGCGGACCCATGTCCGTGGCCGTTTTACGACTCGGAGCCGTGGCGCAGCCCCAAATCTGCTGTCTCGTCTGCCAGCCGACCGGCGGGGGGCGTTCACGGGAGCTGTCAATAGGCGACACGTCCGCAGGGGCAGCGGAGCGCACTCACGCCCAGCCGCCGCCGGTCGGTCGCCAGCGGCCCGGAGACGATCGCAGGGAGAGCCGAGGTCGGACGGTCGGCTTCAGCGCGGGTCACCGGCGGTCAGCTGGGGACGCGTGGCCGCCGCCGGCGTGGAGTCGTGTTCAGCGGAAGGGACTCGTACCTTTCCAGGCAGCTGGCAGGGTGGCCTGCGGGCCTGAATGCCGCGAGGCACCATGCTCATAGAAAACCACGCCGTGTAAGCAGATACGTGTCGGAAAATTGTAGTTTGGTGATTATCGTATCTCCCCTAGCAACGGCGCTCCTGCGCGCGCAGCCTTGGTAGACGGATTCTTTCTGCAGCCGGCGCGCGTGCCGCGGTGTCCGGCGCTACACTTGCGTGAAGTCAGCGGTCAATGGCGAGAGATGAGGGCTCTGACTGTGTCTGGTAACGCCGATGTTGAAACCGGACTTTAGTTCCGGGCACATAACTAACATTTCAGGAGATGGACGTGTGACGGCGAGACCAGGTCAGCTGTAGGCAGACTGCTTCAATCCACTCTGACATAGTCGATTCCGACTCCGACTCACATCGCATGAAAGTGATTCCCTTTCGATTCCATGAGTCGACTCCATCACCACCCAAAATCAGGCACAAGTATGATTGTGGGGTATAGCCTTGAAACGGCAGTGAAACTCGCCAGGAAATGGAATTTGAGGAAACTGTTCGCAATTTTCCAGTCTTTCATTGACATACGGACGAAGGTATCATATGGAAACATCTACAATTTATCTTGCCGCTTGAAGATCTGTCACATTCCTCGCATTTCTTGTCCCGTATTTAGCTATCGTCCCATACCGCAGACAATAACGTGCATTTTGCTGACACTACCATTACAACCTAAAGGGAATGCCTACTGAACTGCCGAATGGGCAGCGATGCAGGGCAGGAATCCCATCTCAGTAGCTGAGCATCCAGGACGCGCCCTCTGCTGTGAATCCGTTACATGGCAAGACACCAAACGCACTGTTCATCTGCTCTTTGTGTTATTGCTTTCGTGAACAACGCACAGCAAACCCAGAAAATGCTGTTTAGGACGTGCCCTTTCACAGCATCGTTATTTATTTTTGAGCTGCGGACCCATCCGGCTTCATGCAGTTGACCGACACCAACTCTCCTTGATGAGTCGCTCAGAAGGCTGTCATTGGACCTCCACCTGCGCTTGTCGCCAACGGCTCTTTACGGGATGCTCCTTGAACCACACTCTCAACCGGGCATCAGCTGTGGCCACTTACTCAGAGACCTACTCCTGGCTGTGCCTCCCGCACCGGCGGCACCGGCTGAGCGAAGCTGAGGGCGATCAAGCCTCAGCAGGACCGATGTCTTTGCCGGCTGCGAATTGGCCGCGCCCACGGAACACACGATTATGTGATGCGTACCGAGAGTAGGGCAAGCCTCATGGGCCCTGTGTACGCTGTACCGGTGCGTATTAACCACTCACGCTATTCTTTTGTACATCGTGCAACCGAGCGATTGCATCACTTCGGAGGAAGAACTGCGCCTTTGACCCATCCAATATTTGGGGAACGGGTCGCGCTTGCTAGCATCGTGTCATTTGTTTTCTTTACCCTGCAAACATGGGCGCTGAACTGTATTCATTCCTTTGTAGCTGACAGCTGGCATTCCTAACATTTGCTACAACCTCTGACGTCGACACTGCCCGAGACTCAAATGGTCATCAACACCAGCTGAGCTGATCATGGTTTCGTTACCAGCCGCGCCACGGGTGCCGTCAGCCTCTCAGCCGCGCGTCAGCAGTCGCGTCGCGGGTGCCATCAGCCTCTCAGCCGCGCGTCAGCAGTCGCGTCACGGGTGCATTCAGCCTCTCAACTGCGCATCAGCAGCCGCGCCACGGGTGCCATCAGCCTCTCAACCGCGCGTCAGCAGTCGCGCCACGGGTGCATTCAACCTCTCAAACGCGCGTCAGCAGCCGTGCCACGAATGCCATCAGCCTCTCAGCCGCGCGTCAGCAGTCGCGCCACGGGTGCCATCAGCCTCTCAACTGCGCGTCAGCAGCCGCGCCACGGGTGCATTCAGCCTCTCAACCGCGCGTCAACAGCCGTGCAACGAATGCCATCAGCCTCTCAGCCGCGCGTCAGTGACCGCGTCAAGCAGCCATCAGGTGAGAGGATCTCGCCCCAGGTGACCTCGGTGAGCCGCCAACAAGACGGTCTCCTCAGGGTTGTCAGCCCGGCGCGGCTGCCCACCCATAGAGCCTGACTCTGCGGTCCTCTCATACCCCGCCTACCGGTCGTCTCATAACCCGCCGCACCCCGCGTCGTCACCGAGGTCTGAGGCGCGGTGCCGACGAAGGCCGCGCGGCGGCACTAGCCGCCCGGCCACGGCCAGCGGCGCCCGCGCTAGCCGGCCGGGGCTCGTACGGCCGGCGGAGCGGCGCGGTCGGCCGGTTTTTCTGCTGCGACCGCCTCCGAGGGAGCAGGAGAGGCCAGGCGTGCCGCCGGCGACGCGCGCGGCATTAGAGAGCGGAACTCCCGCAGACGCGTGCGCTCGGAGCGGTGATCGGCAGACGCGCGCTGCGAGCGGTTTGGTTCGCCAGAGATCGGCGGGCAAGCCTGTTTGTAGATGATCGGGCTTGGAGATTCAGTGATGCATTGGTTGTGATTGTGCTTTGCAGATCATAATGTGCAGATAGCACGATTTTTTCATATTTTCTCACTATAGCAGGTCTCATGATGCCTCGTGATGCCCATGATGCTCAATGTCATGGGCCTAAAAGGCACCGCCACGCCGATACCAATGTGGAGCTCGTGATGTAGGACCTGCACCATCGGTAGGAGACCTAGAATTGGTTTGACATCAGCGTAGGCACAAGGTGTACTCGGAGGCCGACGGCAAACTGACAGAGCACGTAGTTGCGCAATGATAGAAGGAGAACAAAAGGATAGATATAATAGTGTAGGATCAGGGGAAGGAAGCTTTCAAGCATGATCAGGGCCTTCCTAAGGCCTTCCTCAACTGACGGCGAAACGGTTGGTAAGATGGCCGATGGCCTCGTCAGGAAAGATCTCCTCTTCAAATTAACAGAAAACTTCACTGCAAAGAAATCTTCTCAGCATCATTTAACTCAGGTTTCACGAGCTCTATAAGTTACAGTCATGGTTATGTCAAAGCAGTCGCGTTTATACTCTGACTTGAATAAGTCATTGCAGTTGAAGGGTCGTATATGCACACGATTACAACACATGTTTGGAAGGCCGATGTCGGAAATAAGAACCGACATCGAGCTAGTCAACGCTAAAATAATGAAAACCTTTAATCAGCGACAATACACTTATGAGAAGGCTTCACTTATGCCACTTAAGCGATCATCTCAAATGCGTCTGGGTTCTTTATCTTAATTGTTATTTATCTTTTTGTTGTTTTCTTGTTATTGTTCTTTATCTTTTTTCATCTTTAAGTTCCCGCGCCGCTGCATGTACACAAAGATATATGGGGCAACGACATTGGTACAACATCGCATTGCACTACATCATCGTGGGGAAGTATAGCTCATCTCTTCGTTTCCGTGCCGCCAGTCTTTCATTGATCCACCGTCATCGATCACAATGCTTTGCAGACTGTAAAGCCTCGGGCGAAGCAAAGTTAAAACCAGCCAGGAATTTCCCAGAATAACAAAAGTTTCCGTCAGTGTAATGTTCAGATAACTGTCATTGGTTAAACTTGGCGTTCTTGGTATTGAGAGCCTGAACAAGCTTTTCGACGATTTTCCGTAAGCTTTAAACATTCTTGCAGCTTCACCTTTCAGGAAAGTAACAAAAAGAGCGAAATATTATTAGATTGAGTACCCTGACATGATGAGTACCCATCCTGCTCGTTGTTGCCAGTGAAGGCTTATTTCCTTTAGACTTCTTCATGAACCTCTTGATCTTCTTCATCTCTTTATTATTCTTTAATCTCTTTAGAGTCTCAGGACTTATTTTCAATTCCGTACCTTTTATTTCCTCCATCGTATTTGTAATTGGCTAGAAGCATGCCTGGTTCTGGGAAGTGGTCATTTGGACAAGCATGCGCATTCTCATGCACCTTCGTGTCCAATATAGATAATCGGTATGCCAGTCCTACCAGTCTTAAGAGAAGCGTACACAATTATCGGGAAGCACATATAGGTACACATGGCTGTCTTTTCTGTAATTCCGTTTTCGAACGGCCCTATTGTGGTTCCGATCACCAGACCTTTTTTAGAGGAAATCTGATTGGACGCTTTGCAGGAGTAACGCTTGGACCAGAGTCTTTCTTATGCATCTCGTAAAAATGCATCTCGTAAAAATTCGCACACCTTTTAGTTCCAGTAAAGTGAATTGATACCAGGAGTTGTACGGTATATTTCATTAGAACAGTTAAGCCTTGCATAAATTTCCATGTCTATTTAACCTAGCAAATTAAATCAGTGTTTGGCTGTGAATGGGGAACTGCTTATCTTATGAAAAGATAATGCATTTGGGTCTTAATAGGCATTAATAGGTCTTAATGGTACTGCTTTCTGCAACCGAAAACTGCGAAATTCATTAATACCCAGAACGTCAGTGGCGTTACTACGTCTGCTGTTCTGCCTATTCTTCTATGAAATTGCCGTGCTCGTAGCTTAATAAAGAGAGCGGTAGGCAACCTGACAAATGTGTCTGACACATGGGTTGGCGCCCCAGAGGCTACCCGGAAGTCTCGCTTGTGACAGTCAGTTGGCAGCCGGCCAAGGGGTTCGGGCCAACCCGGGGCGGCCGTGTCATGTCAATACTTCTCACCGTGTAGCCTTTGCGCGAATGCTTCTGTTGAACTGGAATTGCACGGCTCGGGCATCGTCTGTACATATATATATATATATATATATATATATATATATATATATATATATATATATATATATATGTGTGTGTGTGTGTGTGTGTGTGTGTGTGTGTGTGTGTGTGTGTGTGTGTGTGTGTGTGTGTCGTTTAGTCCAATGGAAAGCATCATTATTGATTGATTTACTCTTCATCTGCTCGATGTCGGTTTATAAATGCTCCATTATGCTCTCATCCAGTCGTGCATGAAAGCCCACAAAATGGAAATGACTGCACCAACCGAGCTGGGCAGTAACTCAAAGCGTTGTGCGTTATGCTACACGGAATGTCGTCTACTAATGAACTTTGGAATTATGTAGCGCTGCATCAAGATGTAACGCCGTATCATTATGTAACTCTGTATCAAGATGCCTGCCTACATGCATCATTTGTATGTAGGCAGATATCGATGCAAGCAATGATCGTCAGGATATGCATAAAGATACATTTCCATAAGCGGTCGATCTCGTAAAAATTCGCACTTCTTTAGCTCCAGTGAAGTGAAGCGACACAAGGAATTTTAAGGCACATCTTAGAAGAATGGCTAAACCTTGCATACATTTTCATGCCTCTTTGACCTAGCAAGCTAAAGCACCGTTTGTTCATGAATGGAGGAATGCTTTATCTTATGAAAAAAATCTTGCGTTTGGGTCTTAATGGACAGATGCAATGCTTTCTGCGAACGAAAATTACGACTTTTATTAACACCAAGAACGCCAGCGGTTACTTTCCTATGCATAGCTACAGTCTTTGTTAAAGTCGTCCATGACCTAAATCACGTGTATAGATGCTTTCAAATGTTGTAATTGCGAACACATTCTGCAAAGTGATGTATACATAAGATGGTTTTGCTTTTCAATCCCTTTTCATAATTACCGTGAAGACAACGACATCCAGCCAAGAAGGTTTAACACATTCCCTTTGCTGAGGTAGAAATGCAAAGTAAGCCCCTAGATCTTATCGCTCCACGTCTGGCCGTATCGCTCCACGTCTGGCCGTATCGCTCCACGTCTGGCGCTATCATACACATAGAAGGGACGTCAATGCCACCGGGGGCCACACAAGTACCCGGCCCCCCCTCCCTCACACACACACACACACACAACACACACACACCCACACACCACACACACACCACCACACACACACACACACACCACACCACACACACCACACACACACATACACCACACACCACACCACCCACACACACACCACACACAACACTCACACACACACACACACCACACCACACACACACACACCACACACACCACCACACACACAACACACACACACACACAAACACACACACACACAGCACCACAACACACACAACACACACACACACCCACACACACACACACACACACACCACACCCACACACACACACACCACACACACACACACACACACACCACACCAACACACACACACACACACACACACACACACACACACACACACACACACACACACACACACACACACACACACACACACGACCACAGCACACCACACACACACACACCCACACCACACACACCACACACACACACACACACACACACACACAAACACCCACACACACACACACACACACACACCACACACACACCACACACACACAACACACACACCCACACACCACCACACACCACCTACACACACCACACACACAACACACATCACACCACACCACACACACCACACCACCACACACAACACACACACACACACACACACACACACACACACACACACACACGCTGGCAACGCCTCTAGTGTGTTCCTGTTCGTCACGTGCTGCCTGTTTTGTTCTCCCTTACGTGTGATGAGAATCTTAACATGGTTTACTACCATTGTTTGCTGATTGATGGCTCGGACACGGTGCGATACAAAGCGCCTAAAATGCAAATGCGGCCGCCCCAAGTACACAGAGGGCCAGCCGAGGCGGGTCGACCAGCCAGGAGCCAGCACAAGCCGCAGGGCCTGGCCGATCCATTTGCCAGGTGCCGCGTCTATGAAAAGGTTAACAATCTGTTCGGTGGGTGATCGCTCTCCGTGCCCATCTCGCGGCGCTCCGGCGCCTGAAGCGCTGACGTCAGACGCGCCGCAGCCAGGCGTGAGACGGAGTAAGTGTTGAACTATTAGCGGGAGGCGTGTGTTGGCGACGCCAAGGGCTTTCTGGGGCAGGGTCTGCACGGCGCGGACAGGAGTTTGTCTCGCATTATGGCGCGCCGACATAGCGCTGGAGAGAAAAGTCTCAGCTTTTGGAGACATTATCAGTTCTAATCTGTACACCACCAAATCTGCTGTTCCGGAGGAGCAAAGCACGCTGCTCGCTTGACTAGCCCGCACAGGCCTCTGACTTAGACCCAGTAATCATTTTCACGAAAGCGACTATTCTTATCACGTCAGTAGTGTATTTTGCGATCCATACGAATCATAACAGTCGACAATTTAGCGACTCAGTACTTCCAGTCGACAATTCAGTACTTAACTTACGTAAACATGAAAGGGATATATGCTCACTTTTTTGCATCCTTTCTCCACTTCGTACTTAAAGATACATTTTTCATTATATCAGTTGGGGAAACATACCATCTGAATTATGACTGACTTAACAACGATGCAATCCGTCGCCTAGCAGCTTTTTATGGTTCTTGAAAACCAAGGTATTCTACGAATAATCTTGCGAACACCGCAAAGGGCTGAAACGTGAATATGGAACAGTTAAAATCTGGCCTTGACAATGCACCGTTTGCCGTGCATGGTATACCACTCGTAGCTTGGGGGAATATGCTGCAGTCGCGCAAAGAACGAAATCTTATACACTTTTCTACAGCTTGCAATGTCGGGCACATTCCTGTAGGCAATCCGTTCACCTGACAATCTCATAACGAGCTTTCGCTTTTACAGAATTCGTTATTGTTTTGACATAGATCAAAAATGAATGTTGTGCACACATGACATATGCTGTTTTCTTCTTGATTAAAAATGCTGGAGGAGGGCCTATAAACGTACGAAAGAAAATCGACGAGAATGATATGAACTTTCAATGAACAGTGTTGTTATCATAACATTTTTGCAGCATTGCAGCAACCTCTTGAAAAAGAATAGAACCTGTTGGTTAGATTTTGGCACATCCATAGAGAAGAGGGGAGAGAAGAGCAGAGCACTACATGACACTTACATCATGGGAAAGTCCCAGTGTGGGCAGTTTGGCTCAAATTACAGCCATTGATCTGGGTAAATACAAAACGCTACGTCCTTTATAGTAAGGAGGTCCTACCCGACCATGGCCACCTGGTAATGCCGTCCACTCAGAGCATTGTTGACTTAACCCCGACTTCATTGTTCTCGTACACACCCGTCGACAGCCATCGCCCACAGCATCGGCGACAGCTAATAGCTAAAACCGGACACGCTAAAGCTATGCGTGGTCGTCGGTGCCCGCTGCCGGTGATTGTTCTCCCGCTTCGTCGGCGACGGCCCCGGTTGGAGGTGCATGGGCGTGCACCGACGCAGCGGGGACAAGGTTTCATCAAGCCGCCGTCAATGGATATCTTTAACGAGCAAAATGCGCACGAAAGTGGTTAGTAAATTCCAGCGTTTATCATTTTAAAGGAATGGACAAAAGAAGTGCACGGTCTACTGCAATGTATGCAAACAAACATAAAACACAGGCTGGGCTGAAATCCCTTTATGATTTCCGCTATTTTTACAAGCGAGCCTCACTGATGGTATGCCCTAAGCACTGCGAACAGACGAATAAACACCGCTTACACTTAAAGGTACAGTACCTAGCGTATTAATAACCTATTGATGTTTGCCCTGGTGCCTTAAACAATTAGTTCAGCTGCGTGCCGTACGAATTTACTCGGCCATCCACTAGCTCTCTTGCTACATTTTGGCTGCTGGGCTCAAATGTCTTTGTCATCCATGGCAATGTCTATGCAATTTAGAACCAAAATAGCTTCGAGATGTAATAACCAGATCCCAAAATTATATTCAGCAGTGTTGCGATGAAAAACAGCGTTTAAACCTGACGGCTGGGGGGGGGGGGAGGCTTAAACCCCATCAGCTCCCTGACTGCGTCACTGTTAGGAGCAAGCATTTCACGTGCACACGTGTGTTTGTGCTGTGCTGCCTCCGGCGGAGGAGCGTAGTGCATGACACCGGAAAGATTAAAAAAAAAAATAGTGAGATCAGCTTTATGGCTCTGGCCCATGTAAGCATGAACAAGGGAAGAACATCGCGCTTCCTGCTGACACAGCTGCGGCAGCCAGCAGCTGCCTGTGACGGACCGTTGTTTTGTACCAAACCACGATAAGTGGATTACGGTCAAAAAGGGGAATGTTCGAGCGCTGCCCGTCGGTGCCATCTCGTACAAAATGTGTGCGACTGTGTTTCTGAAATCCCAGGTGCTTCCCGGGAACGTTAGTTGCTATCCATATATACGCAGGGGAGCGTTCTTGACCGGGCAACTAGGCAACATTGTTTTTCCACGTCTCTTATTTATTCATGTCTGGCAGCACTGTACGGATGAGCGAGTGTCTGCCTCGCGCTCACGCCACGGAAACGACACCACACGCTCGCTAAAAGCTCCGTCTAAATTGGAAGCACTTTCAGTATTTATTCGGCCGTTTTCGTCGATGTTTTGTGCGCGAAAAACAGCGATCGCTCATCGGGACCGCTTCGGTTTGTGAGCACGTCCGAGCGACGTCTGCCAATGTGCACTCATCCGTCACCGGCGATGACGTCACCAGCGTCCGTCACCGTCCACCGCCGGCTGCCGGAATCCCGCACACGGGACTGTCACGGACGGCGCCGAGAGTCTCCCGCAGGGTTATGGCCGTCTCCCGTCTTTGTTACCCGGTTCTCGTGGCGCGTGCTGGTTTTCTCGCCCGAAGTTTTTGAACTTTTTCCAGCGGTCTCGAAGCCTGCTGAATTCCCCGACCGTTCTTTGTGCACATACTCTCGAAGTTTTCCGACCAAAGGACAGTTAATGGCGACTCCGGATGGATGCATTTTAAGATTGAGGAATTTTATGTGCGTATGTAAGCCGCTGGTGAAAATTAAACATATGACAGGTGGTGTGCTCTGAAGTAGGATATCTGAGGCCTGATCTTTTAAAAATGATGTCTCCATGTGATGGATGACGAAATGTATCAATGATATTCGGAGGCCATATGCTTATCAACGGCAAAGACGGTGGCGTTGCTGGTTTAATGACATTGTTTTAAGTTTTTGAAATGCAAAGTTATTGCCATGAATGGCTTGCTCGGGTCGGTGGGAGCAGAGGTCCTCACTAAGGATAGATCGGTGCGTGTACACTTCCCGCGTCGCACATGTTATTCGATCTCTGAGGTAATGCTTTCCTAGCATGTTAACCAGACCGCTCTCAGCATGCGCACAACGTGCCATGCAAGGTTAAGCTGCGGTCGTCCGTAGTAAAAGTTTTTCTCCTCATCGGGAGAAGTGCAACGCCTGTAGTGGGAGTCGAACCCACGAGGCGGTGATTCTCGACCCCGCCGTGTCTGCCATGCGATATGTCTTAATTCGTTGCAAACGTGGTATTACAAATAGAGATCTCTTCTAAAATAGTCGTGTGCGCTAGCCAAAATAATTTGCTCATTTCAAAACATTTGTATCACAACTGGTGCATTCTGTACCGAGTTTTGTGATGAAAAAGTGGCATCTGTGCATGCTGTACCGTGACCAATGTGGTCCACTGGCGGATGCCACCCCGGTATTTATACTTTTCAATCGTTGACGTATATGAAAGCACACGATAACTCATTAAAGACCACTTGCGAAACGACCTCGATAAATTGCATTACTTCTGAGAACTCAGAGCTAAAAGAGAGGTCCTTCGAGAGTCTAGGTCCCCTGAGCTCGCACTGTCGTGGAAAAGCGCAGGGTGGGGGGGGCGATCTGCTATCACGTTGTCATGTACCAATCTCGGCATCAATAAAACCTGTGCTTGCAATGTTGCCCTAGGTGCCAAAGGTGACTGTAGTCATGATGATAAGGAGAAATAACGGTAGCGGTAGCAGACGTCTGCTTTCAATGACGTTGGTAAATCCGCAGGCATGTAAGGTGCACGCGGTGATTAAGTCCCAAGGAGACATTACTGAACTAACTTAGAAGGCTTCCTAGCTCTTCGCTTTCAGAGCCATATTTATAAAAAAAATATCAATTATGGCATATCCAGATGTTCACTGTCAATCAATACCCAATATCAATACCCAGATATCCAATGTCATTTATTGATAATACACAGGCAAACAGAACCCTCAATACGGTGACAGGACAGTCAAAAACATTCGTGGATCGGAGGCGAGCATGCGGGAAACCTGTAATGCATTGTTTTTGTAGTGCTATATTTCGGTAGCCAGAAGCTTCACATCATCAAATATTATCCTACATCCAACCATAGCCCACGCGATTGCCTTCCCACTAGCGTTGCCCCCTTTCATACCGGTCGCTCGTATCAAAGCAGATTCAAGCTCAAGTAGCGCGGCACCCCGAAGCTGATGCGTTCCGGTGCTAGGAGGTTAATGTGCTCATACTACGTCAATTACAACTGTAATCCTAGGGCGTATGGCCCATGAGGTATTTACTGCCGCTTGGCACCTTGTTGGCAGGAGTTGGCACTGGCCACGCCACTCGAATATATGCGTGAGTTCTTGTGGTTTGCATTAGCGCGCGCCTTTTAGAGTGGGGTATTCAAGGGAAACCGCTGATCGCCGTCAATTCTTTAGCCCCATCAATAAATCCACGACAAAATCATACCACTGATCGGTTTTGTTTCAGGAAGTGCTGACGTCTTCCGTTTTATGCCTCAGTAATTGTGCATTTATGTTAGGTGTAAAAAGGTGCTCAGCAACACAACGTAAAAATAGTGCCACGGGAATCTAAGGCACATTTAGATGGACTTATTCTATGTACCTGCAGCAATAAAACTAAATGATCATTTCGGGACCCAAAAATCTGTTGCGTGCGTTGACACTATTTAAAACCCAATGTGCTGTTTCTCTGTCGTTGACAACCACCACCATCCGCTAAATTATGTTAATGTTATCGCATGAGCGCTTCCCATGTGGCAGCATCTCTTGAACTGCTTTCGACCTATTTCATGTCATTGATGAGACTGAGAGATTTTGTCCTGGCACGAAAGGTTTGAAAATGTTTTTGCTTGACACTCATGCTCAAACGGCTGCCAATCGGCTGTCAAACGGCAAATGAGTGTCAAGCAAAATGTCAAGCGAAACCAAAATTAAAACAAAAACCACTAATTAACAGACATATTGACTGGGGGGGGGTTGCATGTTCGTATCGTAAGACTCATACCACTCCTGGATCGGCACAAGATTCATGGCCAAGATATCTTGTCATGACCTCTGTCGTTCACGAATCGTACGCGCTTCCACCCTCGACCTACAGTCTTCGAGAGAACACTAAATGTCAGCCTCGGGTCTGGAAAACCTACGGCTCAATGTGCTATACATTATAGTGACGAATGCTGCCAAATGGGTTCAAATAGGGCGCCCATGACTTTGTAGAATGTGTCCTTAATCAACGGTGGTTACACGTGGGATTTCATCCTTGACTAAGCATTCACAAGGCAGTGCTGGACTGTTTGGCTGATGGCCTCGGTGTAAATTTTTTTTCCAAACGTCATTCCGTCACATCGCGTCCCAATTACGTTCTGGTAATACCCATGCAGTTGGCCAACTTTGACATCTTGTCACGTCTTAACAGTCCTTGGCCCACTGGTGGCGATGAATGGCGTGGGTTTTTTTCCCGCCGCAAAGTAAACCACATTTCCAGTAGATACGCCCGCCGGGGCATATTGCGTACAGCCAGCATTGCACACAAATGTCTCATTCGCCGTTCATTGGCGCCACAGTCCGAGATGAATCATGCCTATCCTCCCTCCCTATTTTATCTCCATATATTGGGCGCGAGACGGCGCTCTTCTCCCAGAATGCCAACAGGACGCGGCCGCCGAGAGATAAGCCGTGGCTGGGGCGGCTGCCGGCACGAGCCGGCGCGTCGCGTCCCGGTCCAGTGCAGGTCTCGTGCCCCCCCCCCCCCCCCTGGCGCCCCTCCCCACCCCAGCACTGTCCGGCCGTCAACATGTTGTCGGCACCGATCCGCAATCTTCAGCAGGTCGTGGGCCGGCCAGATACGACCGGAGCTCGTGCAGATAGGGCTGGTGTTTGTCGATCGCTGGTTCTGTTTTGCTGGGGGAGAGGCCTGGCGTGCAAAGCATGGCTGCACCCACGAGGTTTGCGTCCACGTAAAATGCTTATATATGTATTTATGCACATATATGGAAGGCACAGACCCCTTCCCTCACAAATGTGTCACTATGTACAGCGAAATGCATGTCTGCATGCAAAGAGAAACCCGACAGCCCAATAACATAAAGGGAGTGTTCTACGTTTATATGAGGTTTTGAAATGAGATAGTCATATTGAAGACCTTTCGGTGTTGTTCACAATCTTGCCCTTTTAAGTCCTAAGCCTCCCCCCTTTCTGAGCTACACGTCCGTAAAAATGGCGAAAGGTATACCGGGGAGAGCATTTCAAAGCCACTTCGGCATTCATGACATTGAAATAACGTCATTGGAATCCTGCCATTCCATAAGCCATGCGGCGATCAAGTCCAATACAATGTTAATTGTCGAGGCGTTCATATCTGGCTTTCGTGAACGCGATTTCCAGATATAGCCGCCGTCAATTGGCTGTCAATCAGTGTTGTGGAAGGAACGATGATGTAATCGAACCATGACGCATTGAGGTGCATAGTTACCAAACAGAAAATTGTGCGGTATAGAGCAGTCTTTTCCACTTAGAAAATATACCAATAGCTATAACTGAGCTTGTTTCATCATATCTCATGCTTGCTCCAATATCTTCAAAGGTAAAATTATCCCCATACACACACACGCACACACACACACACACACACACACACACACACACACACACACCACACACACACACACACACACACACACACACACACACACACACACACACACACACACACACACACACACATTATATATATATATATATATATATATATATATATATATGGTGGTATATATATAGTATATATATATATATATATATATATATATATATATATATATATATATATATATATACGTCGAGAGCTGAACCCACCAAAAGCTATATCTTTCCTCAATATGCAGAAACGTGGGGAAAGCTCTACAAAGTGTTGGCCCCAGCGTGGTGACTGTGGGACCTTTCGGTAGCAGTGCTTTCGATCTCATATCATCTCTCGTGCTGCGGACGAGTACGGCGCGCTTAAGTATGAGCATCTCAGGTGTTCCCGGATGTATGTTAATGCTTAATGCGCAATATATAAATCATAATCGTCTTTACTGGATGATTGTGTTCCTTTACGATCGTTGCTCAGCATACATTTTTATCAAGGTCACACGCCACTTTTTAAATGTAAAAATAAGGGCTTTTCGCTTCTGCGTGTTCGGCATGGTGATTTCAAAATTGTTAAGTTGATTTAACAACCTTTTATATACCAGGAGGTGCAGGCTTCCGACGTTGTGGAGCAAAGTAACGATTATATGGATGCTGCTACATGTTTCGAGCTGTGCTGATCTTCAAAACTTTAAAGCAAGTTTCCCATTCCATAGCAGTGCAACACGTGAGTACAGCACACTAGTAAAACATATGGGTGCCACAATGGATCCCTCTTCAGTGCTTAGTCCGTGCTATGTCATAAAGCCACGTTGAGCTAATCATTTCTTGGCCTTCAGACCACCTTCGTCGGGGCCTGAGTAATCTCCCTCCGCCTGCTAATGACTGCCAAGGGGTACGGCTTCTGGCCCCGGGCCACGTCTAGTGCGACATGGTGGGATCGCACCAGTGCGCGCTCTCTCTCGGAACTCCGGTTAACCACCCGGAGAAGCTCGGGCTTTGCCTGCAACAGACTGCCTTCAGTGACATGGCTTCACGTGGCACACACATGTAGTGCGATCGTTGATTACGGACAGCTTCGACAAAAACACCATGACGTTTTTGCCGTTCGTTTAAAAGAATCGGACATCAAAAATGGGTTCGTCGTGTTCTTTTCCAACAAGATTCAGTGATCCACTCGCCATCCTGTCGCTTTGTGGCTTTGGAACGGGATGACTCAATCACTGAGTTGCCGTGGTCGCGGTGATGTGCCCATCGTCACAACAAGCGGAAAGCGCTCTCATCGAATCGCCGCCTCCCTGACGCCTCGCAGTCCTATTTACTGAGTCGCCGTGGTCGCGGTGATGTGCCCATCGTCGCAACAAGCGGAAAGCGCTCTCATCGAATCGCCGCCTCCCTGACGCCTCGCAGTCCTATTTACTGAGTCGCCGTGGTCGCGGTGATGTGCCCATCGTCGCAACAAGCGGAAAGCGCTGTCATCGAATCGCCGCCTTCCTGATGCCCCGCAGTCCTATTTAGACTGTCTGCTTTCGTCAGCGTACGTAGAAATTGTTCAGGCTTGTCCGGCTGGACCCGTGTCAGAAGTGAGCAGCTACATGGGGGAGATGGAGTGACAGTTATTTGCAGACCCGTCCGCTTCACTCGCCGTTCCCTTCTTTGGTGATTAGCTGGCGAGGTGGGGAACGTCTACAGCAAGAAGACACATGATGACAATATGTGGTAACAAGTTTTTCGATGGTCTTTCCAAGGTCCCGAATCTGGCGCCGGCGGTCGTCAAAAAACAACGGGCTGGCGATATGAACTTCTTTTCATGCGCGGCAGCATCCATTACACTTTTTCTGACCCCTATGCGTAAGGGGTACAAATAGAAAGCACAACAAATAAACCCAGTACTGGTCAAAAGGAAGAGCTCAGGGTCAGTTCGTCAGGGATCCTGTTTCGTCAGACGGCGAATTACTATGCAGGTCGGCTCCCTCGGGCAGTTTCCCTGGAATCCGAACACGGATCTCTGGATCTTGCCCGATAACATTCTACGTGCTTTTAGTTCCCGCAACCTACTGTAAACACCATATTGGGACATCGGCCTGCGACGCATCCGGAATGTTGCTCACATACAACGGTTCTGTCTATCAAGCATGTTGACTTTCGAGTACGCACCCTCACCGTTCATGGAATATGCGGGAAGCGGCCTGCATGGTCAAGTGAAGGAAAGGTCTAGATCTATTTCCGACTCACAGCACAACCCAAAGCGTCACATAATCTTTCCATTTTCGTGTTTCTCGTGAGAAGTGAAAGCCACGTCGATAATGTCGGCTAATGGCTCGTGTTCTTGTGTTTTGTTTAAGACAATCCGATCGCCTTGCTGCATCTGGACCCCGCGCTGCGAAGCGCGGCTTTAGCTCTGTCTGCCTGCGTTGCACGCATGCTGTTCGTCCCGGTCATGGCCGATTATGGTAAGAGGATTGGTCGCCGATTGCCAATCTGGACCTTGTGCGCACAAAGATAATTGGACGCGTACACCATCGAGAAGCGGACGATTCGCGGGCTAAAAAGATGAACGACGATGCTGGTGTTTTCTTGTCGGAGAAACAGAACAACGCTATTAAACGAACTGTGTAACTGTGCTGCCTGGGCTTACAGAGCCGCAGGGATAGCCTCGTTGTAGTGACCACGACACACCGGCGGCGGGCTGCCAGTAGGAAGGTAGGTACGCACAAGAGCTTAATATTCCGTTTATAATATAATATGGTTCCATTATATATATATATATATATATATATAATATTTTTGGGGTGTATAATATAAAATGGTTCCCAAATCCCTGTGGTTGAGAGAATTGCTGCGTCACCCCAGTACTGAATAAAACTCAACGTTAAAGCGAGTGTCACCCATTGATGAATGTTCTCGGATGGGAAAAGGGCCAAATAAGAGAGCATTACTTGCACGGTCAGACCTTTCCAACTGTTGCTGTAGCCTGCAGTGACGCTCCGCAGGGTCGATCCCGCGTCCGACGTGGGACTATAAATGACTGCAGAGTCGAAAGGTTTGGGAAGGTTGTGCTTTAACTCTGAGAAAGATTCAACGGTGAAATAATTCACTGATTCATCAATTGTTTAATTGCGCCAGCCAACCATGAGCATGAGCTTACTTGCCATGAGTGATGCATGCGATATCACCTAACCATGATTGTTGCACGTAGCAGTGATGGAGGAATGTAATGCTCTGCTGAGATACCCGAGCGTTTCAAAATACTGACCGATTAATGTATAAATGGTAACGACTGCTGTCCTGGCCATTAAGTTTGCACTTCTACTAAATGCCAGAGACCTTCTACGCATGTATATATATATATATATATATATATATATATATATATATATATATATGTGTGTGTGTGTGTGTGTGTGTGTGTGTGTGCGTGTGTGTGTGTGTGTGTGTGTGTGTGTGTGTGTGTGTGTGTGTGTGTGTGTGTGTGTGTGTGTGTGTGTGTGTGTGTGTGTGTGTGTGTGTGTGTGTGTGTGTGTGTGTGTGTGAACAGAAAAAAAACAACCAATAAGACTATATAAAACCAGATGCTGCAAAGTCAAATGCCAAGTACTTCAGACTATGTCAGATGACTACGCTCATGGTTAACGGATTCAGCGTGATGACCGCGACCCACGGACTGCTGTGGCTGACAATGAGCTTGCCACGTGGGCTTGAGCCATTCCTATCATACGCGATTTTGACCGTCGAAATTGTTACAGAGATCTGCGAGTTATGAGCCAAGGACCAGGCAAGTTCAGTCTTTCTCATGTGGGAGTACTTAACGTATATATATATATATATATATATATATATATATATATCCATATATACACATAAATGCATATACTTATACATATATCGTAAAATGTCATGTCAATGTGTTTCTTCTATGATGACACGCCAGACCTGTGCGTTATTCGGTATGCGTTGTCAGTGATTTCAATAGCGTCACTGAAGCCACCTCTTTGGGGCATTTGGGGCTTTGGGGCATTTGTCTTCAGCTAAAAATGGACTCCGTGATTCGTGTGATGTAACCAAACGTGGTGTCCAAACGGAATGCATTCAGTGCCAAACCAGTATCCAATGATGCCAAATAAACGCTGCCCATTAATGCATAAACAAGAGTGACCGAATATTAATTGGGTGATCTATAATCTGGCATGAATAATGCATGGCGTATGCACCGGCCATCAGGGTGAAGGAGGGTCTAGATCTAGACTGGTGGCAATGAGACCGGAAATCGCCCGGAGTCCGGCCACTGCCGCTGTACGCACAATCTACACAATAGCGGCGGCGCCGAATAATGGCGCGGGAAAGTCACCATACAGTTGATATCAATCAAGTATCCTGTGTCGTTGGTGGCAACGCAGCGGGATTGATCGCGCCCAGTCGCGCAGTCCGATAGAAAATATGTGGTGGAGAAAGGGCAGCGAGCTTCGCCTGGGCTTTTGCTGCTGGTGTTTGCAGTGAGCGGGAACAGCGGCGTAGAGAAATGACTGTTGAAACCGAAACGTAAACAGAGAAGTGCAGCTTACGCTGCATGCGCTTTGACAGGTTTGGTTCTATTGTTCACTTAATTGGTGTGTCAAAGATGATAAACGTACATTTGTTAACACCCACGGGGCTTGCACGGGGTCAACACCCACGGGAATTGCACGCTTTGCAACCATGCACATTCCGCAATGTTTTGCCATAGCAAGGCGTGTTGTAAAGCTATGCCGTGATGCACTAACCGAAGCCTTTGCGACAGTCACCATGGCGCCAAATGATGCTGTAAGGGCACCGTATTTTGCAAAGAAACATATGCAAAAACAGGCTATATTTCCTAAGTCTGACTCTTTCGCATCACTTGGAGTGGCCACCTGCCGTTGTTATCGTCGGGCCTTTACGACACACTCCGCCGCTGAAGCCTCGAGCGTCGCCTGCCCCTTACTCTGAGAGGGAGGGCAGGCGCCGTAGAACCCCGAGCCGATAGCTGTCCGGACGTGCAGGTAAACCACCGCGCTGCCAACATCCCTGATCACCTGTCACTTTGCTGAACAAACAATTGTGTAATGTTAAAAAACAACAACGAAAGAGTCAACAAATGATTGATAAGCGGTCATCAGCATCCCCTACGATCATTGCCGCTGCCCATGCTGCTATCCGCCAACAAGTGTCCACATGTCCCACGACGTGGACACGTACACGCATGGTTGTTAATAGTACTGGTAACCGCCCGACAGGCAGCCATTTTTCGACGCCGCCTGCCGCCTCGCGCTGCGCCGGCGTTGTCATGCCGGCTGCGCGCGTCTGGTGACAGTCTGAAGATTGACAGCGCTGGCCGGACGTGCCGCCGTCGGTGAGACGGACGCGGCCGCCAGCGGTCTGACCGGTGGCTCAGGCTGTCCGCCGGACATTGGCCGGCGTCCCTGGCTGTCCGCCGGACATCACGGCGCAGCCGGCAGGCTCGAGCGCCGGCTCGAACCGAATTGAGCCTTCCGGCCGGGCAGGCTCAATACCGCCGCTGCAATCATTGTCCAAGCCGTCACTGCCGCGCGCCGCGCGACAGTAGGTGCCGTCCATGAATCGATTTCCGCACGATATCGTTTCGATAGCCGAGACACGACATCGCTCGGTGGCAGTTTGCAGAAGTATCGTGGAGAAGTCTCGTCATTTTGCAAAGCGCCGGTGTCGGTCGAAAGATGAAATGTCACCGTTATCGCTCGCGGGATTTACGAGCGGCAACGTCGCTACGATTGCCACCAACACGTGCCGGCTGCTGCAGCACTGTGCCGCGCGGCGCCACGCGACGTTCCCCCTCCCCCCCCCCCCCCTTGCGCCTCACCTTTCCCCCCTCCCGGCCCCGGCGGCGGGGCGGCGGCCGCCGGCAGCCGGGCCGAGCGGCGGTTTAGGGCAGCGGGTGCCGCCAGCGCAGCCGCTTATGGCAGCGACGCCGCAGACGTGCGCGGCATGTGCATGAGCCGACGCTGGTCACGTGCCACCGATGGAGCTTCACCTCCCGGTCGGAAGCCTCGAGCGGGTGGCGGCCGACGCCGTCCCTGATGGGGCAGGGCTGACGTGCTGGCGCGGGACAGCGCCGTCTCGGTGTGACCCGAGGGAGATCTGAGGACGTTGTCATCGATGTCACTTAAGTCGCGTCTCACAGGCAGCGAAAGCTGTGCGAACAGGGAAGATTACCGATGGAGGAGGTGCCGTCACAGCAGAGATAGGCGTTTTCGTTGCGTCTGTGTGTGGGACTGTACGCACAGTTGACAGCCTGACGTTACAATTTTCTTTAGCATTGTAACATATTTCAAAACAACGTTTTCAGTATCCTTTTGTAAAGACAGCTTAAGCGAAGAGTGGGCATGGCTCGCATTGTTTAGTGCAAGGATACATGAACATGGCCCGTTGATGGTTGTTTCGCCTCATTCCACAAAATGATTGGTGCCTACATCGCGTCAGCCACCGTTAATCTTCTCCCTGGCCACACACCGTTGTTAGTACTGGCTCGCACAAGGTCGTACATTAATTGCGCGGCCTCTCTTCGTCAGTCGCCTGTTCCTCGCCTGTCCCCTCTCCCCGCGCCCCACGCCCTCATCTCTCTCGTTGCAGACGTCACCTCTCCAGCCTGCCAGCCCGGCGCCGTTCGGTAGGCTCAGCCGCCCCTCGACGGTCGGCGTAGAGCCCGTGGGATGTGCAACGGAGCCCGCCGTGGCCTCCCCACCCCGCTCGGGTCGAGCAAGGTCACGTCGGTGCCGGGGCGGCCAGTCGGCCGGAAGCCCGCCCCAAATCGCGCGGAAGACCCTTGGGAACGGCGCCGGTGGACCCGCCACTCCGGAAAGCGGCCAGCGCAGCGTCGGGGCTGGGCGTGTCCGGCCGCCGCCGCCGCCACCGCCCGGCTGCCAACCAGGCAGGGACCGAGAGGCCGAGCGGCTGGCGATCGCGAGCAGCCCCTGTGGTCGTGGATGGTGCCAACCAGGCAGGGACCGAGAGGCCGAGCGGATGGCGATCGCGAGGATGGCGATGTGGTCGTGGATGGTTGGCATTCAACTTTCGTCTGACACCGTGGGGACAGAGTTCCAGTGCTTGTTGGATCGGCCGTCAGCGGTCGTGTCCCTTTGGCTGAGCATGTTTCAATTTGGCTGATCGTCAACTGGTTAGAATGCGAGCGAACGTTTTCACATGGAAAATATACCTGTCTGAAGCTGACAAGAATTCTAGGTCATTCACAGCAGGAGCTGAAATTGTTTTTCTGGCTCCATTCTCTTATTCGGCTACAATAACTCTGACGCAAGCTCAGAATGATTAGGCTTCAAGCGTAAATTTCGCGGCGTTTTTGTGGACGTCATAGCGCCCCTGCGTTCTGCCTTCGAGTACATATCACACTCGGAGATGACCGGGCGATTTTCGATGATTGAAGCGGTCAATCTTAGTTGCTCCTGACGACCATCCGTGCTGGGATGGGAGGTGGAGGTGCCGAGGCTGCAGCTGTGAATAAACCGAGAAACTATGACCGGGCGCGTGTTAGCTAACAATTGGTTAGGTTGTTGAGAAATAACCAGACAATAAGATAGCCACTAGAAATACAGTTAAGCCTAAAAATACGTCAGACTTGTTATTTGAGAATCTAAAGCCATTACTGTAGATTTAAACCACATTGGAAACCGCGTAAGAGATGCATCATGCTACGTTAAGCACAGTTAAGAGGGGGTAGGTAACGGAAGTCTCAGGGAGGAATCTCTGAAACATAGGGAGCCAGTACTCCGAGCCTGTGAAGAGAGTAGCGGAGCTCGAGCGGGGAGGTAAGAACCTAAAAAGGAGAACTGGAAGCCTTTTTGCCAGGTCAAAAGATTGGCGCAGCGCGTTGCGCAGGGCCAACGGCGTGACAGAAAACGGCAGGCCTGATTTTGATAAGGGTAGGGGTGAGGGGCCTTCCCTGGGGAGAGGAGTGGAGCCATCAGTGAAGACAAGCGGGCTGTGTCAGTGAAGTCAGGCTGATTCGGTACAGACTGGGAGTGAAATTCACGGATCGTACCGTAACGTGTCGTGGACCAAAAAAGGAACACACGAGTGGCTGTTATGTTCTAGGACCTGAAGTATAGGGATGCCGTGCATTATGCGAAATTTAAACGAGGACAGCGCGCTCAGAAATTTTTGTGCACGAAACCTGACCCTCCTCTCTCGGGTTGAATGCGGTGCGTCTTAGTCTTGTCCACCGTGGCGGATTGTTACAGGATCTGACAAATTTCTTACGTGATCCGCTGGCAGCGCAATGCTCTGGGGTGGTTATAAGCCAGTCAGACACCTTTTGCGGCATGCGACAAGCCAAACAATGTGGTCACAGGATTAAACATTGATATCACGTAGATGATGCCAAAACAGAAGACAATGGGATGGTCACCTTAGAGAACTCGTGCAGATGAGTCTTACCAGTGCATTGCAGCATCTTCCGCCTTGAGCTTGACGGACGAAGGCGCATTGATATGCAACGTTTGTGCACAATTTTACAAAAGATGCCGTTAGATTATATGACGGAGGGCTGCTCTAGGACTCACCGAACACATGTAGTAGTGAAATTAAAATCCATAGTCTCATAATAGCCAAACTTTATTGGGAACATGCTTTCGGCCTAGTGCTTTCCTCAAGTTTAGCTATTATGAGACTGGTGGTTTTCAATTACGGCGTTATGCAAATATAACGTTGGCTTAAACCGTGAACACCTGACGCCGTTACGTACCATTGGGAGCGATCTATCTGATTAGAACTCAGGGATGCCCTTCGAAAATAGCTCAAATTGCTCACTTGCCTCTAATGATACCACAGATGGACCACATGGCTCAGTGGTTTGGGCCCCACTCGTCAAAAAGAAAAAAGCGTCCAGCCACTAAAAACGACTCCGAAGAAGCCACAAAACACATGTACCATTCCCATGTTCCATAGCCCAAATCAGTTTTTGCTACGAGACTGCGGAAACGGCACCAAACCAAGTATCGTTCACAAGATGAAGGATCAATCTGTAAATATAAACTCACCCTCACGCAAACGGCAGACAACTACCAGGCGACAACTTAAGACTATCGAGCTACAAACTACAATCCAAGGCAGTCAGCATTCCCTTCCAAAAACCATCAGATTGTAAAATAAACTGATCGTAGCTAGCCAGCAATGAGACATTATCGAGTCATTTGAAAGTTGAAAAGGGCCCCACCAGAATGGTAGCCAGCAATTTCAGAAGTGGCGTAACACCAGGGGCTGACTCGAGTGGCCGACAAGACCTCACGCCATGACAGGTTCACGTCTAACAGACAGGCGAGCCCATGCGTTAATCCATGTCCCTAGGTATAAGGGGATGGGAGGAGCGGGGAAATCAGGTTTCGCAGGGGGTCGGGAAACTGGACTTTGGGGCTGAACCTGACCCAAAAGTGATATTCTTGAATAGAAAACGTGGGACGTGAATAAAACAAGCAAAATGAAGGGGGGAAAATTTCATTTTGGGAAATTAACGAAGGGGGTGGGAAAGCGTCATTTCTTCCTGCTCCTGAGTGCCCTCATGGGCGAGCCGCCACACTGTAAGGGTTTTATGCGCTGAAGGCCGACGACCTCTCGCGCCGTGAGGGTCTGTGAAGTATTGATATACGGATATTGCGAAAAAATTTAAACCGAGCCTTACGTTATTGATTTTTACCTCCTCGGCATTTGCTTTCTGCATACCCACACGGCACACCGGAAGGAAGCTTAAAACTCTTCGCGACTCGTGACCGGACTGACAGACCGCCATTGATAAAATTTTCTATGAAATGTTGGTTTCATACACCTATGGGCATGTTGTCACGTGTTTATGTGGTAGCTAGCATACTGCTGCATGCTGTCCCTGGTCCCCAAACGATGTGCAATGTTATTTATGGTTGAAGCTTAACGCATATATCCAGATTCATAATAACAATATAAAAGTGTGAGTTTTTGTCCTTTAGTATTTGCAAAATTTGGCCCTCAGAGACGGCAACAGTTGGATGAATGAAGGAAACTTTTCACTTTTAAGCCCTCTCTACCCTCGTATTCAATAAGAGTTTGTAGGATGTGCTTAACACTTAACACCTTCCAGGCGCGTTAAGTTGCTTGTTGGAGGCCCACGGACTGTCTGTTTTCATATTTGTAGTGTTTGTATGATATCAAGATTATATTTACTATCTTGTTCATCATGATTGGAGCTTGACGTTCCACCGACTGCCAGGGCCATTTAGAGACGGTGTGCAATTTACTAGGTCAAGGTGTGGGATGCTGCAGTGATGCGGCCGAGACACGAACGCAGGACCGACGGGTTCAGACCTGAGCCTGCTTACCTGTACACTACCATCGCTCCACGCATTTACTGAAATGTTGAGAACTGGGCATGTGCTGGGTGATCTTTATTCGGTTACATTGTTACAGCAGAATATTTTAGAATACTATTAAAGCTTACTCTTATATGATGTTATCTTTAACGTATTAACTGATTTTTATATTCAACGCATGATATGATGATACACAAATTCATTAATGAAATAGTGTGTCCTAGAGACTTGTGTCAGGCGTGTTTGACCAAGTGTGGCAGCCTGAATCCCTAGACTTCGCATCGAATGCAACTTGATATTTCATGGTATAAGAATGTAATACACAAGTTGTGTCAAGGAATGGAGTTTGAAATTAGTTTAATCAGAGTTTCAAAGTGGCGTGTCAGTGTTATGCAGTGACGACATGTCTGACGCATAATGCATGCACATAGTAGTGCTGCCGTTGCATTGGCCTCGGTTATCAACTTACTTGCAGACTAAGTTTCCTTCATTCAACTATTACCAAGAAGCGGGTTAGGACCTACCAGAAGGTAAAGTTCAAAAGAAATGACACGTCACCTGGAACAAAGCATGCATTGTAAAATCAGGCAGCGCTGAATACACATAGTTTTAGCATTGGATTGCCTTAGGCCTGGGATAGCCTAACTTATGAAGCAATGAAACGGATGGATTTCTGGTGAGTCGCGCTGTTTGAGAGACGTAACGAACGCATTGCATTAAAATACGGAGGTATTTTGGGCGGATACGGGTAATAACGAGCCAGACAAAAGACCTGTTTAGTTTTACGGACAATTCCCCCTCGGTTTGGGCCGCGGCGCACCGCGTTCAAGGCCGGTGTCGAAAAGGACGGCTTTGGCCGCCTTCCGGTCGACTGCTGGCGGACATATGGAATGAATCATGTCGATATTGCCTAATCACATGCAGGCTGTGCATTCGCGTTCACAATGCGGCGCGTCCCTGTGCGCTCTGGCTGCCGAGGTTTGACACTGATCCTTAAGGAACGCCCTGAAACAGGCGGATCCTCGGTTTGTGTTCAGGAGAGCATGACTGCACGCTTGAACCCACACTTTTGTCAGTGTTGTTGTTACTGCTCTACCCGGTCCAAATACGTTAGTCTTGTACTCCTGGGATGCTGGGTCGTCAATATCTCGACCCGCGTTTTATCCTGTGCTGCCCAGATTTCCGCAAGTTGCAATTTGTAGGTGCCTGACGTTAATTGAAGGAAAGGGCTATATTTACCTCGAATTGTAATTTTGCAGGAAAATGACATTGGCCAAGACCATGCCGAACAGGATCTCTGGAAAGGTTAACGTATTTGTGCGGCACAGCCTCCAGCGAAATGGACGTTTCATTTCTGAGAACCGCGTGCAGCTGTGATGAGAGACTGTAAAAATATCACTCTTTAGAGGGCGTGGCGGCCGAGCCAGTCCGGGACGTTCGAGTGGAAAATTTGGCTCACAAATCACACAGAACCTGCTTAGCCAGTAGGTTCACACAAAACAAACAACATGCCAGACTATCAATCATGATTGAGGCCCTTGCTTTCCATCGACTGCCAGTGGTATTCCGAGACTGTATGCAATTTTTTTAGGTTAACATGCAACTCAGTGGCCGAGATCCGAACACAGGACCGACAGGTTCAGACCTGATTATCCTTGCCTGTACACCACCACCGCTCCATGCATTTACTGAAATGTGGAGAACTCTACATTGCCTGTATAGTGCCTAAATGTGCCTGAATGTGGCCCAGTCGCAGCACAACTTGTCATGTCACTACGACGTCTGCTCAGCCCATCCACGCAAGGAAACATTTTAACTCCGTCGAACGTGGCATTGTCCGCCGAACAAGCGTACACGGCACAACCATCGATTCAATCATTTTTGTTCAGAATCAACTGTTGCAGAGGATGCGTCGTCCAAGTGATACGTTTCTACATTAAAGCTATTGAACAACTTTTTAAACAACTCCTCATCTGCAAATGACTTTGAGCAGCCACCGAACACTAGAGGTAGACTAGAAAGACCAATCATAGAGATAGTGTGCAAAGCATTTCAAATTTGTGCGTGTTCACAATTTCTTCGTGATTAGGTCGCCATGAGGTAACATAGGAAACGGTCAACGCGTATACAACGCAGCTGTCGTTCTACTACGCGTAACTATGTAATCGAAACTTTTGTTAAACAATGCCAAAACATGGCTTATTACCGAGGCCGCATGAAACATGTAAGCTACCAGGTTTAAATCTCGAAAGGTCCTAAATACTGCTATTTAGTCCTTTAGCTGTAAATCGTTCACGTTGGGAACATGCAGCGTCAGAGGATCATACATTTGCGTTGTTCATTTCGTGTCTACGGATGCACAGCAGATTCACATTCTTTCCTCCCATCTATTCTTTGTAAAATGGGTGTCATCACAAATCGCGATATCAGCCGAGGTGTGATAGGTTTGGCAGTGATGGTTGATCTTTTGTAAGAAAGGCTTCAACTGGTCTTCAGAGAGAGTTCGATCAGCGAAGTTTTATACGGATTCGATTGAGCATTCCGCTCCTACGAGAAGCCGGCTGGTATGGCTGGCACTGCTTCTGAAGACATTGCAGGGGAGCCCAGGGGATCTGGGGCCACAGCTTCCTGTTACGCTTGGCACTGATGCGCAAGAACTTCCAGGAAACGGTTTAGGTCGATGCACCCGTACTGTGGATGTATGCACATGCTCTCGGCTTCAGCCCTCTGTGTGTTAGTGGAATGTACCTTCCTGTTCTCGTCTATGAAGACTGAAATCACGAATATCAACCCTGGATTGAGTGTCGCCAAGAAGATGATCCTTCACTTGGAGCATGCCGTTGCTTCAACACACTCTCGTAAATTACTCTGAATGGCAACGTCGACACCAGAATCTTCTATCTCAGACCATCCTCTTGGTTCCAGAGCTCAAGCAACATCTGCGCAGGAAACATTCAACGAAGTGGCGAATCCTTGGCATCAGCAGAATCGCCTGACTCGGAACGCTCCGGACATACTCCAGGTGGAAGACCATCTCCTTGGCGACACTCAAGCCAATCTTGCGTCCAGAATGGTTTGACCACCCCCTCCCATTGTTCCGGGA
Organism: Pollicipes pollicipes; assembly: GCF_011947565.3. NCBI lineage: Eukaryota > Metazoa > Arthropoda > Thecostraca > Pollicipedomorpha > Pollicipedidae > Pollicipes > Pollicipes pollicipes. The sequence goes on along the minus strand of NW_023597054.1, from coordinate 14,894,890 downwards.
GTTCGAGCGGCGCTTGCACAAAAACAGAGGGCAACAAACAAGGTGGTCAGTTCTTATGCACGAGAAGAATCTCCTACCCGGACCATCCCCTGTCCCTTGGTCCCAAAGTTCGAACGACGTCAGCAGAAGAAACAGAGGTAAATCAACGAAGCGGAGCCGCACCTCTAGAGGTACTGATCTCTGGGGGAATGCCACGTCTCGGCCTGAGACAAGGCAGGGTCACTGTCAATTGCTCTGCCGAACAGTGCCTTTCTCGTGGGAGGCGCATGCGCAGGAAGGAGTGAGACAGCTGTGGTGACGGACTGGGATAACTGATTTAGTGAGATACAAATCGCGATGCGGAGCTGCCTTAGCTACTGCCGCGGCTGGGCCACATTCAGACACCGTTTTCCTTGCGCGCTGGAACGTCACAAGCGTACAAGCATTCAATGCCTGTCATTCAATTCACCTCCTCACTTACAGCCGTGCCCGCGTGCCTTGACGTCAGACCTCACCGGCCCTCCCACCGGAGATCACCCACCTGGAGATCGAGAGACTTTGACTTTGCGGGTAATGGGCCAGCAGTCGGTTGTATAAATAATGTGACCCACGTGGAGGATTATTTCTTCACGTTCTTAAGCTTAGCGTGACAGCTTTGCTTTCAGCTCGCGCATTTAAAAATAGAAAGCTGCTGGCCCATGGCAAACACACAAGTATGGATGAACAACCCCACCGGCTTTTCGGGCGATCTTGTACAGCCGAGTCTAACGTGATGAAAGCCGCGTCATCCTCAGATGTATAGAGTTCTTCTAAAATGCATTAAAAGGCGGCGCAAGCTGAGCCAGCCGTCCTCTCGCGTGAACAGAGTGGGCAAACAACAAGTCGAACTGAGAAAACTTCACAGGTGGAACTTGCAGTGGAGATCTGCTGCGGGCTCCCCTGCAGCCGACTGGGCACGATCGCTATACCGATGACGTCTCGGCAAAGTATGCGATCGTATGGCGGTTTCTAGTTAGAAGCTGGATTTTGGATGCAATGCGTGAACTGTGTACCACCGGAAACGAAAAGAACAGCATGCTTTTGTAATCTCCTAGCATTGCATGCTCCAAACCCCACCCTTTGTCACGGCAAAGTCGAGAGGGCGATACGTGAGGTCTGTCGGCGAATTCAAACCCAGCACCTCTACATCTTTAATGGGGTCTTGTGAACGCACGCTCGGTTGGAGGGTCACTTTAAATCCCAAGGTTTTTCTTCAAACAACTTCCGAACTTTGTGAAGTAGCGACACCGAACTGGGTAGAGTAGTGAGCATTTGCAGATCCGATCCTGTCGTGGAAAGGGCGGAATAAAATTCAAGTTCACTGAACCGTATTGCACCAGCATCAGGCCAAGATTACCAGCAAAGGCAATTCTTAGAGCATAGTTCAAGCTAACGCTAAAACAGGGTTGTACACGAACTCATAATTCCTCGGAATTTTTTTTGACAATGGTTAAATGTAAGTTATGGTCAAAAAGAGTTGCACTGAACTTGGATCAGTTACATAAGTCGAGCTTGCTCTAGGGAGTAATTTTTGACGTTCAGTTTAGATTCCTTGATCATGAAGACGTTAACATATTTCTGGTGTCGCATCTACGGAGGTCGACGGGGGTCACTGACCTAGAACAACTCTCCAGTAAGTCCGTGCTTTGAGGAACTTGCTTAGTGGCAGTTTTTGATGTCCATCTTTAATTCAAATATCACAACGATCTCGAATACTCTTTTGCCTGCCAATTTGATCTCATAATGACGGATACAGTCATTGCCCTGAAATGACCACTGATGATCTTTTGCTTTCAAAGGGTATCTAGGCTACGGCTGACTGCGCTAGAGCGCATGAAGACACCTGCGACGCCGATTTCGAGCGCCTTGACCCAAGCTATCTGCGCAACATCAATGTACAGATATCGTTACCCCTAAGCCATAGCAATACAACTTGCCTGCTACCCATCGTACCTACCAACAGTGCTGTTTGTTGTACATACATACCTACATACATTCTGAGGTTTTTGACGAATATTCTTGACGATACAAGTAATGATGCCACGGATTCCACAACACATGATCTTGCTTGATCTAAACTGACCCAAAGGTCACGACCCCCACGATTCCGATCCCGATCTCAAGATCATATTTTCGACGCGCTGTTCGTCTAACATGTGTTTTGGCCTCTGACGTGTTTATCCGTCTCAAGTGTCTAGAGTCTCAATTAGTTTAGAATGCCGTCTACCTTAGATTGGTTCGTTGTCAATTACGGTCTCTCCATGGTATGAAACGCATTTTCTTGCCCATTATCGTCCCATTCTGTCTACAACAGGCCTATTGACGCTCCTCGTCCTGCTGCAGTTTGTTTCTCTGCCGGTGAAGCGTCCCGCGTTCGATCAGTTTGTTTCCGATGTTTTCGATGTCCCTCGTCGTCTGAAGTGTGTTTTTCTGTGGGTTAATGCTCCTCGTCTGTATGCAGTTTGCCTCCCTGTCTTTCAGCGTCCCCTTACGATCGCAGCTTGTTTTCGCATGCGTTCTGATGTCTCCCTCTGCCTGAAGAATGCTTCGCAGTCCCTTGACGTTGCTGGCCTACCTGCAGGCTGTCTGCTGGCCAACGTACTCCGCACTGTTGCAGTGCTTCGTCTTTATTTGCCGATGTTCAGCTCTGTCTGAAAGTTGTTTCTCTGTTCTGAAGTTGTTCACGATTCTCGTACGCCTTCACTTTGTTTCACTGTCCTTTCTCGTCCCTGTGCGGTCGCAGCATGTTTCCCTGTCTGTTGATAACCCTCCGCCTTCAACTTGTTTCTCCTCCAGCTGACATGCCCGGCTGTTTCAGTTTATCTCCTTGTCTTCTCACTTCCCCACTTGTCAGCAGCCTGTCTGTTGACCTCTCGCGTCGACCGGCGGCGCGTCTGTCGACGTCCCCTCGCCGGCGGGTCGCAGTCCGCCCCTGCGCCGTGCCCCGACAGCGGCGCGGCGCGGGCCGCGCGGCCGCAGCGCCGCCCGCGCCGGCCAGTAGCGCCCGAGCGCCGGCCGCGGAGCGAGGCGCCCGCAGCTGTGCCGCGAGCGCGCCGCGGGTGACGTGCGTAGCGCAGACCGGCCGGGCCGGTCGCTGCAGCCGCTGGCACTGCAGGCACTGCAGCCGCTGAGAGCGACGTGACCTCGGCTGACCCTGCGCGGGCGGCACGTGACCTACTTCCGCTGCCACTGGTAGGTCACCAGGGGTCAGGAGGGCAGCGGTGGGTGGATGTTTCACGGGCCACTGAATTTAGCAGCTGTCACAATTGATTTGCGTTTACATGGTGTTTGACCGACAGAATAAGCCCTGATATGACAAGGCTTTCTGTCTCGTAACCCATCTGGTTCGACATACCGGTCATGCAATTAAAACTGGCTAAGATTTCAGCATATGGGCGGTTTCAGCTCATGTCCAGACACATTTGTTCTGGCATCGATGCAAAAGCCGCCCGAACAATCTGAGAGGCACAATCTGAGAGGCGATTGTAAGCAATCGTTTGCTCAACATGGTCCCGATCTGTATCTTTTGCAACAATTGGCGTGTCTGGGATAGAAGAGGCTACCCGTGGTGGTCCGTTTTAAAATTGTTGTCTAATTGCATACATAAATAGCCTTCATTATGTTCGTTGGAATACAGACAATATTGATTTGCTGTGCATTTGAAGCCATTGCTCCGACAGTTATGCCATCGTTTAAGTTACGCTCAAAATGGTGTTATATTACACGAAAAAGGCTTATTGTATTCCAAGAATGCCTAACAATGTTTATCCATGAAGACAAGGGCTGCTAACTGCAAAAAAACAACGACAACAAAACATAAACCTAAAGCCATGACTTTGCTTGACGCTTTTGAGTAGTTCTTAAATTCCTCACAACGATCCCTCGTCAGCAGTTGCCAACTCACAGCCATCGTAACAGTCATTTTCCGACCGTTTGGAACAGCGGGACACCGCACCACACGATGATCGTAAATCGGTGTGGTTTTGTCGCCCCCTTGAGATACGTCATGTCCCTGTGAATTAACAGGCAGTGCCAGCCGCCTCCGTACATAGTGTACCGTTCTGGGCCGTTGCAAAACGCGCCCATCTGCTCCCCGACGAGCACCTGCAGGGCGCCCCTAAGCTGCTAACCGTCTGGCCACCTGAGGAGCCTTTGCCCCGACACCTGCGTGGCCGGCGAGCCACATTACCTCACGATCGCGAATACTCCACGACTCCGAGCTGACAGTGACCGGCTAGGCACATTACACCTGCGTGGCCGGCTAGACAAATTACCTCACGATCGCGATTACTTCACGATCCCGAGCTGGCAGTGACCGGCTAGGCACATTACACCTGCATGGCCGGCTAGACAAATTACCCCACGATCGCGATTGCTTCACGATCCCGAGCTGGCAGAAACCAACAGTGTCGAAGCAGTTGCAAAGGTCAGTGATATGGGAAGATGTCACACCAGTACGCGGCTTTGTTACGGCGGGAGCGCTTGTTGAGCGCTTACCACCTTCAACTCACCCACTGGCTGTCGAATGTCGCATAGGTCTCCCGTGAGCTGCCTGTCACGGACGCGGAGTTCCGAGGTCTCGTTCGCATACGGCCTGCTGCCGGGTTGGAACGCTCCTTATGCGTTTGGCTGAGGGTCGCGGTGTCGTATCAGGCGACCGTTGAAACCTGCAAAGTCAGCATCTGCATTCCTGGACGCCGCCCATTTCGTTCATATGGACGGGGTCTTTCTGTGACAAATTCTGATATGGGCTGGGCAGCATTTTAAACAAAAGTATGTGGTCGTTTTGTTCCTTCAAGCTCCATCAATCACTAATCGAACGGATGCCCGACTGCTTCGACATGACAGCGAGTGCATTCTTTTAAATATATGTCGAAGTTGAACGACGGTTTCGTTTACTGGCATTTAGTTGCCGAGTGTGAGCCGCGCTTGTTGCTAGCCTCGCTACCTAACCCACCACGCTAAATATGTATGAGTTCTGAAAAAGCCAGCTACCTGGCTTTGTCCAGGAGTGATAAGCGGCAAAACCAGTGCCTGCTCCGGCGTGGATATTCCAATATTTATATCCGCGCCACAGATCGCGGTGCGTAACTGGAATGCTGACGTCACGCGGCGCACCGATCACTCCTGCCGCCTTCAATTGGTCCTGGGTCTTGATGACCTAGATCTACGGACGCTGGAGACGGGCTGTGGAGATTGATTTCTCTCTAGATCTGGTCCAGACTGGAGGAACACTTCAAAATCCATTTACATTTTGTATAGACGGCGATGACTACTTGATTCGCTCACATCGCCCGTCACAATTAATGTCCTTGTTCATATGCTCCCACGGAAACCTTGTCATGTGTTGATCGGCTCACTATGAACCGACACCCTGTCACCGACTTAACATCATCCCCTGATTTGCAGTGCGCATGTAAGTACTGGAGTTGTGCGGTAGCCTTGTAGTAGGATGTGAGAGGTTTGCCGTGACCCAGACATGTACCTCTGTCATTGGCTATCAAAGGAACGTGGAAATACTGACCACATAGTGCGACCTGGCCGCGTATTTTTTCTTCTTCTTTGGGCTAGGAGCTTAAATTGACGCGGTTCAATCATGGTCTTTTCTGGCTTGGACCGCATCCCACGAGACACAAATATTGTACTGCCGTATGTTTCAGACTTGTCCGGGTCCACGTGCGTCGTGTTATCGTGTTGATTGCAGTCCCGGAGACAAATATTGTGTGGCAGTGACCTGCATGAATGCGAGAACATAATAGGGGCTTCTGCGAGCAAAACCATTGCAACAGTGCTCATACAGTTGCCTTAATTATGCTTGCGGCCCGAGTGCATTAACGTAGCTCTGTGCAGTGTGCAGAACTGTGATGGAAACTTGCGTGACCTTTCAACCATCTAAAAAGCGGGAACAACTCACTTTGCGAGTTTTGGAACACATCAATCCAGTCACATTTTTGGTGTCGAGACGGGGTTAAGTACCATAGTTTTGTATCGCGCTTAAGCATTGACCCATTTGAGTGCACTCAAAGTACACCCTATACATGCCCTGAACCCAGCAACCGAGTCGTGCCATCCAGTTCAACGGATAACTTTGCCTCCGCCCTTCCGCCAGGCAGGAATGCGCTGGGTGTTCCGTGCCGCACACTGCTGCGGCACGGTCGTCCTGGGCTTGTCTTGACCCTCGTTGGCCAACTGCCAGCTGACCTTTACATCTCAGTCGGGTCAAATAATGTGCCCGCTCTGGGAGTCGTACCCGGGGCCGTCGGATTACCAGTGCAGCATCCTTCCCGAGACCACGGAGACGGCAACCTATTTAATGTCATTCGATCTTAACAGGACTTGGGATGGTACCTGTAAACATCTGAAATATTTTATGCAGCCACAGCCTAGCTATATCAGTCTTAAACCGCTCAGCAATAGGACGTATGTCTGAAATGAATGAGTGCTTGGAAATTGGCAGAAATCTTGACGACTGGACGCAGGCCAGAGGTCGTAAAATGTCAATGACACCCATCTGATTTATGCAAGTGTTAGCCCTCCCGGCGCTGAAGTGCTAAGAGCTCTGTGGCATTGCCGGACCGGTTTCAACGCCAGGTCAAAGCCAAGACGGCAGCGCGGTGCTCCGACGCTCTCGCCTGCGAGCTCAGCGGGCATTCCTGCCAAACTGCTGGTCACGCCAGTCCCCTCCTCGACGAGCCACCGGACGCAGTCGACATCGGGTGCCGATGAACCGGCCCTCCTTATAGCGCTGACGGCATTCAAGCGTCGCCTGCCGTTGTGGGGTAACGAGTGAGGCCTGTGGCGCCGTGCTCGCTCTGACAAGCGGCGTTAGCGGCGCAAAAGTCCGGCGCGCCCGCCAGCCTACCGCCGATCAGATAGGCGGCGACCGAACGGCGGCGTACTCCGGTAGCGGGGCACCGCGCACGTGATTTGGGCTACCCCAGGCGGTGACCTCACGGATCTGATAAGCTGCTCTGGCCTCGTGGGCCCGCCACAGCCGATGCGTCGTGGGACCGGACATCACGTGGCCTCTCCCATGGCGGTGGGGTTAGGTGAACCATCGGCTGCGCACGGTCACGGCCGGAAACTGAGTAAGCACGCGCCACATGGCCGTGTGTAGCAGGGCCCATCCCACAGCTGCACTAGCATGTTCGCTCTTTCAAATTGGTATACTACACCAAAAATGATGTGCGTTGTGTTGTGCATTTTGACAACTTCGTGGAAAGTGTACAGAAAGTACAATCGCTACGTCTTTAGAGGCCCTGGTAACCTCAGATGGCAATGCTTAAAACAAGGCGTGATGTAACGGCAACCTAGCTTTTAAGACAGGTAAAATCCAGGGTGCCTGGGATGGCGACCGCTCGGCTCGTGTGGGCGCTGAAGACCGAGCGTAAGCGCGCGGATGGCCGGCGGTACGTGCGTACCCGGCACCTTTGGTGGTGAGCTGGCGGACCAGACCCATCGCCCAGGCTCCAGCGAGGCTCTGAAGACGCTGCAGATGGGTGGACGCAGGTCAAAGTGCTCAGAGACGCTCGGATCATGTGCTTAAGCTGATTAACGGTAGGTAAAGCTCTCCTATGGATGGTATTCCATGCCGGCGAACCGATGTCGGCTCAAGATGACCTACCCTTCAGTTTGGCTCTCGACGTCGGTGAACTGATGTTGGGTCAGGATGACCTACCCCTCAGTGTGGCCTTCACGCCGGTGGAATGACGCCGGATCAGGATGACCTACCGTTCAGTTTGACCTTCACGCCGGTGGAATGACGCCGGATCAGGATGACCTACTGTTTAGTTTGGCCGTCACCTCGGTGAACTGACGCCAGCTCATGGTGACCTACCTTTCAGTTTGGCCGTCACCTCGGTGAACTGGCGCCGGCTCAGGGTGACCTACCGTTCAGTTTGGCCATCACCTCGGTAAACTGACGCTGGCTCAGGGTGACCTAGCGTTCAGTTTGGCCGTCACCTCGGTAAACTGCCGCCGGCTCAGGGTGACCTAGCGTTCAGTTTGGCCGTCACCTCGGTAAACTGACACCGGCTCAGGGTGACCTACCGTTCAGTTTGGCCGTCACCTCGGTAAACTGCCGCCGGCTCAGGGTGACCTAGCGTTCAGTTTGGCCGTCACCTCGGTGAACTGACGCCGACTCGGGGTGACCTACCGTTCAGTTTGGCCTTCACCTCGGTGAACTGACGCCGGCTCAGGGTGACCTATTCTTTAATTTGGTCCAGTTTTCAGCCCGTGTCCTCACGCGGATGACTGCCGTCACTCGATGTCCGGCATGGTGAGGCTGAGGATCGGTGCCGTGGTCACACATCGATCGCCCGCACGGTCCCCACAGACAGACTCGGGCTCCGGCTCGGGCACTGATACGGACATTGACAGGTCCTTCGCATCGCGTGCCAGCTTGGCCTAATCCAAATGTGACCTTGCTTCGAGACCCGAGCATGGCTCTCCTCATTTGGTCGTCCTCCCTGCCCTCTCCCTCAGTATGCAACGAGAGAAACCGCAGCCCATTGTTCCGCGTTGGAGGGACTGCGCCATGTATCAGGATCAGACAGCGCTGACTGAACATGTTCGCGTGATTAGGGACGAGCATTGATGCTGTTCGGAGTTAGACAAAACGGAGGATTATGTAGAGTGAGAAATGACCTTGAAGAGGACCACCCGTTTTCCTGAGACACAGCTACAGTGTACTTGCTGCTCAACGGGGGAGTGAAAGAATCTTAAGGCTTTCACTTAAAAAGTGGGGCAGCAATATTCGGAGCAGGTGCTGTTGCAGTTCTTAAAAGGAGGCGTCAAAAGACGCCTCCTCTTATTTTTGGCGCCTAAAAGGCGCCAAAACTGTTAACGCCTCATTCATGGTGCTCTTGCAAGTCAAAGTGTTCGCGCATGACTGGCGCACGTGCACATCGATAAAAGCACACACCATGAAGTGATCCAACTGTTTTAATGATATAGACCAGCTTGAAGTGGGCACCGTTAGTCACAAGCGTGAGATGTCATGCACACTGACCACTGAGGCCAACTGCAATATTAACATAATGAGCCCCTGCATCTCCAATATTTCTGTTTTCATGAGGAGCGGGTGCCGTCCACGAGCGAAGTTGGGATGTCCCAGCCCAACTGCGGCCTCCAGCCGGCGGGCCAGCCCTCGCAGGAGGCAGCTGTGAAAGCCTGACGGGGAGACAATGGAGGTCTGCGGCGGCAGGACAGGCGGCGCTCGAACCCGCCGCCGAGCTTACACGAGCCGAGGCGGACGGCTGGGTGCCGTGGCGTACGAAAACAAACGGTGGCGGCGACACGGTCCCTGGCTGACAGCTCGTGTCTTGGGAGCTGCTAGGGAGGGGCGAGAGGGTGGCCAATGGTTCGGAGGCCCCGGACTGTGATTTGGCTCCAAGCGCGTCATTTGGATCTCTTTAGGTGGGCAAACACCATATTCGTTGTAGCTGCTTGGGTAAGCTAGGCTTGGGTGAGTAAAAAACGGCATGAGATAACACAAAGGGGAAAAACTCAAAAAATCTGTCCGCCAGCATATTGCGACTTAATCACAGGCAACGAGGCGAAGTGATGGTGAAAGCCGAGGTGGCCATACTATTTCCACTTTGAGAGTAAAACTAAATCTAGCCGTATATTACGATGATAATATATATATATATATATATATATATATATATATATATCTCTCTCTCTCTCTCTCTCTCTCTCTCTCTCTCTCTCTCTCTCCGATCTCTCTCTCTCTCCATCCTCTTCTATCTCTCTCTTCTCTCTCTCTCTTCTCCTCTCTCTCTATTCTCTCTCTCTCTTCTCTCTCTCTCTCTCTCTCTCTCTCTCTCTCTCTCTCTCTTTATCTCTCTCTCCTCTATATCTATATATATCTATATCTATGTTGTGTGTGTGTGTGTGTGTGTGTGTGTGTGTGTGTGTGTGTGTGTGTGTGTGTGTGTGTGTGTGGTGTGTGTGTGTGTGTGTGTGTGTGTGTGTGTGTGTGTGTGTGTGTGTGTGTGTGTGGAACATTTGGACTTAAAAAGCTGGGAGGCCCACCCTCGTTTTCTGATACGTTCATACGTTATCGGCTTTAATGAGCCACGACTGACACCCATGAACTAGATTTATGCCGTTTTCCGGTGTGATGTTCGGCGTCTTTCGCTGGTGGAACCCTTGTCTGTTTTTTAGGATTGATCATCTTGTGCTAGAAGGAACTGCGAAACTACGGAGTTATAAGCATATAACCGACGGGATTGTGCCAACAGCCTGAATGCATCAGACAATTTGAGAAAAAACTGAAGTAAGGCGCACGTCTCCTATGACGGGCCACGTTATTACCACGTCGGGATATTTTGCAGACCTCAAGAAGATGCACTTTATCATTGTTAGGCCGAAGCATGCGTCTATTTGAATAGCTGAGTGTTTATGCAACTATTATGACTCCTTACACTAGATTTGCAACCAAAAGCGCAAAACAAATGTAGATGGCGATTTTGCAATAATAATTTATGTAATAATAATAAATAATTTCTGCTCACTGTGCCAATAACGCCATGACGTGAATGCCGTACTAGAGTGGCAGGAATAACAGACTAGTGCGAGTTTCCCAGAAACACTCCATAAACTTCTCATAACAGGGGGTCATAACAGATAGAACACGATGAAACTATGCTTCTCACGTATTAGGCTTGTGTCTGACTGTGAGATGTCTGAGTGTCTTTGTCTGATTGCGCCTGACTGATTGCATGTACTCGCGTGACTGTCGTTGCACTAGGGGAATGTCATGCAGGCTGGGGCCGCCGGATCTGCGTCCTGAAGCAGAGTTATGCGCATTCCGTATTCCTATCCTGCAGACACGACAGACCATAACCGTCGCTGGTTCAGGGTTGCGTTCGTGACGCGCGTGGACACGCGTTCGGTAGCGGGCACGTCATGCGAATTTGACAGCCTGTCATCGTGAGATCTGGGGGTAGGCTTTGTGGTGGTCTAACGCTAACATCTGTGTCGTCCATAAATAATTATGAACCCGGGAGACGGCTGTACCACGTGGAAACATCGTGCAAAGTCGTGCTAAGAATATCCTGTTTGCCACTTGGCTTGCCCGACGCTCTTGTTCGCGAATCAAAAGTCACTGAGGCTGGCTTTGCGGGCATTCTTCAGTGTGGCTTGGACTCGGCGCATTCATCACCTTATAATGTAAACATGTGCGCAATCCCTTACATCTCTTTTTGACGCCTCGAGACACATCTACAAGCAGTGGTAAAGGGTGCTACAAAGATGTCTTCGTCTTAACTAGAACGTTCCCCTTGTGCAAAGAGACTCGAACAGTCAAGCATGCAATCACTTCCGTGTTCCCGTCGTGAAAGCTTGCGTACCGTGCAATGTACGGGTTTTATAATACTAGCTTCACCGCAGAGCGGCCTGGGCCAAGGTGCCCTCGGCGCAGGTTTGTTACGCGGAGGCGGTCGGCACGCGCAGCAACGCCCATCACGCTCCGCCTGAGATGGAGGCCTGGGCCCGATGTCTGGCCGGGACAAAACCCCGGTTTATGCCTCTTAAACAGCGCGCGCTGAGTCACCAGAGCTGGGAGGATTGGAAAGAGCTACCACATGCTTTACGCATGAACGCTGCATGGGTGAGACCTTTGTGCGCATACATTCCATGCTGCAAACGCTGCAACGAACATGTGCTGACCGCAAAAACTGTACCTTGGCGTGTGGAAAGAGTTTTGCTGCACCTTATTCGGCTCGTGACAGGAGAGACAATGTATGTCCCATTTTTTTATGTAAGAGGTAGCCTAAACCAAGCGTAAAAATTGACAGAAGCCAGACGAAACGAGCCAGATGCGCTTGGAATTCATACAAATAGGCAATTATTGTTGACCGTCTTCATCTTTCACTTGAGGTCAGCAGGCAAAACAAGTGGCCGATATTCACTAATATGTGTTCACAATGCGATTATCAGGTAACGTTGCTTGAGTATGGCTGTGAATGGGCTGGGATATTTCGGCCAACGAATTCGAAATGCAGCATTGCCATTCGTTTCTATCGATGGTGGCGGGGATTGCGAAAAAATAGATTAACACTTTGGAGGTATGTCTATTACAGCTGATCGGGTTACACGGCCGCATGGTTATCATGGGCCCGTATTTCTGGGTCCAGGCTCGGTTGGGTCGCATTCGAGACCGGCTACGCGATACTGACCGCTTATCGCAAGCGATCACGGCGTCCGAATGGATCGGACAGTGCTCGTTTTCTGGCTAAGCGGTTTATAGACGGTACGTTTGCAACACTGCATTTGGTTCAGTTCCATCTGTTCTCTGTTTGTCGAGTTCTAACCTTTAAAAAATGTGCACCCCTTCCTAAACACATTGGCACACTTCATGCCAATACTATTGCCTGTTCTTACTCAGCTAGATCGTGCCGATCGAGGTATTGACGTAGGTTCGGCCTGTTGCGATTTGAAAGTTTGTTTCCTGTGTTAACGCTAGCAACCCGGTTATGTCATCCCAGTCAATGTCATCAGCTAGCCGGTTATGTCACCTTTTGAAGCGCAACGGTAGGACGTGGGCAGGTCCGGGGGAGGACTGCACCTGCTGATGGTCCCGCATCCGGTGTGCTCAAGTAAAAAAAAGTCGGTCTGCACGTGATCTTCAACGTTTGCCGGGCTATTTTACGTCATTTTTGGGGTTGACCTTTCAGTCGGACTGAACGTGGTTATATCATGTTTTTTGAAGTTCCGGTGTAGGTTCTTTTTCATACATTCACAAAGTAAAGTCGGTTCACTTCAAGGCATGTACCTAGGTGTCCATGTATCCATTCGACATGAAATTGCAATGTATGGTGATTATATCGTTGCGTTATAGAGGTCCTTTATCTTCAAGCTAGTTAGTTGTTGGGTTTTAAGGGCACGTGAACTGCATTGGTTATTTGCGCCCATGTCTCGTCGTAAAGAAAATATTCAGCAGAAGTAAAATCAAAAGTATGTCAGCAGATTGTCATCAATGACAAGTCACTCAGAAAGCTCGTCAGCTGTGTAACAGAACTGTGAAGCGTAGAAAACTAATCGTATAAAGGCCATGTGGCCCACCTTCATATTTTTTAGGTCCGTGAGCACAAAAGCCTGAAGCCAATGTCTCCGAAAAAGGCATGATCCGACATGATATGATATGAGAAAGAAAACCATACATAGCCGCCCACGCACAGGACACACACATACTACCCACCATCACCTGCCATTCGCTGATGGCAGCCCACGCTTGCCTCGACGCAGAGACCCGCTAACCGTGCATCCCGCGTGATGTCTGTCCTGCCTGTCCTGTCCTAGTTGAAATACGGTTGCGGTTTTATGGACGGAATGCTCGAAGTCTTTCACTGGCCAACATCTTAGGTAACGCATCTGATACCGTCGAGACTCGAAAGTTTTTCGTTTTCTCTCTGCCGTCGATTTTATTGCGAGGTTTTCACCATTACACCATATTTGGCGCGGTCTTTAAGGCTGGTTATCCTTTTCAGCATATAATAACTCGTTTGGGTCGCCACTCTCCTGCATGATACGATAGTTATGGGCGCCACATGGCCGTTTGCACTAGACGCGCCTTAACACTCCGAACTACCACCACAGGTACCGATTTTGGCAGGTAAATCTCGAAATGGGCTATGCGCGCTGTGCGGCACCATTGAATATCTCCATGCGCTTCGGCTTGCATTGTTCGCCGCAGCAGTCTAAGTATAGCCGACTCTCACAACTTCTGCTTCACGTCGATCGATACGCTGCCCTATTACGAAAACATATGAGGAAATTAGTTGGCCGCGGGACACCAATTTAGGCACGCTAGTCCATAGGCAGTCGTGCTTCTTTGATCGAGCAGGGCCGCCTGCCTCGATGCCATGATAGTGGCAGGGCCGCTGCACTATTTACTACAGCGTCGAGCAGCGCCGTCTGCCTCGATGCCATGATAGTGGCAGGGCCGCTGCACTACTTACCATAGCGTCGAGCAGGGCCGCCTGCCTCGATGCCATGATAGTGGCATAGCCGCTGCACTATTTACCATAGCGTCGAGCAGGGCCGCCTGCCTCGATGCCATGATAGTGGCATGGCCGCTGCACTACTTTACCACAGCGATTTAGGAACGGCAATGGCAAGATCACTCAGAAACCAAAGCTGTTGAAAACAGAATCTATCAGTTTGAACGCTTAAACTTTCCTTGGGATTCTACTGAGCCGAGGAGTTCTGCCCTCACAAAAAATATTGATGTCATTGGCTCCAACAACCATTGCATAATCAGAACCGTGCATTTGCGTGCACCGGGTACCATGTTGGCGCAATTTATTCCTGTGTTTCTCTAAGCCAATGCTCGTTTGTTCTTCTCTTTCTGCCACATCGAAGTTCCAAGCATGCCTGTTTTCTGCAAGCTTCCTCCGTTCCACGCTGATGAACTCACCAAGCATGATGCAGTGCATTACCAACACTCTATGATGCAACAGACAACTCGCACCAGGATCGCGTCTTCTTAGCGTGTATAAAGATTAATCACGACAAAACAGCTAGTGCAATGGTTTAAACACAGATGCCAAGTCTGAAAACAGCAAATTGATTTAGTCGAAATTGCAAAGACCGCGATCCAGCGCCGGTCGCTACAGATGAAAAGAAGAGTGCTGAGAGAGGGAGGAACCAGGAGATCAAGCGAACCGACGCTGACTTTTAACATCGGCTTCAATGCCGGCCGTCTTGACTTTGGTTAGATTGTCGTCGTCAGCCTTCTGGTCTCATTCTGCTGCGTTCGAAGAAGAGAGGGCTATTGAGACTCGAGTCTCATCTTGGGATTTTTAAGCTGGTAAAAGGATCCCAACAGGCATCTGGTGGCACGTCGCTAAGATCCGCGTCTCCGTAGGGAGCTGTTGACCCGCGAGGCCCGCCAAACGCATGTGTTTTCCGCGCAGGCTGAGCGCTGCGGTCTGAGCCCCAGACGCTGATGAGGTGTCTGAACAAATATGGTGGGAGGCGAGGCGTGTTTGCTGCTAAGCGTTTTAACCGAGAATAGATGGAGCACAGCCGTGGGAGGTAACGCGCTGAGGTTCCGTGTCGTGTTATCCCGGACGGAGAGTGCGTGAAATCGACCGGGCGCGGTAATGATGCGCCCAGCCCCGGTAATCTCATGTTCATCAGATGGAAGGAAATTGAGCATAAAACTGCATGTCTAAGCAGCGTGCTGGAATCTTTCCGCGATGAAAATAAACAGCATTTTGCCGTGATGTAAATAAGCACGCTGGCCTGCTCCCTGGTAAGATATTTGTACCATGGCGAAATATCACCACAGCATGGAGGTGGCCAGTGGCAAAATCCCGAGTCGTCAGCCGAGAGGCGTGTGTTAAGAAGTAGCATACGATCCGAGGCCTGTTCAGCTGTCGTGGCTGCTGCACTGTAGTGACCAGCAGGCCGCGGTTCACAATGCACGCAACCAACTCACCGCCGTCCGGGCGGACAACTGGTCAGATGTTCGTTATGCCCGCCAAGTATGACAAGATAACGATTGGCAAAGGAAGAGAGCCGGATCAAGAATAACGTTTTCTAAGTGAAGTTATTGTGCAGATAACCCCATCCTAGGCTCAGACACTTTATCTTGCTCCGAGCACCCTGAAACTTCAAACCACGTGAAAGGATCCGCATAGCTTTCCTCATATCTTGATTGCTGCCGATCAAGCAGCGTCATTGTCACCTTTCGTCATGGCATGGCCAAATTGAAGTGAAGTATGTCATCCATACAACGGGCAATATAGTAGGGGTATAAATATACTGTATTGCCAGCTGTCAGTGATAAAATTCGACTTTACTGCTAACTGCGGTGTGCCTTAAGTGAGCTTGTGCGGCATGGTGACGAAATGAGGCTGCAGGCCTATCCCTAGTATTCTGAGTCTCAGGGCAGCTCTCAGTCTTCTTACCACTTTAGCGCGTCAGATTGATAGCTGACGCTTGACTCGTTTTGATACGGATGTAGTGCAACTCAAGGATTATAGCTTCGTGGACGTTCATTATGATCATGCATTTCTTGTAAGCAACAGACAATTTCACTCGTGACTACTGCACGATCTTCCTCACAAGACTGTGACTCTAGCGCGTTTTTCTGGTTTGAAGCCATTCTCTGTTGCTTTTATCTTCCACTAGCTGTTCCCTTTGCTGAAAATTCATTGATCCGTCGAACAATCGGCGAGTACTGTGGCAAACCATATTCAATACTGGAGGTGATCGTCGAAAAAAGTGCAACCGCGATCCTTATGCCGCAGTGTGTGGTTTGTATTCTGGTTCAGTTTTCACAATGTTTTGCAGTACCAAACTAGTACCAGTCGCAAGAGAACGTTAGGTCACGCCTGATCGGAGCCAGGTGGTGGCCAAGGCCGCCAGCCCGCGCAGGGTCCGGCCGCACCAGAGTCGGCACAACGGCCAGTCCCACGGAAGCCAGCCGACCCGCCAGAGCCAGCGCATTGGCTTGTCTTACCGGAGCCGGAGCCGGCGGGTCAGCGCGGCGGCCGGTTACACTCGAGAGTCCGTGGTAGTCTGAACTGCCGGAGCCAGACCCACCGCCGGGCTCACTGGACCCGGTGGAATGTCACCGGTCCCGCCGGGTCCCCGTCAGACCCAGCGCAGCGGCAGGTCCCATCAGACCCAGCGCAACACCAGGTTTTCATCAGACTCAGCGCAGCGGCAGGTCCCATCAGACCCAGCGCAGCAGCAGGTTTTCATCAGACCCAGCGCAGCGGCAGGTCCCATCAGACCCAGCGCGGCGGCAGGCCCCGTCAGACCCAGCGCGGCAGCAGGCCCCATCAAACCCAGCGCAGCGGCAGGCCTCTCCAGAGCCAGCGTGGTGGCCGGCCTCTCCAGAGCCAGCTCAGCGACAGGTTCCATCAGACCCAACGCGGCGGCAGGCCTCTCCAGAGCCAGCGCAGCGACCGGCCTCTGTACAGCAGTAGTACAGCGGTAGCCGTAGCGAAGTCAGTTCGGCGGCTGGTGCACCTTAGTTGTACAGTCCCGGCTTCACAGGAGCGAGCGCAGGCGCCGGTCCAGCGGGACAACCGGTCTTAAAGGAGTCAACACACCAGCCAGCCAGCCCGTTCAGCAAAGCTGGTCAAGGCTATGCACCGCTGAAAACAATGCCACGGGAGACACGCCGATGCTACTTTCCTCACATGATGAGATCTCACGTAAGGTGACTGCAACGCCTATGTTGAGTCGCGACCACCGGGGGTTAAAGTTAAACACTTTGAAGTTTCGTGACTGTAAAATTGTTCGATGAATAACTACTGGCCTATTTTGGATCAACAACGCGCACAACCACTTATCGCGCTTTATCAACAGGCGCTTTTCCGGTTATGACCTTAACTGACCGCGACTGACGCGTTTGTGTACAAACAGTACTGCTGCTCGGAGGAAAGCACACACGACTGAACTTGTATCGTTATAGAAAATCCCGATGGGTGTTTAGAGCAGCGCGTTGGCGTGGGAATGATAACAGCGGGGATAGCGACCACCTCGGAAGTGGTGGCAAACTGTGTACAGAAAGCGGTGTCCCCCCTAGGACAAGGCTGAGAGAAGCAAGATGCTGTTCTCTCACGGCCGGCTTCTGAAAAAGCTGGGTCATGGTTCGAGCGGTTCCTGGGAGTCTTCCTCGAACCTTTTCCTCTCCTTCCGGCCCCTCGACACTTTTCGCTTTTGTTCAGTTAGGTGAAGCATATGGAAATGACAGAGGTGAATAATACCGACACCATTGAAGAGAATACAGCTCTGCACTGCAGAGTAACAGGTGCCGAGTCACGATGGTCGTATCGGTCAGCACCACAGGAATCGACCGGCGTTCACCGATCTCTACCCACGAGCGGCTAACTGGGAGAGCTCACGCAATGGTCCACTCCGGTGCAACTAGCAGTTTCGATTGAATATTGCAAAATGGTGACTCGAAAGCCGCAGCATTCCCTGTTTTGAATTGAAAAGTTCTGAAGATAATTTAAACTTGTAAGAAGCTCGCACCCAAAGCACCTTCAAACTATGAGGATAAGAGAATTGTGAATGCGAAGATGCATCCAGATCCGAAAGCATTTGTAGCGCACGGGTGCCAGCCAACACATGATTCTTCATTTTGGTTTCTCTTTCTGTCGTACGTGTTGATTTGGAGCGGGGGGGGGGGCCGCACTGGTAGCATGTTTCTGGTCATGTTATAACTTCGAGCGTTCGAAGTGGCCCACCTCAGGGACTAAGCATGGGACACTGGCGCAGCCTAAGCCATGTGGGTGCCGAAGTTCGTCATCAACGCGACACGTATATACAAATGTGCATGCTACTAAAACGAAAAACAGTACAAAAGCACGACTAATGACGCACGTACATAAGTTGCTGCTGCATATGGTTCCACGTAGAAGAAAACACAGCGTGGAGTTTTGGCGAGCTATGATGTGTGCTTCAAGGATGCAAATTGCTGCATAATTTTCTAAATTGTGACCCAACGAGAACTCAATCACCACATGTCACGCGACGTCACTTACGGGTAAATAACATCGTTCGTGGTTGTTGGCAAAAGCATGACTCCGGTTTGTCAGCGTGCCTTTCTGTGCCTAAGCCACGACACCAGCATGCTTCGTTCGCTCGTTAAAGACTTATGATTTGATTTGCCCGCTAGATAAGCATCCCGGTAATTCAGCTCACTGCCAGGGAGCGGCAGCCTGACACCGGCGCACGCTGCCAGCTCCTGGGTACATGTATGGGAATGTCGTGTCAGTAAGCCGTCACCAAATCTATGCCAGCCAATTAGTTGGTTTCGGCAGGGCTCAGATGATCTCAGCGATTCTGGTCAGGAGACAGTGGATCGCCTCCTATGCAGACGGATCAGGCTATTTAAGTCCCTAATTAGCGAGGCTGTCAGAGGTCAGTGTCATCCCAGAGTGCGCCCAGGATGCACAGAGTAAACACGACTGTTCCCGCTGACACGCATGATTTCCTATGGACTGTAGCACCAGAGATACAACGGATATGTTATCTGGTCCTACGGGAAATGATTGGTTTTTGAACGCGCTACTGCTACCGAAGAATCCCGTTCAGGTTCGTGAGGCTGGGGATGATATCTCTGCTGAAGATTTCGTCATTCTGGTTTTGTTCGTCGACAGACAATAAGCTGCCAATAATTAGCGATTGTAAGCTGTCCCGATCCTTTTGTTTTACACGTATGGATGAAGGTATGACTCATGCAATATGCCACAGACCCTCAACGGCTTACATTTCGCTAAACGTGATTTCGTTTCTTCGAGTGCATTAAGTCTTTCTGGATAAAAGGGAATCTGGATTAAGGGGAATTCAAGTATGGTAAGGCGAAAGTTGTTACGCGTATTTGCGGGGAGCATTACGCATGTAGATAAGACAGCAGCAATAGGCATATTGCTCGTGGAAAAACCAGGAGAATGAAGAGATAGATGCGTTGATATTTCGGCCATATGCGTTTGTCGAAACGAACAACAATATAGCTAATGCACTACAACAAAGAAATACTGTTATTCGTTTCGATAAAGGCATATTGACGAAATATCTACGCATCTATCTCTCCATTCTCCTGTTTTTTTTTTCTACGAGGTATAAGGCTATCAGTACTGTCCTATCTACATGATAAGGCGAGGACCATTAAGCCACAGAACTCTTGATCCGTCACTGTAGGGTATTGGACGTTCCATCCCCTCTCTCTCTCTCCTCCCACTCTCCGCTGTTGGCCGACATTTCCTGCTTTCCCCATCTTTATATTCACCCAGAAGTTTCTTCGTCTTCTGCACAGGCCAGCCACTACCTATAGCGTGCTGTTCTTAGCCTTACCATCGTGTACTCACACATAATGTAGCTTGTGTTGACTACGACCGAATACCACGTTCGAAACCCAATCTATCTCGGCATGTGGTCTGGAGTGCACATGTATGGTCCATGTAGCGTTGCACTGTGCCAGGACCTAGAGCCTTTAACTTCACACATGACGTAAGCCTTTCTCAGAGTTATTCATTTACTGCAGTTTTTTATACGTTTTTTTTGCATGCTGACAGACAGTTAGCTGCGTCTCTGTCACGCTTTACATCTCGCTGGTGACACCTCCAAACGCCTGGAGTGGTAATCCACACACGTGGCCAACATACGGGACCGCCTCATTACAAACCTGGAGTGAATTATTGAACGCTCGATGTCAGTGCCGTGGATCAGCGCCGAGCTTCCGCCATAAACTGCCGTTTTCGGTCCGCGCTGCCGATTACGTCAGATTAAACGAACGATAGCACACGATCAGCGAGGGAAACCCGTCAGCCAGAACCGACCGAAAAAAACGTGCCCCGGCTTAAAACGAACTGTCAGGCTAGCGGCTGGGACGAAACCAGACGTCACGCGCAAGACGCGACTTCGGTTACCAGGATGCGCGTTGTGAACCAGATGGCAGGAGATCGAATCGTCTGCTAGGCATGGCAGCATTATGCAGAAGGAACTGCACGGCAGGAAAGCGCGGCGGAGATGAGGTGTGCCCAGAATATTCCTGCGCTGACTAGTCTCCTATCTTGCAGCGATGTTATCAGTGCTGTTTTATGTACTTTACTACAGGACAATGGTTTCAGACATGCACGGCGTGCCTTTGCCGCGTGGATATGTCTGTTTGCGCACGTCATTTCAAAGAAGGACACCAAGTGCATTTGCACCGTGGAAGAGGCGTGGCTGTTCCTAGCTTTGAGGAAACTTTGCTCACGTTACCCTAAATTTTGGAAAAGATCTTCGACCCCATCTTTTGCATGGTGAACAAAATAACAGGTGTGCCTGTCCTCAGGTTTTGTAAGGCTCTGTTTGGGTATGTTGGGCACCTTGTCTTTTCAACGATCTCAAATGACATTCCGCAAAGACCAACTGTTTCGCAGAGCTCCTGTGCTGGCCAGAAATGATATAGCTATCGACGTTGATGATCTAACAAGTTGGAAACGTGTCCTGGCGTTTGTGGGGATCTGCCATGCCATGTAAAAACCATGCACTTCACAGCATGCCAGTCACTCTCGGAGCCCCTCATGTTTTGTTCATGGCGAGAGGAGGCCAGAGGTGGCATCGGTCGTGCCACCCTGCGGTGATGATCGCACTCCATACATAATCGGCTCGGGCGCCACAGATGTCGCCCCATCGCCGCTGCCATATTCAGCTGACCGTAAATAAGGAGCCGGACCTGCCGCTCTGCAGCAGCGGGCCCGGCCGACACCGACGCGTCAGTGTCGGGGACACTGCGGCTGGCCGTCTGCAGGCCTCGTCGCCTGAGTGGCGGTCGTCGACATCGTCGATGATCGTTCGCCGCGTCCGCCGCGGCGCAGCGGGGCTGCGAGGCATTGATGCCGGTGTGGCGCAGAAAGAGACTGAAGGAGAAACTGTGCCGCCGCCGGTGACGTCACTGCAGACGGACAACGCGGGCTGGAAAAGGTGTGGGACCCTAAGTACG
This sequence comes from Pollicipes pollicipes, assembly GCF_011947565.3. NCBI lineage: Eukaryota > Metazoa > Arthropoda > Thecostraca > Pollicipedomorpha > Pollicipedidae > Pollicipes > Pollicipes pollicipes. The sequence goes on along the minus strand of NW_023597054.1, from coordinate 14,873,412 downwards.
GCGCGATGATCGAGGCTAGATAGCACGATAGCGCTGTTATGGAGCTTGGCGAGCGCACAACTTTTCAGTGTCAAACGACAAACGAGGACTTAGCTCTGTGAAATGGCTGATGTCGGCTATGCGCCCTTTATGGGGATTCCATGGCCTGCGTTTCGGAATATAAGGCCAACTGTGGTGATGATGGGCTGAACAGTATATCTTTGAATCAGAAATTTACATTTTTCCTGCATTTAGAAAGCTTCCACTGCACACGCAGCTCACCCCAGCCTCCTCATTCCCTCACAGAAACTATCGGTACGCTCGTGCGCGTCTGTTTTCTTTGGCGGGGCTGAGCCGGTTGCGAGTGTTTGTCCAGAGTCCTGACCACAAAAAAGGGATGGTCTTCTCTGCCATCTACGCTCCTCTGCCATTGCCCGCCTGTGCAGGTCCCTGCCAGCCATGGACGCTGGCGAAGTTCCAAACTGTCATGAGATGGGTCTTCGGCGCTGCATTTCCCCAAGGAGCGTTTTAGATCAATGTTGCTGTTTGTTGGTGGTACAGGGAAAACCCCTCCCGTCATTTCACTCCAGCTCATGCCTGATTACCAACGTCCATGTTCGCGTCCTTCGTCCCAATTGCTTTCGCCCGGGCACTTAACTGCCCCTGGTCCTAAACACTGACCACGGGTGTAGACGTCCGTCTCCGGCGTCCCGACGCGCCACGCCTGGGCGGGGGCCTGCCCGGCGATGAGGGCGCGGCTCACTTGCGGCGGCCGGGACCGAGCGTCGCGGGTCGCAGCCGGAAGCGGGAGACCGTCAGCGACCCCGCCGGCTGGCCTGTCGCCAGCGACGCGGCCGTGTCGGCGACCGATGGACACGTCCGAGGCCCGACGCCGCCGCATAAACGGCGCTCCGGCTCGGCGGAACGTCGGCCGGGGGGGGGGGGAAGGGATCAAGACGCCACGCTCGTACCTTCACTCGGCGGGCGCTGGCGAGCGGGACAGGGCGGGGATCGGCAGAGCTGTGGTGCTCCCCGGGCGGGCGCCCTGGCGCCGCCTCGGACGGCTCGTGCCGCCAACTGCTGAGTGGGATCCTCCGTCATTAGTGCGCCGCCCCGCCTGGACGCACATTGTCCCTCTGTGGCGCCGTGCGAACAACCCCTGGATGTGCAGTCCAGTCATGTTGGGGTGCGAGCGCGGCCGCACCGTTGCCTTCTGGACGCGCCTCGTCATCGCCTGAGCCCTCCCGCCGTCATATCCGGTGTCCGGTTCTTCGGTTTTCGTAGTACTGGCTCTGATATAGAATCGATGCGGGCCGACGGCCGTCAGCCGCCGGACGCGCAGGATCGCGACCACCGAATAATGGGCGCCTCTGGTGACAGCCACCACGTGTGGATCGTGGTGCAAAGCACAGTCGATCGTGTAATGGGGCCTCGCCTGCGACTGAGCCAGTGCGATCAACGACAGTTAGGCAGGCAGGTTTTAGTACAGCATTGATAAGGGCCCTGTGATCACGCGCACACTAATCACAGTCTGCACCTACAAACCGCCACTTGTCTGATCGGCGCTGTGGGCTGCCTCGATGCGCAAGGAAGCGATTTGTTTCCTTCGCGTCGTCTTTGAAAAAAAATAAGATGCTTTGCCCAATGCGTTGTTGTTCGCTGATGGTCTAAGTGAAGGAGCCGAACTCCGATGGAATCGAGGTGAACTCCGATGGGACCGAGGTGAACTCCGATGGGACCGAGCTCGTCTCGTCCAGCCAGGGTCTGTGTGCAGATCCCAACCCGAATCGGCACATTTCGCTGTGACCGAGCCTGTCTCTCCGTACCGACAGCTGCATTTATTATAACATGTTTGTTTAGATCAACCCACCGTGACCTCAGTTGCATCACTTCGTCCTCGGCCACCCCGTCGGCGCCGCATGCTGCAACGGCATGCCGTCTTATCAGGCGTTGCAGTCTGGTGCAATGCGGGTCAGCATTACGGATACGGCACCTCGCGGGAAGTTGCACGCTATGCAGGGGAGAATTCAACGCCGACATGAAGCTAGTTGCGACGGAGAGCTGAGCTCACGGTTCTGGCCATGGTGAACTAGAGGGGATAATCCTTAAATAATCCTTCAGCCGTATCCTCCGAAGGCACGTTCTGCGAAAAATGCACAACTCCCGAAACATGCAAGCAAGAAAACTGCACGACTGATGACACATACGAGCATACATGTACACACCTAATATGCCAACCCCGTGCTTAAAAAAAAAACGTCCGACCATCTGCGGACTGAGTCGGTTCGGTAAATCGCTCCAGCTCATCGCCACATGGTGTGCGCAAGGTGGAAAACCGCCGGGCCTAAGGTCCATTTACAAAATTTTGCCAGTTAAGTCACCAGTAACACAGACTACCAAGAAAATACGCCAGAGAGAAACGAGCGAAAAAAAACGCCTTTACTTCTGGCAGCCCCCTCCCTTTCCCCAGGGCATCCACGGCCAACAGATCCACTCGCCGTAGCCTCGGGGACGAAGGCTGAGCGTGAGCGCCGTTCCAGGCAGCCCACCACCCGACCTGCCCGGGGCCGCGGGGACGTATCTCCAGCGCCTCGCGGGATATGCCACTCTCCAAGGGCCTGCGGACCTCATCGTTTCCCAGGTCCTCGGGGTCGGATCACATGCTGGGTTCCTGGGGCCGCAGCCGGGGTCGCCTCGTCTGAAGATTTCCTGGAGCCGGGCGCTTGGCGCCGGTCGCAGGGGAGCGAGACCGGTCGTCTGGGAACTGGCCGGCAGTAAACGGCGCGCCGACCTCGCGCCTCGACATAAACTCGGCCGCCGCTGGGGCGACACGGCCGGCCGCGACCTACAGCCGCCGTCAGCTGTGAAGCGCCGGCCTCGGCGCCGCGGCCGGCCGGGACGGAAGGATGCTTGCAGGCGGCTGGTCGCCGTGGCTTGTCGCGTAGCAGTCTCTGCCGCTGACCATGGGTGCTCTTTTGTGTCCGTCGCAGGGGTTGTTCCTCGCTACGCTTCTGGGTCGTCTCCGGTGGAGGAACGTGACCAAGACCGTCGCTGTGTGTGAGCCAGGATCGTCCCTGGGCCGGCTTTTGGGCACGCCGACCATCCCTGAGGATGTCCGATATTTGCGTGCCTGAATCGGCCTCATGCATGTCGCTGCAAAATCTTTTAAACCAGCCTGCGGCAGTCACTGGAGCCGCCAGGAGCCATCTCCTCGGCCCCCTCAGTGTCGCCGGTGTGGCCGCTCCCGGAGCCACTTCGAAGACCAGCTCCAAGGCCGTCTCCGAAGCCATTTCCGAGGTCGTTACCTGTCTGGAGTCGTCTGCTGGGCAATTTACGCCGAGCCACGCGGCGGCTGGGAGAAGCTGGTAACCGGGGACAGCAAGCTGGCTGAAGACTGCTCGTAAACCTTAAACAATGAGCCGCCCGGGCAGCATGCCACTGGGAGATAACGGAAGAAAGAACAGAAATGTACCCGGGAAAAAGCTTTCCGCGAGCTGAACAAATAAATCGATTTGGTATGAAAGCATGGGCTGCCCAGGGGTGGATTGAAGAACCTAAGGCTACACAGGCCATGGATTGAAGGTAGTAAAGCACTGACTAGCATAAAAAAGTGAGAATGTACTGAGTAATGCAAACAAAATTCGTGGAAATAATTATTGGTAGCTGGATTGATATACAATTAGCGGATTGGTTTGGACCAAATGATGAAAAGCCGATCCGTAAATAATTGTATTTTGAGAGCAATGTACTGATGCGTGCCTGATCTACAAGTCTGTCTTGAGAAGCACGCTGACACATTGCGAGTGGGTGGACTCGAAGTGCCTGTCCGGCCAAGATGTACCGAGCCGCGCACATCGTCCGTTAGATCCGGGTACTGCAACCCGGTCCAGCGGTCCGCCAATCAGTTTGGGGGACGGTCATCTGCGCTCGGGACAATTGTCTGGTTCTTGGAACTGACACGCTGACGGGCTCGAGCAGCCGCAATAAGCCTCGCGGTCCGCCCTACCAACTGTCCAAGGGTGGCTCTTAAACTGGTTCCGAATACAATTCACGGCACGTGGTCCCGCAAGTTTTCTTACCGGAACAATGGAACCGCAAGGCTCCTGGAAAGGGGGTGGGGAGCGTTTGGCATTGTAAGACCGCTGTTCCCATGCGATGCCGCGGCTCTGGCATGGCTAGTAATACTTTTTATATCGAGGAGTATGTACCTGAACCGGAGACATAGATGCATGGATTGTACTGCAGCATGCTCTTGATTAACTCGCGCGTACGCAATCAGGAGCAAAACCATATCGTTAGTAAGTCGCACATCGAGACATACATTACACGAGTGTTCATAGCATGGCAATACGTGACTTTTATCTGCTGTCACCCATTTCAGTTACAATCACACCACCTTAGAAATAAACCTCGCACAGACAACCACTCTCAGGCGCTTGTGAGCCCTTCATGCCATCCGTTCGTGGTGGCCGCACGTCTTTATCTTCGTGTCTCCTTGTCACAGTTTCCAATATTTGGTCTATATCTTCTGATATCTTCTGCTGATATCTTCGTCACCCTACGGTCTGTGCGTAAAAATGTAGTTTACCTAGCAATATTATTATGTTTCCGGCCCTGGGGGGTGCTGAAATGCGGTTATAATTGTCTGGAAACACAGATATTTATTAGAGCTTCATGGAGAAAGCAGAACCTCTCATGCTTACGAGCAGGAAATTTTTGTGCAGCATTCGATGCTGTGGGGGTCGCAATTAACTTGACCTGCATCATTTGAAGGGCAGTTTTAATGTACGCTTCACATGTGTCATCAAAGCTGGAACAAAATTCGGCTCATTTAGTGGAACAGCACGGGATGGATATCACAGATCGTATGGCAGTCCAATCTGGCATTCTAATCATCTTCACTACTAGCCTCGTTCATACTTAGAGTGCTTCGATGGTAAAGTAGTATCTGCGGCCAGGGGAGTGCCTCAGCCGTCCTGGTCGCTGCTCGCTCTCGGTGGTGCCGCAGCACTCTTCTCCACTCCTGTGAGAGTGCGTGAATGAAATATGCAGGCTCGTGCCTCTGCAATCTAGTAAACTTGTCATTCATGTGGAGTTGTGGTCCATCGCCCACGACATTCCGCACGCACTTAATACCATACTTATGCAGCACTTTAAAAAGACAGTCCTTTCTCCTAGCTGTGCATTTGTTGTGCCGAAGCGATTGTCTCAGCATTCCTCGCATACCATCGGCTGGCCCCCGTCGTGAGTTTACCCTTTACTCATTTCAGTGGAAGATAGCATATGAAATTTGTAAACCCCTTAATTATTGACGTCTTCCTTATATTACCTTTTCAAAGCAGGACACATTAATCCTGTTCTTTTCCGCAACAGTTGTTCCCACTTGAGTTTTTTTCTGTGGAATACCTGTGGCATCCCTTTAAGCCGTGTGCGCTAGACAAAACAGATTACGTTGGGGCTTTCATAGCTCTCAAAAGACCGGTTTCGATACCCTACCGCAAAACATACCGGTTTACTTCTTGGGCCAGCTGCCCAAATTCCGTCTCTGTTAAAAAAGTTAGCAACGATAATACAATTAACAGTAATGATGTCCGCTAGCAATCAGAGTGCAATAACACTAATTTACTTCCGCTGATATCAAGTGTCACGCGTTCCAATAAGTCAACATAGCAAGTATTCGCCTCATTTTGGATTGAAGGTTGAGATAGTGTTCAACCATTGAAGCGATAGCTTCTAAAGACATGAATTTGTTTTTATGGCATGCTTTGCGCGTAAATTCTGTGCTTTGCCTCTTCGCTCCCAGCCAAACTCAGTCAGGATTTATTTACATACAGGATTCACTCAAATACTTCATATCTTTCCAATTCATCAAAGCAATTTCAGTTAGCTTCCCGGAGGAATCTGTACGTGTCATCGGCATATTGTCTGTTATATATATATATATATATATATATATATATATATATATATTAAACGAGTTAGATACAGCGATCGAAATGTATCTAGAGGGCAGGGCTTAAGTTTGGCGGTTCACATAAGTTTGTTTTAAGGATTCAAGTCGGGTGAAGAGCAACCCAATATATAATAAGATTGCGTTACATTGGACGTGATGGAATCCATGCAAACAAAGTCAAGAAAGACATTCTCTTGAAAACAACTCCCCGAGATCAGGGAAATGTACTGCTTGAGTCCTACACTGATACCACGCAAATGCAAGTGTCGTACTGAGGTTATCAAAGATCAACACGCGGTTGATTTCCCAACATGTTGAATGCATTTTTGTCATGCGAAGCATGTTTTCAGATAACGTTTACGGTTCTAGTGCAGTGTCATCCCTCCAGGATACCTGGGTCATTCGGGGAGCATCTTGAGCTTAGACCAAGGTCAGCACATAAACGGTTATCATTCGGCACAGTATAACTAAATAATTTGATACATGTCTCAAGACTATTTATAGCGATACAATTGTGGTATAAACGCACTTCAGCGTATGTTCTGGGCCCTTAGGATTAGATATGGCTAAGGCCAGCCAGCTGCCACAAACTATGTAGAAATTTTGCCTATCAAAAGCTGTAATTTTACGAAAAGTAAAGAAAAAGTGTCGAAGCTTAAATATATGTGCAGTGGATGCCGTCTCCATGAAATGATCTCTGTTTCTTTGAACGCATGTGATAAAATATTAATTTGTATAAAGTCTTGGAACTAAATCTTGCAATTGCACAACGTGCCATTTTTGTTCGATGTATCTTGCTGTGAATGCATCTTTTTAGCGACTTACAAGGCATTTCGAGTTTCGTGGACCGAACCGCGCGTGGAACGGGACCAAAACGTAATTCTCTCGGAGCCTAAGGGGCAAAGCACACTTTTCTGTGGCCACACTTGGGATTCATGACAATAGCTGATGACATATGAAGAGCGTGGATTGTTTTCACGAATATTTTCCGCTGCTACGATCTGATCGTCAGCAATTAGTTCGATGCTTGTTCTACTTCCCTGTCTGCTAGGACCTTTGCTGTCTTATTCTACTTCCCTGCCTGCTAGGACCTTTGCTGTCTTACTCTACTTCCCTGTGTGTTGGGACATTTGCTGTCTCATTCTACTTCCCTGTCTTCTAGGACATTTGCTGTCTTTGTAAATTATGTATATCACCATATTCGGCCGCTTTTGCTCGGCATGCATTTGATCACCTTTCTCCAGAGGGGGCGTTACTTAAGCACCCTGATGGCACATACAGCTCGTCATTCTGGGATTTCCTGGTTACGTAATCCATAATTGAGCCATCTTTGTCCTCCCAAGAGTGAGCAGAGAATTCCTTGGTGGATCCAGGCAGTCCAGACACTTTGTTGTTTGTCATCGTTTTACAAAACTGACGCACTCTCCGTTAGCCTTAATTCCCTTGCGACTTGTTCGCTACTCTTCTGTCAATTTCAGCTAATTTAAATCAAGCGGAAATAGGACGAACTCGGCGCCGAGCTCACCCTGCTCGTCTTGCCAGGACAAATGCAAGACCGAATGATGTTTCTGAAAGCATTCTCTTTCAGCATTCCATCGTCAACGCTAACTACAATAACATTTCTACGAACCAACTTCATTATTGCTTCGGCAGCAGTAGTAGCAGCTCCTTTGGCACATTTAGTTCAGTGTAGACAACACTGTCCTATTTGCTGATTATGCCCCTTAACCCATACCGGGTAGCATGACGCGTGCTAAATCTTCGTGCTCTGCGTGGTTTTCATCGGTCTCTTTAGATATCAGACTGATGTTTATCAATGACCTGTTACATCATATTATGCGCCCTTCAAGCCGGATATAAGTTATATGTCTTTCTTTTGTGTTTCCCATGCTCACCGCTTACAGGCTTAGCTCGTGATCACTCAAATGGTTCGCGATGAGTTTTATCAATAGACCGATTTCACCCATATGCCAGTGATATTGTTCATCGCACACAGTTTTTTACACTTCTTCCTGGGCCTTCTGTTTCATACAGATTATGTCCTTATTTGCAGATCATTTTCTAACATACAGGTTGTGTTCTATCTGTGAGTCAGTAAACTTTCATGTGCCCGGGGCATTTGCTGCTTTGTTCCGCGGCGTCTAAAACGAGCATGCGATGATGCCATTTCACAATCGGTGCTAATTCCAGTTTCCCGATACTTTGGTTTCGTATTAATGCCTAGGACTTGCTGAGCAAGGGAGTGAGCCCCATAAGCGAGCCGCATTTGTTAGATAGTCTCTCCTCGCTTTCACGTGAACCTAGAACGGCGGTGCCTCAGATGCCCAGCAGTTTGAATTGACGAAAGTCTCCAAAGGCGTTCACTGCTCGCTTTTTGTGCATATCGTGGATGCGTCGTTACAGGGCTTAAGGATGCTTAAATTCCCGTGAATAATTATCCGCCCATAGTCATCAGAACGGTGCAAACGGTCATCGGCATCCTGCCAGGCCTGCATTGATTTACTTCGAAAGCTCTTTGTTAGTGCTAGAACATTGCACAACTGGACACCCAAATTTTCCACCTCCACCGTAATTTTGACCATTCTGCCAATGCTAGGAATGTACATATGACTGCATGGCCGCCCAGGAATAGGAGCCGTTGCCCGTCCTGGATGACAAACGCGACACGGATCTTGAACAGCTTCCCAGCTCATTCGCCCCCCCCCCCCCCCTCCCTCCTCCCGCAAAGCCTCACCTTCCGCCACAGAATGCGTGCTCCACATCGCCAAATAAAGATCATCAGGATGCAGTGTGTGTAGGCTCTGAATAGCAGCACACAGTTTCATGTAATGCCACGATGGCCCACATTTACCCAAGCAAGTTTTGAATGACACATCAGGAAGGAAATAAAATCAACGAGAAGCGCACCCCAGCACCATACCAGCAATAACCAACGATTTGGGAAACTCAAACCTAGGAAGCTGCAAGGCCGTTTTATCGAAAAGTAGGACGGTTCCCAACTCTTCCCGCCAGAATAGCTTGAAATATACTAAATAATAAAAAGCGGTTTGCCAAACCGGGACCAGTGGCCTGGGGATTTTGCATGCAAGCATGTTTCAAAACATCTGTGCAACGTGGAAACGATCACCGGTGCTTAGAGTGCCCGAATAATGAATGGAGAACGCGCTAATGGCGTGTTTAAATACTATGAAGAAGGCTAATGACCTTGCCAATGAAACAGTAGGGTAGAATTAATATAAGAGCAGGTACCAGAGTAGATGCTGAGGTCGACACTCTATTGTTCTGGTATTACTCTTTTGTTTTTAGCATCATTCTTATTGTTTTAGCATTTCACCTCTGCTATTGCTTTCGATAAATGCATGCTGTCGAAATATCAACCTATCTACATCTTCATACTCCTGTTTTTCTGCAAGGAATAAGGCTTTAACTTCTGTCTTATTACTGTGTTTTATTTTTTGGTTTGCTTAACCCCCTTGTCGCTTTATTTTTGCACCACAGGCTGCCAAATATGGCGGTTCACCTGCCCGCGGTTTTTCGCGTTGCTCCCCCTCCGACCGTGATTGCGCCATTGGGTGTCCGTGGGACCAAATACCGACACCCCGGAGACTAGAGGGTCCGTGGACACGACTGTTGACGGTCCTCACTGACGCCGAATCAAGAAATGTACGTTCTACCCATCGCTCAGTCCAGGAAGATAAGCCTTGGACATGTCGGCATGGAGGATGCGCCACGTGTCTGTATGGTGCCGATGCTGCCGACTGCCGCTAGGTCCTTGGGGGCGGGCATTAAGCCTCAGGCTGTCGCTTGTCCCACGGGGACGAGATTGACTATCCCGCGCCGCCCGAGGGTACAGGCTGTACAGGGACAGTCTTGGGCGGATCGAGCCACTGCCGTGCCATTCGTGAGCTATCGGACCGTGCCCAGCTGAGGCGTGTCCAGGTCTGCAGGGACTCGGCTGAGGCGCGCTGGGGTCTACAGGGACTCGACTGGAACGTACGGAGGGTCTGCTGGCCCGCACCGGGGGCGCCACCGGGACAGAGCGCCGCGGCGCGGTCGGCCGGTACTCCTGGGTCTGGGGACGGTCCAGGTCCGGTTGTGTCCGTCCCTAGGGGTCGGCGCCCGACCGTGCCGGTCCGTATAAGCACGGAAGGCCGTGGCGGCTCCGGCTGCACCCAGGCCGTCCAATAAGAGCGGTGTTTGCGGGGACGTGGCCCAGCGGAAATCCCGCCGAAGCGGAGGAAGGGGGCGGTGCGCCGAGATGGTAGAGCTGGCCGTAAACAGCATGTCAGCGGGACAATGTACGGGCGTGTGGCGCCGCGTACACCACAGCTGGCGATCAAAGGCGTGCCGCCGCCCGGAACACGCCCCAGCCAGCTATGCGTGAGATACAGAGTGGGTGTGCACTGCGCGTTGAGGGATGCATCCGTCATTGCAAAGATGGAGTGTCGCGTCATGTACAATAATGGGCGTAGTTCAGGCTCTTTTGTTTTTGATGGGAGTAACCATACAGATGTAATGACACTGGACAGGCAACACCTGCTTGAAATAACTTGCGAACAAGCGTGATGCAGAAAGACATCAACGCCAGCTGTGTTTGCATCTCAGGCCTATAACGATGTGCTCCAAAACGGCAAGTCAAAACGGATGCACATCAGGATATGCAAAACCCGTGCGAAATTATTTGCGAGCAAGCGGGATGCGGGAAGGCGTCAGCTGTTAAACGTATGCGTTGTAGGCCAATAATGGTTAAGCCAACACGCGAATGATGGCCACACGAGCACTTACATAGAATACACTATTAAGGACGTGGGACCATTTGATTGTTTTGAGTTCGCTAAAGCACGGTGCCTGATATGAGTTATTCTGGCATTCATTGCCTGCATCGGATGTTTTCAGGTGTTCATCGTCAATGAATGCACGACTGGCAGTATCATTAGCCAGGGGTCACTTCAGGATTGTGGCGCCGCCATGGTTTTTAGGAAGCTCGGGCAAACACGCAGACTACAGTAAAGCACACGGAACCGAAAAAAAAAACACTCTCTAGCCTTTTACCGATTCCTCTGGCTTGGGAAAAAACTGTCCGGATTTCATGCGTTTTATTCTGAGGCTAGAGTTCAAGCTGTCCTCTCGCTCATCCTCGTGACAACGCCTATTTATAAAAGCATTTGGCGTTGAGAATGGTAAGCGTATGAGAACCACTCGGATCGTAAAAGTGAGCATAACGGCCACCTTTCAAGGGCCAGTGGCTGGTTAGATGCCACGCCGTCAAGAAGCACTCAACAAAGCGAACAACTCGCCAACAGTTTCTGTGGAGACGTTATCTGTTAACTGTAAGTGGGTAGGCAACTAGGTACGGAACCCGCTTCTTGATGATTTTTTGTTTGGAGGGGGGCAGAGTCGAGCCTTACAGCCATGGGGATGGAGACGAACAGTGGGTTCCTATCACTTTCAGAAATGCAACGCCAATTACTGCACTGCGCCGTCAAGAAGGGCTGGCGCCACAGCTTGGATGACTCGATGGTAGCTGTCAATGGGGACAGGCCTTTCGGCGCATTCTTTTCCATTCAACGCCACAGGCGCAGTGTAATATTTAAATTTTCCTGAAGTAGACGCGTTCCCCTGTCCCGGGTTAATACCAGTGTCGGAAGTTGACCTGCGCCACGGTAGGACCTTTTATACATCGGCGTGGCTTTTTCGGGCGGGGTCAAGCGTCTCCAACACTTAACCTAAAATGTGAGGTCATGAACGTTCTTAAGAACGAATCGATGTTCGATTCCAACGCGGCTCCAAAAATTACATCTCTGCGACCGTCATGTTGCCATGCCTCCGAAGGTGCCGCTGTAGTGAGGGAAAGGGGGGTGTGGGCCTGGTCCGCCACCCCACTTTGATCCTGCGTGAGCCCGCTGGCCGCAAATACTTGCCTGGTGCAAATTCAAGCGACGGATTTGGCCCTACAGAGCACCGGGTTGGCCTCGTAGACCGTCGGTTGGCCCCACCAAGAGCGGTAAATCCCAGTGATACCGGACGTACTGGCCTGAGTCTGAGTTCGAATCCAGCAATGGAGATGATCAGCATAAGTTGGAATCTGAAGTCGTGCCGTTGGACATAAAGCCACCGTTGAAATAGAACCCGTCAGTTAAGTCTGAATAGATTTTGGTCTTTGACCTTATCAGTTACAACTTGAAAACGGAAAATGCGCAGCGGCGCAAGAAGGTCAAATGTTCAATTTCTCCGGGCACATTAATGCGCGCTGGGAAAGTTGAACATTTGACCTTTCTGTGTTCGGCGTGTACTTATTTTCAATCAAGCGTGGAGAAGGGTCATTTTCAGAAATTATGTAACCTTAAGCAATTTCTTGAACGAAACCAGTTCAGTGAGTACAGCGTATTATCCAGAATACAAAATGGTTACAATCATGCTGTTCGTATTTGTCCTTCAGCGCCAGATTTCTGCAAGTTTGGTGGTGGCCTGAGTTCGAACCCATGATTTCCGTGCAGTCATACAAGATCATATCCCCATCAAAAATATTTTAGCTATTAGATCAATCACAGATGTCTTAGCTTTACCTTAGCTCACACATGGACCAAAGGTAATGAGCCCTAACTAATCTCGTAACGCATCTTAAGTGGGCCATTTTTGTACCGGCTGAGCCGAAGTCAAGTCCCAGGTGTGTAAGATCAGTTTGAATCCTAGGGGGATGTTCGCTCACTCGGTCTGCTTCCGAGTTCGAGAGTTCGCGTGTGTTGTCTTTTGTTTCGCGTTATTGAGCCCGAGCCCGAGCTCGATTCCTCTGTAAATGCATTGCTTTGCTAAGACCTGGTCCCAAAATGGCATGAGTCCGAGATCGTTTCCGAATCCAGCCGGACTCGGACAGACGGTGCATAGTCTGACGTGGATGACGGAACAAACTGCTTCCATAAGATGTGTCCTTGAGATTCGATACTCTACGAAAAACGTTCCGATGTTAGTTTCTAATTTGTCTTTAAGCTGCTTTTGAGAGATAAATTAAAATTGTTAAAGTAAATTGTTGGGTCTCCTTAATCTGACATAATCTACGACCTCTCAAAATCGAGGCTTGATGTACTGGTGTCGCACGCGTAAAAATCGCATTCGATTCTGAGCGCTCAGGCAAGCTAGTTGATACAGTGGATTGAATAATGCCCGGCTTGACCAAACACATATGAGCCATAGTTGTTTCCAATCCTTTCACGTTGAGCAGTTTTCCTACGTGGGCTTCGTTACTTCGTCCATTTTTTGTTCATGGACTAGCATTGGCGAAGTTGTTGTAGCAGCTGAATGTCAACCACCAAAAACCATTCAATCCTATCGTTTCAACACTAGGTTCATGTGTATTTTACCCCATTTATGTAAATGGGGTGAACTAAATGTCAGCCACCAAAGCCATTCCGTCGTATGACTCCAGCATTAGTTTGATGTGCATTTAATCCCATTTATGTAAGTCCATAGGTGCTGCACGTGTCCGATCATTTTGAAACCTAAGTTACTGAGCAAGTGTACCCACGTAAAGTGAGAATAATATTCACCAGCATTGATATGTCTGTGCCGTAGTCATTGATTTAAATGCGGCGGCAACACATTACAAAAGGCTGTTTCGTGTTCGTTGTCTGTCGTTCCATGCTGCTCTCATTAAAACATGTTTTGAAAAACCGGCCGAGTTTATGGATTTGAATTTTCCAATGGGAATGGCGTAGCTGATATCGAGGAAGTAGTTTTTCAGTCGCAGATTATATTAGAAGTGGGGCGTGCCTGCCCATATATCGTAGCAAATGAATACAAAAAGGACAACTGAGCGTTGTTAAACTATAATGACCTCTCTAGCGGGTCATAGCACACAATTCTTGACTGGATTTATTCACAACTCCTGAATTCAGCCTGCTGTTCGCTGTTTGTCGCATCGGAGATGAGCATCCATGTTGTAATTGTCGTCACGGCCATGTATTTTTGTGAGCGAACACTGATACGAATGTAATTGTCACTATTCTACGTGGAAACAGTCAGGCATAGCTTGTAGCATACAGCAAAGCGCATTTATGGCTCACTAGGGCACACATGCCAGCTTAGATGAGGAGCCTCAGGTTAGTTTTGATCAATCACTCAAGTATTTTGCTGAGGGGCTTACTCAGCCTGGTGCCTTGCTAGCAGTGGTTGCGAAAAATTTTGATGAGCCAAGGCTTGAACATACCGACATGAAATGTTATCACTATTGAGTGTGGACAATAAATGTACCCCGGAAGCATTCAAATTTAAGCCGGCCGGCACCTAGCTCGAAGTGAGTGTAGAATACGTCCAAACAGCGCTTGGATTATGCCTCAACAATATCTTTTTCTTTTTTGTTTCAGATCTGCTTCGGTCGAGACTTGGTGTGAAATTGGGCTTCCTCGCTACTTCTCCAAGTAGTTGGTACGTATTCAAAACATATTTTTTGTAGATCTATCCACGACTAAAAAAAACAAATATTCCGAAGACAGTTAGTGTCTTCTCCAAAAATTTCCTGTTATCCGTCTCTGTCTCCGTCTGCCTCTCAGTCTCACCCTGTCTCTCTATCTCTTTCTTTCTCTTTCTCTTCCTCAAGCCGAAATACTCTTCCTGCGAAATACTTGAGGTGGCACTGCTGAGGTAACCTCGGAGCCCTTGCTTGGCTGAGAGCGCGGGCGATAGGATATTTCTCTCTTGTTTGCTTGTCGCAGCCTGCTGTAAACGAAGTTTGCCGAGAAAGAACCTTTCTTTAGCGACGATAAACTGTTACCTGCGTTTCTAGAACCCTGCGCCTTGCTTAAAATATATTTTAAAAATGCAAGCTACCTTTTGGGTACTTTTAATGCAGCGATACATGCATGTGACTTCTTATGAGTTGTCATTGATAGACGACTGAGGGTAATTAATGCGTGCCCATTCCAGAAATATTTGTCCAGATTTCCCTTTGTCAAATGCTGCTAATGTCTCAACCATTCATTCCGATTATGTTGCAGATTTGAGCTCGCTTGGGATCTTATTGAGTTGCAATAGCCACAAAGATCATTCGAAATACGAATAATTGTTTGAATGGCTGTGAAAGGTTACTGCGAGAAGTTTGTTTAGGCGTAACACGAGCGTTTGGCGCACATTGCACTCGGGCCTTTATCAGCGCAGCTTCATGTGGCATGAATTTTGATAGCATCTCTGCAATGTTCTATTCCCACATATCTAGAATGCCATACGCTGGAGGAATGTTCCCGACGGTCACCACTGTGATTACTTTGCATAATCGGATGCTTTTGGAGACGGACGATCGGTATTCACGTGTCAGGCAGACAAGATCGCAATGCAGAACATCTGGGACGAAGATGCGCTGCTTATGCATCTCATCTCACGCGCTGCTCCCAGCGTGACAGGGGTTTTGCAGACAGAGCTTTTGTTGACACTCTTCAACGGAGCTACGTCATTGATACATTCAACCAGTTTGTGTTTGCAAGGTAAAGCCTGTATGTTTATGACCAAAGAGATCGAATGTGTGTTGTACTTCGTAAAAGTATGAGGGATAATCGGTACTCGCATCGGCGGGTTTCAGCTGGCCTTTAGTGGAAGCGAGGTATGTGGTCGGACGATTTACTGGACGCTACGGCCAGACGATTTCGATAACTTAAAGCAAACGTTTAGCAGTTAACCGCTAGGTATATTTTTGTCATTCATTTGCAAGTTTTCTGTAGTAGACCATTTGATACCGCGGTGCGCCTGTACATTCACTTTGAGCGGGGTCGCAAGCCGATGAGGCGAATGGGCAATAGGCGTTCCTTTCTCCCAATGCCTTTTCCCTGCGTTTCTTCATCGCCTTTACGGCGTTAAAGAACCTCTACCTGACTTGCATCGCGTGGAAGAGAAATCAACACAGGCGGATATAAAGCTCTACGATACAGTATTGCCGAAAAGCGGTGTGCTCTGCGTGGACGTACCGATACCATCGGCATTCAATACAAAAACGCCTCATGGAACTGATTACAAGTGGGGAAATGGAGGACCGTGAAAAAAGCAAACCGTCGATTATTGGTGTGCTGCGTGATCCGTAAAATTCAATTGCGTTTTTAAGAAATCTTGAAATTTACTCTCATTTCCAGCCGATGCCCGTTTAGACGGTAATAATTCCGAAGGCGATGTGTTTTTCTGTCAGCCGGTGGGACCGCACTGGCGTGGGCTGATAGCGCGCGGTGATTAATGGCGTCATCAAGAGCACCTTCTGTGCGGAGCCAGCCGCGCTTCGCACTCGAACAAAATAGACAGTCGGCTCGCGGGGAGCGCAAGATTATCGAGCACTGGCAGAAGACAAGAGTCGAGTTAACCACGTCGGCGGTGCTGGAAGTGGGCGCAGGGCATCAGCAGGCGGCCACTTAGTGCCGGGTCCTTGTGCACGTGTTCGCCTGCTCCTTAATGGAAATTCGTGGATTTTCCAGTCTCCTACCCCGTTATTTTATGTCACAGGCGACAAGAAAGCGGCTGGAAAACTCGGTTCAGCTTTCCGAAGCGCTTTAATATGGAAGCCCGGCCATTGTGTTATGCAGTGTCGAGATCTGAAAGGATGCATCAAACAGCCTTGTCGCTGTGCTCTACTTGATGGCGCGTGCATTGGATAAACAAATACGTGTGCGATGTTTTCTTCGCAGCAAGCTAATAAATTGTCAAGCGTAAAAGCCTGTCGGGAAATGCCTGCATAGAGATGGATGCCCACAGTTTGCCGCTGATAAGTGATGACACTGCCAATGATTTGTGTAAAACAATGTTCTGCTTACTCTACATATCCTAAATAACCACCGAGCCTTATCGTTATGTCTTGAAGTAGAGCGGACGCCTCGTAGGTGATTTAATCCAGTTCAGTCTGGCAGTTTTGTGTCGGACCCAGCAGATGCCCTCATTTGGCAGTAAATTTGTCTTGCTTCCACTATCTCCCAAGTGGGCCGCCATGTACTGTGGAATGCTGTCCTACCGAATGACCAAGCATTTTGCCTTTCATCGAGATGCTCCGGCCCCGTAGCAGCCCCAAGGCCTTGCTGTCGCCTCGTTAGCTGCTGCCTCACCGGTCCATCATCTCACTTAATGCCAGCCACAGCCAGCTGCAAAAGCCACTCGAACTTGAACACCCCAGGACCCCTTGCACCGACGTCGCCCCAGGTGCCCGGACACCCACCACCCCCAATATCCACGCCTCGTCCGACAACCGGTCACCCAGCACCCCTTACAGCGGCGTTTCTCCCAGCGGCCGGACGGCGCGTCGCCCCAGACTTCGGCGCCGGATGACGCCAGCAATCGCTGGGACGTCGTCCGTCAGCGGACGTCATCGGCGGCCCGATACGGCCGCCGACGACGGCGAACGTGTCCGACGCGGCAGGCGGCGCCGGCCGGCCGCACGCCGCACGCCGCGTGACGCGTGACACGCGGCCGCGGTCGGCGCCGACGGACGCGGCGTGAGGCACTCATCCGCTCAGCTCTGGCAGAACCGGAGCTGGCGATAAGGCAGGGGCATGCGCTTGGCCCAGTGCTCGCGTCGGGCGCTTGGCTTGTGTTGCGTTTGGTTTGGCGTTTAGCTGCGACCCACCTCAGACGCCCGTCAGACTCGCTGTGGAGCTGATCCGCGCAGCTCCCAAGAATGATTCTCAAAGCATTGGAGTGTCACCAATGCGTCTCAGCCAAAGCGCCGCATTAAAAACCGGACGTTGAAGCGGCGGCACGTGTGACGAAGCATGTGGTGAAGATGCGACACGTCGACTGAGCTGTAGCTCATCCTGTTGGAAATGCATCGTCGGCCGTGCTAGATGCGGGCAGGTGCACGAACCCGCGCGAAAGGTTAGTGAGGCATCAGACATGCGGGTGCATCGCGGGCTGATGGCAGACACTCCTGTATCACCCGAGCAAACAGTGTCGGTCGCTACAACCGGCAATCGGCACCCGACCAATCACCTCATCCATTCATTCCATTTAAGGTCTGCTGTCCTTGGCATCCTCGGCGCGACTTGAGACTGTGTATTTCCTGGTGCGGTCTCTGGCGAGGTGTATGGTGCGGAAGACGGGCGTCATGCTAATGTGACGGAAGGTTCATTACAACGTTCCGAGCTCGGTGTGGTACTCAGTGGTGAAATTTGCGACCAGCTGTTACGTATGCTGTTACCGAGTGATGAGATGTACATTACACCTGCATATCTAATTAAAATTGAACAGGTTTCTCCCACCAGGAGCACGATCGGTCTGTTAATGTCCCCTGTGCACCATGTGAGAGCACGCGGGTGGTCCCGGGCGAACGGGGCTGTCCATGTGCTTGAATGAAATGAACTGACCGAATGGAAATTCAGCGTGTTCGGGTATTCAGCGCTGCTAGAAGCGAGGGTGTGACGTTCACATACCTGGTGCGCCTTCCCTGCCACCGGAGCCGGGCATGTGAGGAAGTCACCGACCGTCTGGTGGCGCGCCGCCGCGACGGCAGGCGCCCTGGGACGCTAGTTAGCCTAATGTGCGGCGCCAGGACTCGACCAACTGACGCCAGCCACGGCGCAATGGGCTCCCCCGGTGCCCGTCGTCGCCTCGGCACGTGCTCAAAGGTCGTGTCTTTTTACCGGCGCCGCCGCGGCCGCCTCCGCGTGAACTCGGACTGATTGGACCGCGCCGCGGCCGAGACGCGGAGGTTTCAGAGGCCGCATAGCGCCCGCTGCGCTACGTGCAGCGCAGTGAGGGCGTCCGCACCGCGTGGCTTTGCGTGCCCACGCGCGTCTGAGGCCGCCTCCAGGGCCGCTCCATGTCACTGTGAAAATGACGACCGCCGCTGCGTTGTGTTTATGCATCACTCTGGTGTAACGAGGTCAAGTATGCTGCGTTGCTCCATATGAAGAAGGTGCCACATTGCCGTGTGTCCGCTTGGACTCCCACAAAACCGTGCGGTGACAAGCCCAAGGCTGTTTGTCACCGGTGAACTGGATGTGAACCGCCAGCGGCGCAGACCGGGGCGGACAGCTGTCAGTTCTTGCCACCGCGGCTCTCTATGCGTCACCGGCCGGCGCCTGTCTCGGCTTCCAAGCGTGACCTGTGGGTCTCGTGCCAACCTCAGGAAGCCCTGCTAACGGAGCGGCACCCATGGCCCTGCCATCAGAGCGGCAGCCAGCGCTGCCATCAGAGCGGCACCCATGGCCCTACTATAAGAACGGCACCCAGCGCTGCCACCAGAGCGCCATCCAGCGCTGCTATCAGAGCGGCAGGCAGTCCTGGCATTGGAGCAGCTCCCGTGCGGCCATCAGATCAGTTTCCAGTCCTGCTATTCAAACAGCTCCCAGCCATGCGACCAGAGACCATGCGGCCAGAGAGGTCCCATCCATCAGGTCCGCCCCCAGTTCTGGCGTCAGGGCAGCTGATGCCAGTTCCGCTATCAGAGAGGTGTCCCGTTCCGCCCCCAGACGGAGCTCAATCCGACTGTCATGCGCTTGACCTCTGCTGTCGGAGTTGATGCTGTCGGAGCACATACCGTCGGAGCATGGGCCCAACAGAGGCACGTGCCGACAGTCCACCAGGCTGCCTTACCGATCATCCCAACCTCGGAACGGTGCCCGCGCACCGTTCCCGCAGACCAGACCGTTTTCTCTCCCCGCTGTCCACTGTAGCACGTGGACGGGTCCGCTGACTGATCATCGGTCCGCTGTGGACGGTGGACCGCCGCTTTCACAGCCCGCGTGGCCGCTGTGGACGGCGGATTGTCACTGCCCACGGCCCGCGTGGCCGCTGTGGACGGCGAACTGCCGCTGTCACAGCCTGCCCGGCCGCTCATTGACCAGCGGGATTCGCTGTCAGCCGTCGTCCCGGGCCCGGAAACAATGCAAAGAATTCCGGTCGGCCGGCGCGGACGGGCCTATATTCCGAACCGTCGGCTCCACCGCCGCTAACTTTCGGCGCGTTCCGCTGTTCTCGCTCGTTGGGGGTGGGGGTGGGAGATAGACATCGCCTTGGACCCACAGAAAGGCTGGGCATGTTTTATCTACGATCGTGTTTCTTGATCGCTGTTTTGAAACTTACGCTTAGACACATCTTCAGCTTGGATTATGATCAGCGCGGTGAGGCTTTGATAAATAATATGATAAAGCTTAGTTGAAGTGCGTGCTTGCCGTCTCTCTCTCTCTCTCTCTCTCTCTCTCCATCTCTTTCGGTCTACTCTCCCTCTCTCTCTCTCTCTCTCTCTCTCTCTCTCTCTCTCTCTCTCTCTCTCTCTCTCTCTCTCTCTCTCTCTCCCTCTCTCTTCCTCTCTCTCTCTCTTATTCTCTCTCTCTCTTCTCTCTCTCTCTCTATATCTCTCTCTCTTCTCTCTCTCTCTCTCGCTCTCTCTCTCTCTCTCTCTCCTCTCTCTCTCTCTCTCTCTCTCTTCTCTCGCTCTCTCTCTCTCTCTCTCTCTCTCTCCTCTACTCTCCTCTCTCTCTATCTCTCTCTCTTCTCTCTCTCTCTCTCCTTTCTCTCCTCTCTCTCTCTCTCTCTGCTCTCTCCTCTCTCTCCTCTCTCTCTCTCTCTCTCTCTCTCTCTCTCTCTCTCTCTCTCTCTCTCTCCTCTCTCTCTCTCTCTCTCTCTCTCTCTCTCTCTCTCTCTCTCTCTCTCTCTCTCTCTCTCTCTCTCTCTCTCTCTGACTGACTGCGGAGAGATAGTTTGAAACCGTCTCATCCCGAGGTGTTGTCATCATTTATCCTATCCATCCTTCTTAACTTACATCATATACAGGGTGCACTGAAACGCACCGGGTTCTCGCTCCTCTCCTCTTTCGTTGTCACCAGCGATCCGTGCGCCGTTCATCACGACCATGCGCAGCGTGTGCGGTTGCGACCGACGCGAATTATAACAGCTGCGTTATTTATTGACGAATGCAGCCGCTATAGACGTGAACGTTGCGATGTTGCCGACGGCTGGCGCGATGAGGGTAGTGAAATAATTTAGCAATTTCGTATTTGAGCTGCGTGTAAGGGAAATGACGTTCGTGCATTATCTTCAGACCACGTCGAGCCTAGCCGAGAGAATGAGGACAAAATGTGTATAATGAATGAATAGGGTGTGTGTGTAGCGAATGTGTGGCCATTTGGTGCCATAACCAGAGGTCGCATGTCGTATACCCAAAAATGTGTATAGAGCTGTCGCTTGCTCAGGAACATTCGTTCCTTGTTCCAACATTCATTCATATTGTCGTTGTAAGCATTACTCATTCATGCATTCAGGTGATATGTTTGTTACCTCTGTGCAAAAAAAGATTGCGATAAGATATTTAGCGATACGCGGTGGCGTAGATAAGAGGGCTCATAGTCCTGTATCCCCTTTTCCTCCCGTTCCCCCAGGTTCGAACGCAGTTTTTCGCCACGCTACTTTTTGATACATGTCCGGAATCTGGTGACCAGGAAAACTATTTTGTTTTTAAATGTCACAGACAATGTCCTGTGGACATGAAATTGCGAAGCCCAACAACCGTCAGTTAGTAAAAAGACTGGCACATAGCCGAGTGACGTTGTACGATGCGCAGCTGAAACCCTTCTTAAAGGCACCTGCGCAGACCAACATCGTCTTTTTTATACTTAAGATAATCTACTTATTATTATTAGCCTTTGTGGAGACTGTTCGTCTGTTCGTAGTGCATAGGTACTATCAATGGGGCTGGGACTCGCTCATACAAAATTAAGTCTTCCCATCGAAGGCCATGGTTGCATTCCCCGTCGCAAATCCCAGTGGCCCCTCCAATCGCAAAGTTTGGTTGCGCCCCGGGTGATACACATGTTTTTTTTTCTTCTAATGCTGTCCATGTAAGTGCATGCCAGTTTGTTGTTAACCGACAACTGGGAAACAGCAGTAAGACGTCAGTGATCCATTCACTGTGTTCATGCCATCAATTTTTGACAAAAGTGCTGTTCTTAGTCCGAAAGCGACGCACAAGTGGACGCAAGCAGTGCTGATGTGTAGTGTTTCAAAGATTTTTGCCTTCACTGATATCGAAATATATGCTCAGCGTTGGAAGTGACACAGTACCCGAAGCAATAAATGCCCTTTGCCGGAATTGAGAAACGCTAGCACATGCGCCAGTCATATGTCTGCACGTTGCGCCGGGATCATTTCTTAAATGCCTGTGAAGAGCCAGACGATTTCATTGTACTTTAAGAGGTCACCGCGCCAAAAAAGCAGCCATGCTGCTTTGATTTTTGTCGCATTTATCAGTGAGTCTAATGTTAGACTCCCGCGCAGCGGGCCTGTCTGTGGTGCATCTTAAACATCTGGTTATAAGTAGGTCCAGTCAAGTTTCTGACAACGGGTCCTTTCCTCAGGCATACCATCTTGTGCACCTACTCTAAGATCACCAGGCAGTACAGTTAGATCGGTGGTCGGGTGATACTTCCGGGTTCCAAGAGCCCCCGGCGCAATAAATCGACGTTGGTGCCGGGTGCGAGCGTTCGCCACCGGCCCAAGGCTTTTGAGCCGCGTTCATGTTAGTCCGAGCGATGAAAACATATGGCGGCGTGGTTGTGCGCTGAGCTTTGAACGAGCGTTGCCATCACCGATACCGCCATGATTTTGCTCCAGCTTTAGGGCAACGTATGTTCTTACTCGATTTTTATTTTTCCCTACACTTTTTACGGCATCCACGCGGCATTTTGTTCCAAAGCATGCACCCATCATCTCTCCGCGCGCGGTGACAAGTACCGGTAAGACGCTCCAGCTGCTTGTCCTTAATTGTCTGTTCTTACACTGCCTGATAAAATAGGTACTTCCACATAGATGGTGACCTCTAGATTTGTGATGTTGCAAACTTTGCATTGGGACGCTTCGTGCGCAAATAAGATAATTGAGGCGGTGTTACAAAAGTAGTAATGTTGTATGATGTTCAGCACAGTGCCAAGAAAGGAAGGAAATGAGTGAGAAGATGGCCATGTGGAGAAGGCGTCCGAAGGAAACTTGGTTTTAACTTTGTCCGGAAGCTTCGAGCTTTGGTGTGGAAACTTTGTCAAAATGACTTCATGCTTCCGTCATTCACCATCTCTTAGTGATGACTGGTGGTTACTTGGACGCCATGGCGCGCTGCCCCCATGGTCACGGAACGAACGGCAATGGTGACGAATATCAAGATGGCCCAAACTAACGAGGCAGTGATATTTCACGGCTGAACCGCGACAAACCGGTCTTACCAAGCGTTGGCTGCTGCTGACCGATAGCTGTGGTGACTCTGCGCTGCCGTCGTCTTTGTCGCCGCTTCTTCTCTCCCGCCCTGGCACAGATCTTCAGTCGCCCCCACGGCCGCCTCGCCCGCTCGGCCCAGCAGGGATGCAGCCTTTGTCGGTGCCCGCTCCTCCCCGTGTCGCGGCACAGAGCGGCAGCCTTTGTGAGCCGCTCCTCGTAGCCGTCGCACTCATTGTCCGCGCGCCGCCACCTCGAGAGCGCCACTCGAGCGGGCCGCCTTCCATCGACGGATGCCGCTAATGAGGCGGCCGCTTGGCAAAACGCGACTGAAAGGCGTCTGTCGTGGCACAGCGCTCCCGACAGGACCGGCACGGGCTCCGACGGGCGCCGCCGGCCGCGGCGGAGGCGCCCCGTCGGGGTCCGCTGCCCCGGACGGCGAACTCGCTCTCTGGCGGCTCCCTTTTTGTGCCCGAGAAGTGCCACAAGCGGGAAGCTTACTCGGAGGTGCCGGTGGATGACACAAATGGCGTGAATTGGTTTGTCCCCGAAGTTTTGTCCCTTGAAATGTTTGGATCGGTAGCGCTTTGACAGCTGACATGACGCCATGGAAATTGTCGGGTAATTAACTTGACGTTTTCATGTGTTCGGGGAATGTATCACAGCAGCGTTTTGACGTTTCCTTTTGCCGCCAGAGATTGCTGGACAAGAGTATTGAGAGCGATTTAGAAGGGTAGAGGCTCTGAGATGGTCCGGAGACCGAACCGTAAAGAAAGGAGCTGAGTCAAGTGAGGTAAAAAGAGGCCCAACGCGTCAGATGAGAACAAATACGTCGCAAGTCCTGTCCTTGCTTTACTGCACTGGGAGCGCTGCAAACGGCGGCGTTTTGTAGTCCTAGCGCCTTGCTGTTGATCCCCATGTTCGTGATGTACGGAGCGTTGGGCCCATTCTGAGCCTTCGCACGTGCCCGCCGGGCTCTGTTTGGCACACTCGACACGTAGTGCAGCAGGAGGTCTGGTGACCCCTCCCCTCGACTTCCCATCTGTAAGACCAGGAAGACGGGCCGGCCGCGACCGAATGGGTCCGCTTGCCCCTGCGCCGGCCAGCCACCGCTCAGCGACCCTGACAAATGATGGTGCCGCGCCACGCCACAAACACAGCGCCGCCGTCGCCGACAGCGGCGCTGCTTGCGCGGCAAAAGTAGCGCATGGCAACTGAATAAAACACCAGACTGCGGCAGCGATAGGCTTGTGGTTGGCATGTATTCGGCGGGGATTACAGGCTATCTGAGCGTCGCGCGAGTCAACAGGCCATAAACTGCTCTGTCGAGCACCGGCTCAAGCTGTTTCGATTTTCAGTTGCGATCGTAACTTTTTGAGGCTGCTGGTGCTGACATGAATAACCTACATGAAACACACGTTGCGCATGTTGTTGGTACCTCTGGGAGGGTCAGGATCATCAATCGACTGTGACCCAAGTATCATGTGATCACGTACACTAATCACTCTTTAAGTGAAGCCATAGCCTTTCCCAACAAAAAGAACTCTCCAGGGATTTTCACACAAAGCTGCAAAATAGGCAAGTTGTTATATATCAGGATATGCATGCAGGGAAGAAGTTATCCTTGGAGCAAATCTTTGTCGGGATGACTTGTTCAAATACTTGTAAACTCCTGGAACTGTATTAGCATACCAGCGGGAAATCCAAGGCACGTCTCTGGTATGGACAGGGGAAGTGGGCCGTAGCGTTTCAAGAATCGCCCGGCCTGACGTACCTCGGGCATGACAAATGGCGGCAGACTGGGTGCTGACCACTGGATGCTGCCTCACTGAATTGAAGTCCTCAAATTTGCAGTCGCGGCAGGAAAAGCCCTCGATCAATGTTGGGTTCGCGTTCCTTCACCTGCTCGTGTGGTTACAGAGAAGGGGGGCGGTGCAAGGCTGTTCTAAGCTTATGCGCAGTTTTTGTGAACGTTGCATGCCAAGTGTTTGTCACGTGCGCTTCCTAACGTGGCATCCTCCCGATGAGTCATTCGGAATGGTTCAGCCCTTTGCGATGGGAAATGCAGCTGACGCGCTGCTGCATCGGTTTCCAGCTCTCAACTGTGACGTCCCGTCTGTCGTGTGGTGGAGCCGCAGCCAAGATAGGCATGCGGTACGCATGCCTTTCGGTGTGCTTAGTGCAGGTGATTTTAATGATCTGGTTTGCAACGGGCCGCATGCTATTTTTGGGGGGAATGCGACGGCGTAGGGCGGCGTCATGACTCCAACTACTGCAGATAGGATTTCTGGGACTCTGATCGGTCTGGGATAGGAACTGTGTCTAACCTCCGAACACAACCGAAGGTGCCCGCTTCCTGGCGCCGGTCATAACTCGCCGCAAGGTGAGGCCAATGTCAGACTGCCCATCGGCACACTTTTAATTCGCCAGTCAGCATGGGAACCAATGCGAATATCCCTTCTGATAAATCAGCTGACGGACTGTAAAGCTCGCATCGCGCTGGACTTAATTGGCAGACGTCACTGGCATTCTCACAAACACTGCATGCCACATCTCGTTTCATTCCGTGCGTCAGTCGGCCGGCATCGGGCGGCTTTCCGCGGGTCGTTTGTCAGAGGCTCAGACATTCCTTGATCATTCATCAAAAGCCCTCCTTATCTCCAGTCATTTACGAGGAGTTGACTAATAACGGCACGTGGCGTGTTCCTCCCGACACCTCTGACCCACTTCCACGCCGTCTGCCGCCCCCCCCCCCCTCCCCCCCCCCCACTCTCTCGCTCCCTCGCTCATCGCTGGGTACCCCACCTTCCCCTCCCCCGGACGTCATCGGTCGACTGGTCACGCCCCTCTCGCCGCCCCCTCGCCGCCGCCGTCTCCGAACGCACCCCTCGCGCCCCGCGGCGGCGGCAGGGATGATCAGGCGTCGGAGGGAACATAATGCGAGCCGGAGCGCAGCACTATCGGCGGTGGGCGACGCCACCGACGGGCGTGGGCGGGGGTGTCGGGGCCCGACGGAGGGCTGATCTGGCGCCCCCCCCCCCCCCTCCCCCCCCCCTAATGTCCTCGGCCACCGGCAACCGTGGTGTGGAGGGGTCTGCGACACCCGGCGCCGTGGAGGCTTTGACCAAGCAGGGCTGGCGGCGTGGCGCGACATTGTACGCATGTGTTGCAGAATTGTCGGATATCTTGAGCATGAAGACCTGAGGTCCTCTTACAGGACCGAGCATGGCCGGAGCGTCGAAGTGCGTTTTGTCTGGGACCGGGAACTCTTCTGCACTAGAGACACAGTAAGAGAAGAGCTCTGCTACCGCCACTCTTCAAAAACACTTTCATAATTCTGCTAGCCGCACCAGATTTTAAATGTTGCTTAAATTAATTAATAACATTAAATAATATCGTTGCCAGCAAAAGAAGCAGCGCGTTTAGTCATCGCTCTTCGACATCGCATTGCATGAAAGCAGTCCGTCGACATAAAATATATGGCGATAAAATGGAAGCAGCGTAACGGTCGGTCTCGCCGCCGTTTTCTGAGCCTGAGAGCGAGTTACGCTCACCAGTCGGCTCTCGTGTCTCATCGGTGGCGACAGGTCGACCTAGTCGCGAGTCACAGCTCGGCGGGGTCGCGGGCGGCGCGAGCGCGGCGGCAGCGCGCCAGCGGTCGCCAGTAGCCCAACGCCGCCTCTTCCTAATGAGACAAGGGCGGACGATGAATGAGCTATGAGTGGCTTCCGGCACGAACGGCTCTGATCAGCTGAGCGAGGCCGGCGTCGGTGCTGATGACCCGCGGCGGTCCTGACGCCGCTTGGATGTACTGAGATCACTGAAGCTGAGACTACCACTGAGAATGCGGCGCTTCGTCGGCGGGGTCAGGGACGGCACGGATGGACGCTCCATGTTCGGCACACTCGCGACCGAGCATGAGTTTTTGTGGCTCGCGATGGCCCAGATTGCCGGCCTGCGAGCGCTGTGTCCGGCGCATTGGGATGAAAAAGTATTGACCTCTCGCTCTCAGAAAAGCAGCTTAGCCATCGGCGCTGTGCCTGCTGACTCATTCAGCTGGCGGGATAGAGCTATTGGTCTTCTGGTTGTCTGATGTGTGGTGGCGTGTGACATCGTGGTTTTTCAATGCCTCTCACAGGCGCTGATGTTATGTCCTCAGCCAGTGCTGAATTCGGGAATGTAACTTGGGCGCAGGTAGTGGTTGTGACTACGGCGAATACGAAGTTGGGACTGTGGCTGTGATGAACATTCGGTTGCGGTTGCGGCATGCAGACCAATAAAGCCCTGTACAACTGCAGCCATCGGATGCTGAATGATTCACAGTGCTGAAAAAAACTTGGAAAGCTCACTTTGCCGTTCAAACCGATCGCTTGCCGCATTGACAGGTTGCAAAGACTTGACGGATTTACTCCGACCAACAACTGCGAACTCAAGGGAGTTATGTGTTCCAACTATAAGCACTTTTCATGCTTCAGTAACCGTGAGCTCAACATCTTGAGAAGTCGGGCGTCATCCACGTCCCGTTTCTGAATGACACGTGCAGTCGCAGTCCCTGGCAGGGCAAACGACAGGTTACCATCAGAGGGCGCCTGCAGAGGGACAAGCGCTGTGCTTTGATGGCTGCGTGACAGTAGCGACGGACTGGTCGATGGGTTGTGTGGATGGCGCACTAGATATTCTGGGACCCTCGACGCATAAGAATTCAGCCAAATGTCACTGGAGCCGGTGTGTGCAAAACTAGTTATGTTCTCAACTGTATTTTGAAAGCAGACTGCGTCGTCGGCACGTGTTGACAGTGTGGGAAGACCATTCTAACGTTTTCTCCGCAGGCTCCCGATCCATTTTCTGTACCTTTCGCATAATCTCAGAGGGGCGGTATCGCAGCAGACCCATATCCGAGCTAAACGCCTTGTGCGTTATCCCCGCCAGGCACTGAATGGCCGGGTATCGTCCTCGCAGGTCTTCTGCCACAGATCACTGGCAGATGGGGCCGGCTCGCTGATGGTGCGCCCAAAGAGACGAGCATCTCGCCATCACAAGGCAATTCTGAGCTGGGACCTACGGAGACAGATCGATGCGGGCACACGGGTCGCGTCAATAGGAAAGGAAAAAGTGGACGCGATGCTAAGCTTCTTATCCAGTTATTCCATTAATGGCGAGAGCCGACTAAGCAATGCGATCAGAAACATCCTGCCGCTGCAGATACCTGCCGCACACGATCCGTCTCGTGCAAGCTTGTCAGTCGCCAAGGTAAAACAAACCCGTTTATGGCCCGCAATGTTCATAGTCCTGCACAACCTTCCGCACTACGTTTGCAAAAATATACGCAAGGCTTGGCGAATCCTGCCATTGAGTGCATCGCTGGCTGACTTTCCATCGGTGCCAATACATGCAAATTAGTTCTGTTCTCGGCTGTATTTCGGAAACAGGTCGCACAGTCAAATGTGATAAGTGACGAGACGACTTCAAAACTTAGTTTTACAGCCCCTTCCGTTCCTTTTTGCATGCCAACCATTTTGCATTTTTCAGCGCGCGCCTTTACAGAACTTTCCAAGGCAATGAAACGGACAAACAAATAAAGCAAACAAAGCTGACAAATAAAATAAAGCACTTCATACGCAAGGTAATATTATCATACTAAACAATGACGCGTTTCGCGTAACAAGCCATTGCGAAAACGACTGGTGATTCTTCTTCACGACTATTCCGAGGACTCGTAGCCAGACCGTAGTCGAATCGCAAGCATGTAAGCCAGTGCCTGCGCCTGTGACCAGGCGTGCGGCAAGAGCTGCGTTCGACTGTCGCGTGCCTCCTCTGCTTCCGGCCGCCGTAGCGTCAACAGTATGTGTGGCTGTGCGGCGGGTGTACGCCATCCGCGCCGGCCGGCCGCCAGAGGCCATCAGCGAGACGGTCATGGCGCAGGCCTGTCGGCTGACCTCGCAGTAAGCCCCTGGCGAGCGCTCGGGGACGCCCAGAGCAACGGGAAGAGAGAGAGAGAGAGAGAGAGAGAGAGAGAGGGAGAGAGAGAGAGAGAGAGGGAGAGAGAGAGAGAAAGAGAGAGAGGGAGAGAGAGAAGGGAAGAGAGAGAGAGAGAGAAAAGAGAGAGAGGGAGAGGAGAGAGAGGGATAGAGGAGCGAAGAGAGAGAGAGAGAGAGAGAGAGAGAGAGAGAGGAGGAGGAGAGAGATGAGAGAGAGAGAGAGAGAGAGAGAGAGGGAGATACTTGACAGGAAATAGTGGGAGTGGGAGAAAGGTAGATTGGTGAAAAAGATGGATAGAAGTGAGAGAGAGAGGGAGATAAGGTTGGGTGTAAAAAGGTTTAAAATCTGACAATCGTTGCGGTTCTATTTGTACAGCGTGTGACATTGCAGGTATACAGCAGCGTTATATGCATCAATGATACGCATTATCCAAGGCGCGAGTGTTTCAGAACAGTTTGTCCAGCGGACTCGTAATGTCTCCAGTCGCAGGGGTAAGGTGGAATATCACTTCGTATAACTGCAGTGTGGGAAAGGAAGCAATCTGCGATCGGCGTTACATTTCGAGAACTGTATATATTTAAGCCAGCAAAGGGGTTCTCTAGATCCCGCCGGCGGTTTCAAGGCGCCAAGGTCGCACCCCTTGAACAGAGAGCTGGATGATAGCCGGCGTGTTTCCTGTTGGCAAGGCGGCAGAGGGACGGAGCAGGCCGGCGTCCCTCGATCAGCGGCCGACATGACGGATGGTCCACTTCACTCGAGCATTAGGCGGTGCTGCTGAGAGGCTGTGGACGGAGCTGGATGATGGGTGGGTTTAGAAGTCTTATCCCGCCTGATGGGCGCCTCCGGCGCCGAAGACGCGGCACACATTCAAAGAGCAAGTAGCGCGCGTTTGAAATACTTAGAGAACTATTCTGGGAGGCGACGCGTGTCTGGAATGCGGGATTAACGAGGTGGCGTGGGGTGCGAAGGTAGTGCTCCTATAACGGTAGTGACAGCGCGCCATTCTTGCTGGGCCGGACGCCCTGGTCCGGTCTGTCGCTGGATGGTGCGAAAAAGATGCTGGAAAAATCAGCCAAATGTCAAATCGTGAGAACTACAAGTGTCAAAAGCACAAAAATGCGCACGACGACAAACGACGCCTGAGTAATCTCCGACAGCATCTCAAAATCGTCAAGTACGGCGGCGCCTGCACGAGGACGTTGCCCGAACAGGCCGCGGGCGCCGAGCTGCTGCTCGCCGGCCGGTCCGGGCGCGTGGGACCGGTCGCGGCTGGGGGTCGAGTTCCACTCCGGGCTCGTATCCTGTCCATCTTCGGCCGGATCGGCGTCGATCTCGACCCGGTCTCACGTCCGTCTGGCGCGCGGCCGAGCGTCCCGCGGCGCCCCTCGGTCGCGGCCACGGCGTCGCGAGGCCGGCGCCGCGCCCGCCCGACTGCTGCCGGTGCCGGTTTGGGTTCGGCGAGTGATTTGGCCGCGCGGGCATGCAGCGCATGCTGGTGCTGCATTCGTTGGCGCAACTTGCTCGCGGAGGACAGACGCGCTGCGGCGTTCTTACGATCGGTGATGTCTCATGCTTGTTCCGGACCCTGCCACACGAAGTGCCAAACATAGTCTTCTGCTAAAAGTTCTGTCTCTCGTCAAAAGCGATTACTGGACTAACCACCAATGATGAGATCAGAGCTGATTCGGTCTGCGATTTCTGATAGCTGGAGCGTCGCTCCCTGTCGGCAGTCGGCTACCATACACACATCCCACCTGTCTGCATCGTCACACCTCTGGCCATCAATCACCACGTGCCGTCTGTAAAGAAATAAACTGTTCTCGCTGTTTTGCATGGGAAGCATTGGATTCGTACGTCGTCGTCGGGTAAGTACTATGCGAGCCATTGGTCGTTCGCTAAGACCACTTCTCTTAGGGAGCATCCCATGATTTCAACGGATAATCTTTCTTCCGTTCTCAAGTAAGGCAAGATAGTGGGGCAGCTTTTGCTTGCCATGTAATGCGGCTCCATGGCCGCCCCGTGCCTGACACCCTGATTTGTTCTATTTGGGATTGGGATACTTTGGAGTCTTTGGGA
This sequence comes from Pollicipes pollicipes, assembly GCF_011947565.3. NCBI lineage: Eukaryota > Metazoa > Arthropoda > Thecostraca > Pollicipedomorpha > Pollicipedidae > Pollicipes > Pollicipes pollicipes. Next base: position 14,842,268 of record NW_023597054.1, on the reverse strand, counting down.
TTTTGGTCAGCTTATACACGACGATCAGCTGTCAGCCGCCAGCTGATTGCTATGTGTACGGTCGGGCCAGGGTGTTTAGTTCCCCAGGGACCCGAAGCCTATGGCCCACGGGCAAAAAGCCCTCCTCAGCCACATCTTCCCCTCCCCAGCCGCTCAGACAACATCCTCCCCTCAGCCACAGGGACGGCGAACAGCTGTAATCTCCCTCTCTCGGCCGTGATCCGTCAGGTGCCGTCTCTGACCGCCGCGCCGGCAGCCCCTGACCTCCACTCCCCTGCTCACCGACGCGGAGTCCGGCCCGACCCGTCCGCCCTGCAGCGCGCGGGCGCGGGCCGGGGCCGGCCGCGGCCTCCGCCGGGAGCGCTCGGCCTCGGGCCGGCGCAGATCGGCGATCGCGGCGGCGGCGGCGTGCCGCGCTGTCGTGCGACGTGTCGCGCTGTCGTGCGGGGTGTCGGTATGCCGGCGCCGCTCGGTTCGCCATCGCCGCATGGTAATGGCGCCGTCTGGTGACGCGCCGGCGGCGCCGGCTTGAAAGCGACACGCAGACGGCCGGGGCGGTCGAGTGACGTCGCCTGACCGATGGCGCTGGGAGCGGCGCGGCCGCGGGGTAATTGGCTCGACAGGGCGCCTTGATGTCCCGATGCTAACGGGGTGTGACGCGGCGGCTGTTAGCGCAAGCCGTCGTTAGCACGGCGCCGCTGAAATGCCCAACAGTTTCGCACGAGAATTTGATCGATCGGCTTGTTTGCTCGCGTGGTGATGGGATCAAAGCGCTCGCGCTAATCAGGGCGTTTTTGCCGAGTGCCAACGCTCCAGCGAAGCGGTCTCTTACTCCGTCTTAATTTTGTTCCCAGCCCAAGGAATGTAAACGACATTGGGATTTCGACACAGCGAAATGACAAGTTTTTAGGCAGGATGACCAGCAGCGTGTACACGCGCGCGCGCGTATATATATATGCACATCGTGCCTGCCATTACACATTGCTTTACCTGCCCGAAAGTGTGAGTTGGCAGGCGGCATCACCGTTCCTTTCTGGGGATAGCAGTCCCGGCAGATAAAAAGATGTCGTCCGTGCGGTACATACCCATACCCATACCCGTTTTTTTAGAACTCTGTAGCAAAGCAGTCGAGGCAAAAGTTCCAAAGCCCATCCGCCTCCATGAGGGAGTTTCATAAGACACAGCGTTGTCCAATATTCTCATCGCCCCGGCGACATGGGACAGAAACAGCGGTCCAATTGCTTTTAATACTAATCACAGCCCATTGCCTTCAATGTTCTGCCCATTGTTTTGTCACTCACTCGAGCTAGTGAGCAGAACCAATTGCCGGTATTTCGAATCAAATGCTATTCACGAGAGCTGTGTTTGTAGCCGGCTGTGGAGCCAGCTGTAGCGCTGGGCACACATTCCTCCATCTGCGCCTGGGTGGGCACACAATGCTCCTCCGGCGGCACTTCTCCGAGGACAGACGGCTACACCCGGCATGCGTCGCGAGCGACTTACTCCGTATTGTGAACACCACTGTCAACACCGGGCAGGGATGGTCAGGGAAGCTCGCGGAACCTGTCAACGCTGGGTGAGGATTGCCAGGGGAGCTAGCGGGACCTGTCAACGCTGGGTGGGGATTGCCAGGGGACCTCGCGGGACCTGTCAACGCTGGGGGGGTCCCAGGGGAGCTAGCGGGACCTGTCAACGCCGGGTGGGGATTGCCAGGGGGGGGGGGGGGCTAGCGGGACCTGTCAACGGTGGGTGGCGATTGCCAGAGGAGCTAGAGGGGTATCCCCGGGCGTGATCCCCTGCAGTGTCTCTGCCGCCTGCGCCGGCTGAGGTAGGGGGCTCCGCCTGCCGTGTCCCCCGTCCAGGCCGTTGGGGCCTCCGGTGCCGCTCTGGTGCCGTGTCCCCCGTCCAGGCCGTTGGGGCCCCCGGTGCCGCTCTGGTGCCGTGTCCCCCGTCCAGGCCGTCGGGGCCTCCGGTGCCGTGTCCCCCGTACAGGCCGTCGGTGCCGCTCCGTTGCCGTGTCCCCCGTCCAGGCCGTCGGGGCCTCCGGTGCCGTGTCCCCCGTCCAGGCCGTTGGGGCCTCCGGTGCCGTGTCCCCCGTCAAGGCCGTCGGGGTCTCCGGTGCCGTGTCCCCCGTCAAGGCCGTCGGGGCCTCCGGTGCCGTGTCCCCTGTCAAGGCCGTCGGGGTCTCCGGTGCCGTGTCCCCCGTCAAGGCCGTCGGGGCCTCCGGTGCCGTGTCCCCCGTCCAGGCCGTTGGGGCCTCCGGTGCCGTGTCCCCCGTCAAGGCCGTCGGGGTCTCCGGTGCCGTGTCCCCTGTCAAGGCCGTCGGGGCCTCCGGTGCCGTGTCCCCTGTCAAGGCACACGGGCGCCGCTGACGGTACTCGCCACCGTGTCGCCGGCGATCCGGCGGGTGCCGCCGGCTCCGTCCCGGTGCCGTGGCCGGCCCCGATAAGCCACTTAGCCCGTGCAGGTGTCCCCGGCATCGATCGTCAGCTGAGACGCACCCGTCCCGCAGCAGCGCGGCCCGTTGCGCCCGCCGGCGCGCGGCCCGCCCGCCGCCACGCGCTATATATGGCCCGGTCCGACGCTGACCGCCGCATCGACAATGCGTGCGAGCGGGGTGGAGCGGCCGGGAGGCGGCGGTGGGGCGCGAGCTGCGCACGGGGACTGTGGGATGCTGCGGTATGACCGCCAGCAGACGGCGCTGACAGCCTTGAGTCGAGAGTGCGAGGAGTTGGGACACGTGCGAGGAGCTGTTAGTGTAGCTGTTTGTATTCATGTGTTGATAGTCACAACACGTACATGTATAGGCATCTCACCCAGACGTTGGTTGGAAGCCGATTAGGTGCTCAGCACGTCCACGGCTGCGCAAACAAAGACGTGTTGGCCAGGTCAACAGCGGGGCGAGGCAGACACATCTGGGGTCTGTGGTGAGCCATGCCTTGACGTCATGCGGCGAGCCTTTACAGTGAGCGAATTTGTGGAATGCTACTGTACGTGCAAGTACTATGCATTCTCAAGCCGCCGGCCACTGCTTCGCTGGTACAAGGGAAGAGGGATTCAAAGTGGCCTCTGTGTAAGCGCTTATATTAAGTCCCCGAGTTGGTGGGACAAGGTCCGTTGTACAACCGGCTGCCATTGAGCCAACGGGAGCAGAAGTACCACTTACAAAGCGACCTTTGGAGCAGCCAACCGGAATGACTCCACAAACCTTGCCTGAGCATGGGCTTGGTATATAGCATTTTGAAGAAATTATCATTTTCGCTCAGCCACGCCTTCACCACTGTATGCTGTATACTGGAGACGTTTACCACGCGCTTGGGTGGGGAGGGGTCAGTTTGTGCCCGACGGTTTTTTCAACAGTGCCTGCCGAACGGCACGGCGTTTCCGCACCAAACCCTACATGGCTGTAGACAATTGAACAACAAATATTTAAGCGTAGCAAAATTAGATGAACCTTGTAAGGTAGCTGACCTTTGGTAGGTCAAAGTCATGCCAGGGCTGTCGGCGAAGGCCATTTTTAGGGAGTCGTTCAATCTGATGTGACAATGGAGTGTTAGACGTAGCCATACGTACCTGAGATTGCTTTTTAGGCAAAACGCCAACTTAATTTTGAATTACAATAAATTCTTTTGACCTAGGATCAGGTATTAAGGCCAGACTGGGGTCAAAAACCAGCCTGCTTTTTTACTCGGGATCTTGCGTTATGGGGCAGTTGTTGATGCTCATTTCGGATTTATGAATGACAGGGACCGCAACAGACCCGTTTCATGGACTTTTTAAAGGCCAGATTAGGTCAGTGACCTGATATGACTCAGACCAACATTTTGTTCTTAGGGGCATGCGGTCCAGCACAATCCCTAACGCTTACTTGAGTGGCAAAATAGCAGCAATCTCCTTGCTTTTTGGTCACCTTGACCTTTTAAAAGTCAAACAAGGTGGCTCATCTTAGATGAGCATCACTGAGCTTTTCCTTAGAACAGGTATCTAGGTTCATGACGGTTGCATGAGGAGTTCTGGGGGCACTGGACACCAGCCTAGAGTTTGACCTTGTTTGACGTTGTTTGACCTTACCTGACCCGAGCGTCACGATCAAGGAACCTCAAATTTTGACCCAACTTCTTTCACATACAGGCAAGCCCAGCCCGTGAATGTGGTGTCTCTAGCTATCTGAGATTCTGAGATCTGAGGGGGTGTAAAATTGACCTCCGCCGGGGTGAAGGGTATGCAACTGGCCACCCGGGCGCGTGTTAGGTCAGACGCCCTACTTTCTGGTGCATGTATCATGTATCATAGCACGCTGTCTGGGTCACCGGATAATGAGGATACCTTGACAGGGGACGGGACTGGTGGGTGAAGCTTAAGGATTTTTTTGCGTTGTGGCACGTTGTGATTTTCGGTAAATGACTGTGATTGTGATAATTGTGATTCGCGTGATCCCCTAGTCTGTAATGCCTACACTTTGTCACCCATATAAGATCTATTGAAATTGTGAGAACAGTTCCCTTCATATCTATTTTCATCGGAACACAGATTGTCAAATATTGTATTAAGACTGGTTTTAGTAGGCTTCCGTGCTAGTCAACCCCAGACCGTTGCAGTGAGGACTAGTTTCCCACGCCAATATCTGACATATGGTGTATTGTAACAGCTGGTCTTTCATCATTACAAGGCATTGACAATGCGTGGATGCGGCAGGTAAGGCGTGAACACTCAGATTATCGTCTGTGCCTCGCGGCACTTGCATGAGATGCAAATCGCAACACTTTGAATTTCTAAACGTTGATGCCCCTCTTCTTCAGCACCTTTGCGGGTATGTGTGTTGTCTGAGTGGTAGCACGGCGAGCCAAAGCAGACATGACTGTGACGCAATACCTTGTGACAGATGGAGCAAACATCGTTGTGTTTGTTTCGAAGCAGCCTTAAGTTTATCAGGTAAAGTAAGCTACACACACACATAGTGAGGCATTCCCACAATTCAACAAGCCGCCCGCAGCGAAGCCATGCCTCCAAGATCAGACGACGGAAGCACGGCCTGCAAAAGTCAGACAAGATGCGTCCCAGCGCGGCCGCAGCCAGTCATTTGTATCTCGGCTGTCAGTCGTGAACACGGTCTCTAAATGTCGCCGCACCGGCCGCCAGAGGGCGTTAAACCTTTATAGGGGCGGGCCGCGCGCCGCCCGTCGTCGACCTTTGCCACGCCCTGACTCTCGGTGCAGGGAACGCCCCGCGGCGTCGCGATCGGCGCCCGGCCGGCTTCGGCGGCGGCCGCTGCCCTGTATTTGGCCAGCCCCGACGCCACTGGCCTGCAGGTGTCCGGGCAGATTTGGTGGCGACGCCTTAGGTTGAGCTGCTCAGAAAGGATGCACGATGAGGCAATGCTCCATGTCCAAGTCTGTTACGAGTCGCTGATACCGACATGTCTTGCGGACACTAACATAAACAACGGTTGCAAGAGGTGTGGCTTGATGGTAGACAGCTGTAGAGTGACTGTTATGATGCTTTGCCGTAATGCACTTGCAAAACGAAGAATGACCCCGCGTTTTGGACACGTGTCACTGAACGCTAAAGTAAGGCCAAAAGTCAGGGCGCGATCAGTCTGGAATCGAACCCGCCGCGCTCTGGTTTCGCGTCAGCTACGCAGCCGCGCCGCGGCGGCCCTCGACTTCGGTCCCTCTGCTGGCCTCTGGCGCGCGGCGTCCGGCCGCGGCGGACGCGCCTCGCCACGGCAGCCGGCGTTCTCGGCCGTGCTGCGGCCGCGGCCGCTGCACCGTCCCCCGGCCGGCGGCCGTGCCAGCCGGGGTTAGTCGACACTCGATCGCTGTCAGGATCGCGGCGCGGCACGCTCCGGTGCCTGCGGGAGGCCGCCGCTGCCAGGGCCGGGCGGGGCTTGCGCGTCCGACCGAGTGACAGGCGCCAGCGGACGGCCCGAGGTAACTGAAATCACCGAAAGCACAATAGGTAGGCTTCGGGATGATTTCGGTGGCGAGGAGCCATAAATTGCTGGTGGTGAGGCGGATTTTGACCCGTATCTACCAGGCAGCGTTTTTTCCCAGTGCTTAACAAGCTCATGGTTCGCCCGGCATTGTTTCAGTTTTGCTCAGCCATAGCAGCATACGGATCATTGTATGGCTCAAATGCAGCGTTTACATTGACTTTAGAGCATCTCGACTAATTAACTGCACGGCTTATGACCGTGTGAGTCGTTTTGAGAGCCCTAAATTCCCGCTAATGCCTCGAGATTTGCTGCGCTTAATCTGTCGGTTTGCGTTTCGGAGCGCGTCAGCACTTGAGCGTATTCTATTTTGCATGCATAATTTGCCAGCCGGGTGTGAGTCAACGTGCACCGAGGCGTTTAGTTTGTATAATTTGCATAGTTATAATCGGTGGAAGTGAGCCAACTAACCTGCAGCGGACGGCCTACGGAGCGTCGTGCGCTGGGGCCGTGGAATCGATCCACGGATTTAACAGATCCGATTGCACGCACTGGTGAGCAGGAGCGATGGCCTAAATTAGGAGCAATTGATGAGCTCTGAGGATAGAATGAACAGCCAATAGTCCAACTTCAATGCTGCGTGGATCAAAGCAGTGTATGCCCTGTTTTGGACTCTTATTGGTCGTTCTCGTTGACTAAATTGTTTTGTAAAACGTACAGTATCGAAACGATACAAACATACTTTTCACTTTAAACTCTTCATTCATTCGTAGGTATTTGGATACAGGGCTGCAAATGCGTCGTGGCACGTTCCCTCTTTACAGTTGCTCATGTAACGCCAAGTTTATTCGCAACCTGCCGTGTGAAGACCGCTCCAGCGTGGGACACTGACTCTGATGAGGGATAATAACAGAGTTCGGCGATGATAACTGTCATCAGTCGATAAGTGGCCATCGATGCGCTTTGCGAAGCAGAAACGACAAAACCTTGGACACCACCCGATTAGTTTTTTGACGAGGAACATCACCGGCGCCAAACTTTTCATCAACTTCCGTCAAACTCGCCTAAAATCGAAACTAAAGAGCCGTACGTTTCGACAAAGCGTGTGTAATTGGCTTAATTTCTGTCCTACGCCCCGCCACACTCACACCGGCAGCCGGCTGGGAATAGACTAACGGCCGGCAATTTGGGCCCGTCTGATTTACTCGGCCGAATAATTTCCCAATAGTGGCGCCTGCTCGGGCCGCGAGCGGCGGCTGCCGTGGCCGGCTAAGTGCGCGCCGCACGCCAGCCGACGCCGCCGACCTCCGCCGACCTCTCACCGGGCGCCTGACCCGTTCCAGGGGCGTGCGGCGCCGGCGGCAGGCCGGCGCCATGGCGAAGCCGACCTCGGCGCTGCCGCTGCCGCTGCCGACCGACAACGCGACGCTGAACGCCAGCTGCGCTGAGGCGGGCGGGCCGCACGACTGGGCCGACCAGCGGCTGCTGTCGCTGCTGGCGCTCGCCTTCCTCAACGTCATGGTCGTGGCCGGCAACGTGCTGGTGGTGATGGCCGTGTTTGTGCACAGTAAGCTGCGCACGGTGACGAACCTTTTCATCGTGTCGCTGGCGTGCGCCGATCTGCTGGTCGGCATCCTGGTGCTGCCGTTCTCGGCCACGCTGGAGGTGCTGGACGTGTGGCTGTACGGCGACATCTGGTGCTCGGTGTGGCTGGCCGTGGACGTATGGATGTGCACGGCGTCCATCCTGAACCTGTGTGCCATCAGCCTGGACCGCTACTTGGCCATCACCAAGCCCATCAGTTACCCGAGCCTCATGTCGACGCGGCGCGCCAAGCTGCTGATCGCCGCCGTCTGGGTGCTCAGCTTTGTCATCTGCTTCCCGCCGCTGGTCGGCTGGAACGACCGCACCGGCTCGCTGATTGGCTCGCGCGGCAGCGGCGCCTGCCGCATCGCTTGTGAGCTGACCAACGAGCGTGGGTACGTCATCTACTCGGCGCTCGGCTCCTTCTTCATCCCGAGCGCCGTCATGCTTTTCTTCTACGGCCGCATCTACCACACGGCCGTCAGCACGACGCGCGCCATCAACCAGGGCTTCCGCACCACCAAGGAGGACGACGAGGGCCGACTCACACTGCGCATCCACCGCGGCCGCTCGGTGACGCAGCGCGCCGAGCGGCCGGCCGGAGACTCTGCCTACGGCGCGCTGCCGGGCTGTGGCCGGCCGCACGGCCAGGTCCGCCTCACGCTCAGCGAGCCGGGTGGCCGTGGCCAGAAGAAGCCGTCGTTCGTCGTGCACTGTCGCGAGGACAGCCGCGCCAAGAACCAGTACGAGATCTACACGGTGGTGGAGGGCGAGGCGCGGCCCGGTCGGCGAGCCGCTCCGCCGCGCCGCCCGCCTGCCAAGAAGCTAAGCTCGTGCTCGCAGAGCTCGGAGGAGGAGGCGCGGCCTCGCTTCATCTCGCGCGTCAGCCGGCGCAACATCCGCCACCAGGCGCGCCGCTTCCGTATGGAGACCAAAGCGGCCAAGACGGTCGGCATCATCATCGGCCTGTTCATCCTCTGCTGGCTGCCGTTCTTCGTATGCTACCTGGTACGCGGCTTCTGCCGCGACTGCGTGCACCCGCTGCTCTTCTCCGTGTTCTTCTGGCTCGGCTACTGCAACTCGGCCATCAACCCGTGCGTGTACGCGCTGTGCAGTCGCGACTTCCGCTTCGCGTTCAGCAACATCGTGTGCCGCTGTGTGTGCCGGCGCGGCGCCATGGAGCGCCGCTTCCGGCGCTCGCTGGTGGTGAGCGGCCGCGCTGCCAGCCAGGAGGAGGAAGCGGACACCGGCCGCGGCGAGGGCACGGTCTGACCGGCGCGGCGGCGCCGGCGCGCCGGCCAGCGCCGCCCGCCGCCCGACCACCTCGTACAAACCCGGCTCTAGTCAGGCTCTGCTTCAAATCAAAACAGTACCGATGGCTGTCTTGCGGGACCTCACAGCTCGCTGGTGTGGCGATGCGCTGGGCGGCTCGCGATCGTCACGGAAGGGTTGCGTGAGCGCGGCGTCGGCGCAGGTCGGCGTTGCGGCCAGGTAGAGCGAATGCATGGTAGCCATGTTGTTGTACTGGCAGGCGACGAAGATCAGTGTTCAATGGTTGTGTGTCGTTGGTTCTACTGGCGCCACGTTCAGTTCGACGTTATCTGTGTATGAAATGAACGCATGCCAGTCTCCCATAATGGAAGCACGATTTAGATTAGGGGCACCCCAGAAAATATCGCTAGCGTTTCTACTCAGGTGACTTCGACTTCACATCAAGTTTTCACTAGCGACCGCCGCGGAAGCTAATCCGCCGCGCAGAGGTCAGGCAGAGGTCAGGCGAGTTGGCATGTTAGCAGCGATCCGCGCGACCACGTAAGAGGCAGCAGGACTGCGCTCAGCTCTTGGCTCAGCCCTCATCCGTCATAATCTCTCATCGCTTTTCATACTCCCCAGTCTCAGGTACAGCTGTGGACCAGTGGGATTCAGTACTGGACGCCCTGAACGTGCTTCGTTCCGTTCCTTTCATCCTGCAAGCGGGCGTCACAAACCGCCGGCGCCGGACGGAAAACAAACCAGAGACTGCGCTGCGTCATCGTCGATTGGAGCGGCGGTGCTTGATGCAGGTGACGAGCCCGGCTCGGTGTGCAGGCCAGTGTAATGTGGTTCGGGGCCGCCGCGTTCCCGGGACGACCGTGCGGCCGGGCGACGCTCTGCGGGGTGCGCTGTGCCAGCCGCCTGACACAGGTACTCAGGCTCACCCCGTGTCGAGACACGCGGAAGAGGTCTGACCTGTATTCCAGAGGTGTTACATGTTGTAATACACGCCAATGCTGATCGTGCGACGATGGTGGATCATCACCGACAGCTGTCCGGGCAGTTGCCTGAGCGCTCCCTCAAGTAACACGAAATTTATGATGAATCACGCTTGCTTGCGAAGAAAAATTGGCCCAGTCATTTATCGCTAAAAGGTCTTACGCATATGTTTTACAATTTTTGCAAGTTTTTTCTTAGCTGGACACATGCTATTCATTTTTTCATCATGCATAATACATGTGTTGATAACATTACAACACGCTACATCACAACGGTAAATAGCTATCTCTTATGTCCCAAATGTCCACTTCGGGAAGCCACCTCCCCACGGAACGGATCCAGTGTGACGCGAGAGAAACCCCGCGGCGCTCACGTATCATCTGGCTCGGCGAGCGACCCGTGCTTCTTTGGCCACTGGTCAGACGTCCTTGAGATTTATCCGACCATCGACATCTCGACATACCGACACATCTGCGCCGACAGACACCGAGTAACACCGGTTTGTGTCGCTCCACTCTGAGGACAGTCCGATGGGCAGCAGACTGCCGTGTGCACAAACGGCCTGGGTAAAACTGCAGCCTGCAAACGTGCTGGATATGAACACGATTGTGGATATGGATCGCGGAATTGCAGGAATGGGACTTTGAAGCTCGCTGTGTCCTGATTCTCACCGCTAGAGCTTGCATCGCCCTCAAAGTAAATCCAGTTTCACCTGAAAATTGGCCCATATTCACCTCAAGGGCAGGCAAAGAACCCTGCCTTTGGAAAATGTGCTCTTCGAAACCCAGCTACGTTTTATGAGGGTCAGATCTCGCATGGACTTGAAAACGATATTCCGCACCGTCCGAGGGCATTTATCAGTGCTGAAGGTAGCAGGAATTAGCGACCGGTTTTAATTTCCGTGCTGCGACGTCAGAATGAAGCACCGGAAACTGGGAATCGGATCCCATTTGGGCCTGGTCCAGGAGCGCGGTTTCCTCTCTCTTTGTAGTTGTCTGACACCCATACCGACCAAGCGGGCATCCACGATGGGCTTTTCGATTCACGCACACTAAAATATCATTGAATGGTCGGATGTGTGAGTGCAACGTTTTGTTGGATGCACTTTGCCTCTTAAATCAGGCTTTTAGCAGAGTTCTCGGGCGAAGACAGAAACCAAGCACAAATTTCATCTTATTGAACGAACCAATTACTGTGTAAACAAATAACAATTAGACATATATCAGTTTGCCTACCGTTTCAGAGTATTGACAACAGACAACTGCAGCAAAAGCATGGCATGCACAAGCAATGCATTGAAGTTTTCTGACTGGACCATCGATCTATGTTTCTCTAACAGCAGCACAAACGTTGCATTAACAACCGAATTCTGCCATTCGGGGTGGCGTGACTCCGGGAATCTTCTTGCATGACTTGGATGACCCATCCCGTGAGGCACTAGATGCTCAATATTCGCCACAGATTTATTAGCGGAAAAAGACATTGAGCTCTTTGTGTGTTCAGGTCTCATAACTTGTTGAGCTCCCAGGTCCCGTTTCCCCAACAAGTCTCAGCACATTTTGAGCTCCCAGGTCCCGTTTCCTCAACAAGTCTTTCAGCGAGCGACTCGTTGAGCGTCTTTGCCATAAACAAAGTTTTCAAGGACCCGTTTCAGGGCGACATCAGTGAAACCATGTACATCCTAACGCACCGCAGACCGCGTAAGTTGCTCCACTGACACGGATACAGCGAAGCCGGAGCTGGGAGATTGTCCGCAGCAAGCTATGTGCATCGTTGTTTTATGGACTGGCACAGAAATCTGGAGCACTGATCAAGTAATTGCTTGCAAGTGTCCATTAACACAAGACCATGCCTAACAACATGCAGGTGTCCATAAAGTTGAATGCGGAAATGAGAAAAGAACCTGATCATGTTAATGGCTGGCCACTGCGTTACACCAGTGTCCAGCTAAAAACATTGTTCGCACATCGCTTAAGAAAATGGGACAACTTCCGGCACTTCAAAGTGAAACACTCGGTTAGTTCAGTAAAGGTGGTCATGCACATATTTTAGACACATTTTATGAGTGTCATCGCGTTTCGAAGGAAGACATGGTGAGCCATATCTTCACATGTCGTCATTTCATCAGTTGGGGTTTCCAAAAGCATCTTTTTGTAACACAGTTAGAACACATAACACAACACATAACCGCCAGGTCTGCTGAGAGGAAGAGAAGACGAGCGTCGCGGCATGGCATGTCTCTTCGATGTTGCGGTATGCATGTAAGGTGTTTGCTGCTAACTGCGCGATGTATGTTAACTGGTGTAATAACACTGGTGTTTGTTGCTAACTGCGCGATGTATGTAAACTGGTGTAATAACTCTGGTGTTTGCTGCTAACTGCGCGAAACAATGTGCGCCAGCACGCAAGCCTTGCTCTCGATTCATTCGCAAGGTCCCTTCTTAGCCGCATAAGAGGGGAGAAGGAGGGGAGGCACAGCCTACCCACTTTTCCTTGAAGTCTGACCTTAACCTTTTGGTAATGCGCGGAAAAATCAGCCTGCATGGGCCGGCCCGCTGACCTTAGGCTCGTTCCCTTGACCTTGATCATCCGTATGCTGGGGTAGCTCTACAAATAAGTAACGCTTCTAATTACAGGGAGCTGACGCCCTGCCACTGTCTGTTCTATCAGCACTAGTTAGTATGAGCATTCAAGGGAGTCAGTGAAAAGTGGAATATCAATGCTGCAACCGCTTACTACAACCAAAGGCATAATGGAGGTACACCAAACAGGCGATCCTCTCCGAAGCCGTTTTTATCCCAGTGAAATGTACGAAATGTATCAGTAACACGTATGTTTGATGTTGAAATGTCGAAACACTTTGACCAAGACGACCTGTCACGGTTAGAAATAATTGCTTCGAAGCTTCTAGAATTATACACGCTTTTCAACACACCGCTCAGAACATTTAGCATTTCTCTTGGGAAGCCTCCGTGAAACAGGCTCCCGTTACTACGCTATGCCACTGTTCACTGCTGGCAAACCGCGCAGGTCCCGCAATGTTAGCGGCATTTGTTCCTGTTTTGTGTGGAACGGGAACCAGAGCAACATTAAGATTTAGTCCAGGGAAACACGAGACGGCGTGCAACTCATTTGCTTTGCATGCGTGATGAGCGTGGAAAACATAATGTTCTCGTACATGAGGCGAACTTGTTGGTGATGTTTGTTCCGGTGCTGAGAACAGCCAGCTCCACGAATACCCAGATGCAGCACTTGTGTGAAAGCCGATGAGCATGCGGCGCCATAGCAACAAAAACCCGGCACCCTTCTAACTGCATGTACGAGATAACTGTTAATTAGACAAGCCGTTATCCCCGCAGCACTGCATGATGAGACCGGGCACGCAATGACCGCATTCTGGCGCGCTGAATCCCTGCGTACCTCACAGCCTCATGCGGACTATACTGGCGATGATTCCCGCTTGCAACCCCACCATGACGGCGCGAATGAAACCCGTGTGCGACGCCACTGCGGTGTCTTCACTTCCGGTGACCTCGACGACTGCTGTTGCCTTAATGTCAGCGTGCCGTCCAGCCCACGAGGTGAACCTGACCCGTACACGGTCCCACCCCGTCGGCTCGTCTCCGAGCGCCGGCCCCTGAGGGTCGAAGCCCTCCGCCCCCTATCGGCGCGCGGAGCGGTGGCCGCCGCCACCACCCACTGCAGCCAAAGGTTCTCAGCGCTGAGGGGTGCCTCGAGAGGCCTGCCTGATGGGACATGCCGAAGACAAGCTTACTTTCGATCTGCGGCCACAGGCATCAAGAGCTAGTGCTCGACATGGACGGTGGAGTGAGCAATATATGACCGCTGTCCGGTGCATGACTAGTTGTAGACACTGGCTGGTACCGAGAGAGTCGTTCACCGAGTATGAGTTGCTTGCTCTAACGGTTAACATGCTTTGATACTGTCATGTTTTGTAGCGCAATAATGGCCCCGCAGGTTCTGTGTTCACATAGGCCGCGTGAGATAGTGGGCTGGTCAGGACCCCCACCTCAAACCTAACGCCCCATCCACAATAGTTCATTCGTATCCAAAGAGAACCCATTGCGGCTTTGACTGTTTAGAATGAAGTCGTATTTGAAGAAATTGTGTTTTCCTGTCAAATGACATGCTTGGGTGGGGAGACCACGAAAACTATTTTAAATTGTCTGAAACTCCTCCCGAAGAGAGGTGCCCGACGCTTCTGCGCGGGTGGAAGACAAACGACGTTATATGGCCTCAGCAGCCAAGTACGTCGTAAAGCCCCAACCACACACGAGATTCAAGAAAACATCGAAACTAATTTACACGCATGATTTGTATATACAATTGTCGGAGGGAGGTAAAAACCTTACAAAGGCATGCCTCCATGCTTCGGGGAGGCCTGAATGAGCCCATGGATGCCCGCTCATTGGGTAAAATGGCACTACAAATTGTATGACGGTGCTTTGACCTAACCTAACCTAACCTTCTGATCACCCGCCCGTGGCGGGGTGAGTTCCAGTCACTTTGGGCGCTCGCTATTTGCTCTTGGCAGGAGTTACCTGCGGTAAGTGGCAACGGCCACGTTAAAGGCCAGGGCGTCAGATGGAAAAAATGGCCAGTTCCGTGTCAAGCACTGCAACACGTTAAAATTTCGTCAGCAAATTCTGTCGCTCACCAGGAATTTCACGATTAAATAGCAAGCGACAAGACCGATGCAACGAATAGTGTTTGTCGTGGGCTCCGGTCACAGAAATCCACCACTCGAAAGTTCGGACTATATGCAGGAAACAAACTGCTGCGGTTGGCGTATGAGAAGTCCACTAGCGACCCTCCCTATCCGCGATGGCGGGAAACACTGGGCGTTCGTGATGACGCATGACGATGCAATTTGTTCAAAAGAAACCCTCGTAGAAGAAATAGTGCAAAATACGATACACCATCATTTTGCGCAGAACACCCGGCGGGGCCTTTTGTACTCTCGTGGAGGCATTACATGGGCTGTGACTTCATGCCCTTCCAGAGGCACGGAGGCGTCTCGCTTGTGTGAAGCGCTCTCTTTGCATCAGCTTATATTTTGTCATTCTGTCTGAGGAGTGTAATTACTACGCATTAGTGACCCGTTATTCGAAGCTTAAAAGTCCACCGCAATTGCCCTTGATGCGTCAATAAAACCTCCGTGTCTTACTAAGCATCAGTAATCACGCTTTGAACGCTAAAGGGTGCGTCTTAGCTCGGTCTTTCCTGCATCTTTTCGCGTGCGCTTCCAGATCATCACCATGTGAGACAATGGCGGATTTAAAACCTAACGAGGAGGAAGCCAGGATTAATTCAACGAGGTGACATTTTTCCGTGGTGAGCAAAACGTAGAGGGGCGCTGATCCGTTCTGAAAACGAATGATTTAAACTAACTCCACCGTCTGTTTTGATGGCTTTCAACTGCACGCCATAACCTCAATTTCACTTGGTCTCGTGTATCGCGTTACACAGGGCTGGGAGCTGACGGCTCTGCGATAGGTCCAGTGTCAGCGGGCTGCGTTACAGGTTGGCTTGTTTTCACCCCTTTGTAAACGACACGCTTCAAGAACAAAAACGCAAACACAGGCAGAATGGATCGTCCTGAGGCACAAAACCCAGACAATATGTGAACCAGAACATTCGGTTCTTGCGCTGCAAGTCCGAGAGAAATCGCGGTATGTGCACTGTCTGCAAAAGTAACTTTCAGACGTATGTGCCTTTGCTGGGGTGCCGGCATTCCAAGGACGCTCAGTTTTTCTTGACTCGTCAGGTACAGAGCACCCTATATGGAAAGAGCAACGTCGAGGTTTGCCATCAATGTTACCCTTGTCGTACCAGCGGCTGGATGCGTGATAGTCCCTGCACCCATAAGACACGCGAATGTCTCTCTCTCTCTCTCTCTCTCTCTCTCTCCTCTCTCTCTCTCTCTCTCTCTCTATCTCTCTCTCTCTCTCTCTCTCTCTCTCTCTCTCTCTCTCTCTCTCTCTCTCTCTCTCTCTCTCTCTCTCTCTCTCTCTCTCTCTCTCTCTCTCTCTCTCTCTCTCTCTCCTCTCTCTCTCTCTCTCTCTCTCTTTCGCTCTCTCTCTCTCGCTCTCTCTCCCGCTCTCTCGCTCTCTCTGGTCAGCTGACGACGATTCGTTGGGCCCGCGCCCGCACTTGCAATAACACAGGATTACAACACATTGCAATAAATTACGAGCGAGGGCGCTGGTCGAGCTAGCTTTCCTTGAGCCATAATACGATTTTCAACTTTAGCGCGCTTGTCATGCCAGGCCTGGGTTGGCCTGTCTGTTACATTTTGCAGGCGATAATACTCTTCGCAACAACTGGTCATGGTTTCACGCAATTGTCAGGAACGAGAAGCGCATTTTTTAAACTTGTGGTGTGTAAGTTGCTGGCTATCTGTATGACTACGGTTTTATTGGTCGGATTCTTCAAGTGCCGTGACCATATGATCAGTTACTCTTCTTGATTCCATCAATCTGAAAATTGAAAAGGATATTCTTTTTTAATGACAAAAAAGCTGATAACCGGCCGAATTCATGTACGGATCTTGACAACTCGTTATAGCAGACATCATACAAACCAATGCAAACGCAGGACAAAACGGAAAACCAAATTGCCAAAAGTGTGGATAGATGGACCATGTGGGTAGATGGGTAGTTGCTATAGGACCTTGGGCAGGTGTTTGCGACCGCAGATCAGCGCAAAGCAGGGAAAAATGGGGTGAGCTGCATCATGTGTCTAACCATCCTATGGTGCCCAAACCATGGATGCGGTTAATGCGTTATTGCGTTTTGGTGCGTATTTAAGAATTGATGCCGGATAAAGCAATCGGAACAGGCGAAGGCGTAAACCAACTGCACGGTGTTGGCGGACGTGCTGGCTACAGATCACTGAGATGTTTTAACATATGTCCGACTCATTCCTCCGCAGCTGACCGGCAAGCGGTTAACATTGTCGAATGTCACCCAATAAGAAACCTATCTCGAACACACGGCGTCCTGGCCTAAAACATGAGGGATTGGGTTATGAGAATCACGCACGCATATAGTTTTGTCCATGTGTCCATTGTGAACAATATTCTCTCAAATTACTGGTATTTACGACTTTTAGCTTAAGCGCAAGCTCCCATTCTGTAAAAATTGCCAATTCATTGAATATTTCTGATCAAATTTGTCAGGGGAAACCGGACCCGCAGCCAAGCAATTTTTAAGCAATGTGATCCATACTCAGAGTGGTCCAGATGCTGACTTTTTTTGTTAAGTTACCACGAAGAGTACTTTCTATCGTATAATCCCTATGAATCGGTTGCTAAAAGTGTTAAGCTCTATTAACTTGGTTTTTGACATCATCTACAAGATAAGAACCGACAAATGCCACGTTCGTTATCGTCCCGCTCTTCCCCCAGTCGTACAGGGCGTCTTATTGCAATAACACCGCGCAATGCAATAATGAACTCCGAAATGCATCACATAGGCGTAATGTTATAAAAGAATGCACTCGTCTGCCGATCTGCAGATCATTTAAAACACCGATCAGGTTAGTTAGAGCCTCACGGGGGAACTATGATAGTCGGACATGGTGATAACACCATCTGACACGGCCCTACGCCGGCGAGCGCACTGGCACGTTTTATTTCCCCGAGCCCACTTGAGCACACATATCTCCCATTGATGAACGGTTCGTGAGCCGCCACGGTGTTGTGGGCCACCAGCAAAATTTGTGTTATCTCTGGGCTCCCCTCAGCGTGACGACTTTTAAAATTGTTCCGTGAAATGGGTCGCGCCATCCATCGCCCCTGCTTCGAGACGAGCATGAGCTTTTTGCGGTTGACTAGCTTGTGAGACTGATACTGAGATATGTTCTCAGCCGTCAGCATAAACATGCCGCGTGGTGTTTGGAGACGCCTTGAAACGAGGCTCGCTTGAACGTGTCTCCGATGGCTTTACATGATATGCGGCCAATGATATGATGAAGCTATTCTTAGCCTTATGCCGAAAGGAACCTCTTTTTGCGGATGCACTATCCGTCTTGAGGTGGAAAACTTTCGTCCGAATTCCTGGGATAAGCCATTGCACAAACGGACACGTCACGACAGCACTGCGTCTTGCACCATCACAGACTCAGCATTGGCTCAGATACACAGCAGGACCCCCCCCCCCCCCCTGCCTGCACACTACAAACGGATGCACCGCATACTAGGACGAGTCGCAATGGAATTCTTGGCTGCGTCCTGTGCCGCAAATGAATCATTTTCTGGCGAGGTTGCCCTAGCAACCACTTGACGCTGTTTGGCAGTAGCCTTGACGTGAATCGAGTGCGGACGTTGTTTGCCAGACACAGTGTGGTGTCTGGTCTTCAGCCCGATTTGGTGATTTAGATAGAGGTTGTATGTCTT
Source organism: Pollicipes pollicipes (assembly GCF_011947565.3). Lineage (NCBI taxonomy): Eukaryota > Metazoa > Arthropoda > Thecostraca > Pollicipedomorpha > Pollicipedidae > Pollicipes > Pollicipes pollicipes. The sequence continues at coordinate 14,824,080 of NW_023597054.1, read as the reverse complement.
TCCCTTCTACCTTGACTACTTCTTCGAGCGAGCAGTCATCTACGAGCAAACAGTGATTATTTTTGCAGCGAACTAGTTTGCAGGTGAACAGTGGTCCGTGTCGTTCAATGATTACACTTTTTGTTCGTACTAATCTCATCATCTATGAAGTCGTCTGAAGCTAGGACACCTCTTCGGTCACTCTCTTCTCCTAAATTGTGTGCGAGAATATGTCTCAAAAAGTTTATCTCCGTGTCCTCAGCAGAACGACCCTTCCATCCTTGCAATATGAAGGGATAAACACCAGTGTTGTCCAGGTAACACGATCACGTACGCTTGCCTTGAAAATAGCCGCGGCGCGAAACTAAATATGTTGCCCGTGGAAAAGTCTACAGATAAGTGAAAAAATAAATGATGCATGCCCATAGTGGATATATATTGACATCAGGGCCTTGAACATGAGTTATTGTAATTATTTCAAGACCCTCAGCATAAACATCTCAGCGATGATTCCAGCGCGCAAAAGGTGGCTAGCTGTTGGTGTCAGAGAAGTTTGACATATGCATGTTAACCTTAAAACGTGATCAAATGTTTTCTGTGGGTCCTAGATCAAAGCCCGTTTTAGATCACCTTTGCCTGTTCGAGATGGCACACCTTTGTCGTTGAAATGGCTACGCGCAAGTGCTCTGTGGGAAGGTTTGTTTCCTACCACAAAAAAACATCGGTCCGGTAGACCACCAGCCGGTATGAGGCGTGAACACCGGTACTCCGACCGTCACCGGTATCAATCCACCACTCCCCCGAGGGGTCAGGGCGAAGTGGCAAGCTGCCCCCCTCCTCCCCTCTCCTAGGTCACCCAAGCTTGAATCTCCTGCCGCCGCTACCGGCCGAGCGCTAGGGCCAAAGGAAACACTACGAGAAAATAACGAAGTTAAAGCCGGTCACCTGGCCCGGGCAGCTGACAGCGGCCACCAGCTCTTGTTCCATCTCCAACAGACGACCTCAGGCTCGGCCGTCCTGCGGCCACAGGTTCAGCATAGTAGTCAGTCTCGATGGTACAGGCCAAATCAGCGCCGGCTGGCGGCGCAGTGCACCCCTAATGAACGCCATTGACCGGCCAGGGGCAGAGCGTACAAATAATCGCCAATACAGAGCGCATTTGATGCCGGCGATGTGGCAGCGCCGCGCCAATTAGTGGTCAGCCTGCGCCGCATTTGTCGCGGGATTAGGCGACAGCAGAGCCGCCAGCCCACTCGGACGCGGCCCGGTCCGGCGCTGCCACCCCAGGCTGCGTTTAATCAGGAACGCTCACATGGTTACTCAAGAAAAGCGCAGGCTAATGTCCGTATGTCCAGGGGACGAGCACCAAGGCTGGAGAGGGATGCGTTGTGCGCCGCTTCGCGGAAACGAACCTGGTCAAAGCACATGATTTGTGGAGATTTTTAGTCGTTTTGTTCGGCCATTTAAACTAGTTCTTGCTTTCGTGCGTTGTCACGTTTTACAAGTGCCTTGTGTGCTGTCTTTCATCATCCAGTAGTGCATGGAATCTTCAAGCCGTCCAGCAAAGCAGGCAAATAGGTGTTTGACTGAAAATTTTGTGCTCACATATCTATTTGCAAATAGCCTTAGAGAAGACAGGTACCTCTGGTGGGTGAGCGCCACCAAACCTCGATGATCTCACTGCGCATAGTAGCATGGTCGTGCAGTTAATTATATGTTTTTTTACGAACTCCGGAGACAAGCTCGTTTTTTCCGGAGACGCATTTCCACCCTGGCTCAGATGCTGCTGCAGCTTTTCTAGCGATTCCATAGACCACTGAGACAAACCTAGGACGAGAAATGGTCGCACTCCGACGGCGGCACCGCTTACGTTCGTAGTATGAATGGTGCTGTCGGCACTGACCCGATTCGACACAAACGGCTTCGAGACCCACGCGTGTAGTTTCTCAGCTTCTTCTGTAGTTGCGCGTACTTGTCACACGGAATGTTCATTGACTAAGTCCAGGCCACAGCGTCACAGCTTTTATGTTGGCAATGTAACGATGCAGGCGCCGACCAATGACAGTTGTGACGTGTTTTCTGACTGACTCAAGATGCAGGCGCCGACCAATGCCAGCTGTGACATGTTCTCTGACTGACTCAAGATGCAGACGCCGACCAATGACACCTGTGATGTGTTCTCTGACTGACTCAAGATGCAGGCGCCGACCAATGACACCTGTGATGTGTTCTCTGACTGACTCAAGATGCAGGCGCCGACCGATGACAGCTGCGACGTGTTCTCTGACTGACTCAAGATGCAGGCGCCGACCGATGACAGCTGCGACGTGTTCTCTGACTGACCCAAGATGCAAGCGCCGACCAATGACAGCTGTGACGTGTTCTCTGACTGACTCAAGATGCAGGCGCCGACCAATGACACCTGTGATGTGTTCTCTGACTGACTCAAGATGCAGACGCCGACCAATGACACCTGTGATGTGTTCTCTGACTGACTCAAGATGCAGGCGCCGACCAATGACAGCTGTGACGTGTTCTCTGACTGACCCAAGATGCAAGCGCCAACCAATGACAGCTGTGACGTGTTCTCCGACCGACTCAAGATGCAGACGCCGACCAATGACACCTGTGATGTGTTTTCTGACTGACTCAAGATGCAGACGCCGACCAATGACACCTGTGATGTGTTCTCTGACTGACTCAAGATGCAGGCGCCGACCACTGACATTTGTGACGTGTTCTCCGCTTGATCGCACGTGTGGTGGGAGCTCTGACGGATCACAGCCGACCTGTGAGCTCTGACGGACAAGAACTACAGTGTGGACGGACCTTGATTGACGATAACTGCGATGTGAGTGCTAGCAGACTATAATTGTGATGTGAGCATTGATTGGCCACAGCTGTGATGTGAGCTCCGATTGTCAGCGGCCGTGGTGTGGACGCCGACCAACTACAGCTGTGATGTGAGCTCTGATCGCCAGCGGCCGTGGTGTGGACCCCGACTGACTACAGCTGTGATGTGAGCTCTGATCGCCAGCGGCCGTGGTGTGGACCCCGACTGACTACAGCTGTGATGTGAGCTCCGATCGCCAGCGGCCGTGGTGTGGACCCCGACTGACTACAGCTGTGATGTGAGCTCTGATCGCCAGCGGCCGTGGTGTGGACCCCGACTGACTACAGCTGTGACGTGAGCTCCGATTGTCAGCGGCCGTGGTGTGGACGCCGACCAACTACAGCTGTGATGTGAGCTCTGATCGCCAGCGGCCGTGGTGTGGACCCCGACTGACTACAGCTGTGATGTGAGCTCTGATCGCCAGCGGCCGTGGTGTGGACCCCGACTGACTACAGCTGTGATGTGAGCTCCGATCGCCAGCGGCCGTGGTGTGGACCCCGACTGACTACAGCTGTGATGTGAGCTCCGATCGCCAGCGGCCGTGGTGTAGACCCCGACTGACTACAGCTGTGACGTGAGCTCCGATTGTCAGCGGCCGTGGTGTGGACCCCGACTGACAACAGCTGTGATGGGTACAGCTGTGTGACTGGCTAGAGCTGTGATGTTAGTTCCGGTTCAAATCGCCTACGATGCGAGCTCTCACTGATCACAGCTGTGACGCGAGCTCCGAAATAACCGCTGTGGTGCGAGCTTAGAGAAGCAGCTGTGATATTGCCCGCATTGGTGAGTGTTGTTACGTAATTTCTCGCTCCAAATGTGGCCTCAGGCTGATTATGATATGCTCTCCAGTACACAGCAGCTGTGGTATGAGCTCCAACTGACCGCAGCCGTAACTTGGCTGACCACATTTATGTCGTGAGTTAGACCGACTCAGGCTGTGGTGCGGGCCGTGCCTGGCCATGCCTGTAATGCGAACTTTGGCTACAGCTGTGAGGTGAGCTTCGACTGTCTTACAGCCGCGCTCTGAACCAAGTCTGACTACCGCTGTAATGTGATACTCCACTGGCGACACCTATGATGTGAGCATTGTGATATGCGCTCTGAATGACTACATCTGCCATGGGCACTTTGCATGACCATGGCTGTGATGCGACTTCACACCGATTGCCGCTTTGATTGATCTCAGGCTGCCCACAGCACTGACGTAAGCCCCAGATGGCCATGAGTATGACGTGAGCTCTGATCTGACTACATATCTGGACCCATCTGGTCACAACTGCAGACTCTGACTGACCACAGCCGTGGACTATAACTGCAGACGTGGACTCTGACTGACCGCAACCGTGGACTCTGACTGACCGCAACCGTGAACTCTGACTGACCGCAACCGTGAACCCTGACTGACCGCAGCCGTGGACTCTGACTGATCGCGGCTGTGGGCTCTGACCGACCGTAGCCGTGGACTCTGATTGCAGCTGTAGATTCTTACCAAAGCTATCAGTTCTGACTAACCACAGCTATCGACTCTGACTAACCGCAGCTGCCGGCTCTGACTCACCGCAGCTATCGGTTCTGACCGACCGCAACTGTCGGCTCTGACTAGATGTCGGCTCTGACTGACCGTATCTGTCGGCTCTGACTAACCGCAGCTGTCGGCTCTGCCTGATCGCAGTTGTCGTTTCCGACCGGCGGCAGCTGGCGTGACCTCCCACCGCCGTGGTCCGCGCCGGTCAGCTGGCAGCGCGGCGTCGATCGCTCAGCGGGAGGTACGGGCTGATGACGCCGGCCGGCAGCGGGCCCGGCGCGCGTCACGGACCGCCGCTCACGCGCGCCGCCACCCAGCCGCCCGCGCTATGCCGCCGCACGCATCCCAGGCGTGAGCGGGGCGCCGTCCGGCTCGCCGTGCCGAGGAGGCGGCCTCCGCAGCGGTCTGGGGCGTCTCCGCAGCCAGTTCGCAGCTCACGGCAGGAACGGTCCCGTCTCCCCCTCCCCCTCCCCCCCCCGCCTACATCTCCGCTCTCTGTCAACGTTCCGGCCGCCGTGATGACCCAGTATGTATGGACTGCCGAGCTCTACGCTTATACACTTCATGCAGACATCCGTGCTTAACCGCTGACTTTTCTGTTTAAGCGCGCGAAGTGTTATCGGCAGCAAATAAGCCGACCTGCAATTGGCATGTACGCATGCCTCATCCACGGGCCTGGCCACGGGTCGGCGTTCGGTGGCAAGAAGTTGAGTGAGCTTTTGCACATCAGCTTTTTTAAATACACAAGCATGCTATACCACTGCATGAAGGGATACCTCACAGAAAATGTCGCCCCAATTTTTAACGAGCAACGAGGTCTTTTTCCTCATCCGCACCGTTGGTCCTGCACCCCATTCTGGCGCCTGTTGCCACGAGGTCCGAGCGGCTCGTGCTTCAGATCACAACGTCAGCTGTCACAAATTCAGTAGGAGCACCTGTGCCCCGCCATCTGTCGTCAAGCCGTGCTGGGATACAGAACGCTGGGAAAGTGAACACGAGGTGCTTATGTCACTAATTCTGCACATGGTGAACGATCGCTCGTGATAAAAAGGATGAGGACCATGAACCCGATGGTAAAAATCGCCCCAGAAAACCAAGCTTTTCAGAATTTCCAGCAGGTTTTCCGCCACCCACATGCAGCCATGCAGTGGAAGGCATCTCCGAGAAGCTCAACGATGTGGTAGCGTCAGCAATCACCAGGCGCACGGGGCACATGTACCGGCAGGAAGGGCGGGCACCGCGGCAAATCAACCTACGTGACTCTGGTTCCCTAGACACGCAGCTTAATCACTGCACTTCTGGTATCCCTGTTCAGTCGGAAAAGAATGGTAACATACTACGTATACTACGAAACATACTGAAATCGTGTGCGAAACGCAGTGGAGCGAGACAGAGAGCGAGTGCGCGAAGCGTAAGAGAAAGAAAGAGAGAGAGAGAGAGAGAGAGAGAGAGAGAGAGAGAGAGAGAGAGGAGAGAAGAGAGAGAGAGAGAGAGAGAAGAGAGAGGAGAGAGAGAGGAGAGAGAGATAGAGAGAGAGAGAAAGAGAGAGAGGAGAGAGAGAGATAGAGAGAGAGAGGAGAGAGAGAGAGAGAGAGAGAGGGAGAGAGAGGCGCAAAAAGACGAAGACAGTTATAGACGAAGATAATTAGATCCATAGAAACAAATGGATAATTACAGTAACCGGATTGAGATAGGCGCTGATCGACGCGACAGCACCAAGGGTCGATATGGCACGTGGGCGCAAGCTGCGGCGATCGCGCGTGGGACGCACCGCTGGCTCGCCCCCGCGGCCGCGGGTTATTGCCGCCAACAGCGTTAGTCGGTGATGTGGCGTCGGGCGGATTCGGCACAGCCGACGCGGCTGCGCCACGCTGCCCTCCGCCACCTACAACGGCGGCTAGTGGCGTTCGTTGTAGCGCAAGACCGCCAACGCGAGCCAGGCGCCGCCGGCCGCGCTGCGAGCAACCACAGAAGCTCATTAGGGACGGTGGTCCAGGGGCCCGTGCTCACTGTGGCAGCAATTCCGCTCCCAAGGCTGATGGTGCCAAGGGAGCCTTTGGTAGCATAGATTATTTAAACATCGCGCCGGTCGTTTAGCTCTGTTACTGAAGGGACGGAAAAACACAATATGGTTAGTAAAGGAGCTCATTCACTACCCGTCGGGACGCGGAGAAGTACTAGATCGACCACAAAAACCACCTTATATTAGGTGGAGGAGGAGCTTATTCATCCCCTTGGGATCCGCAGAAGTACTGGGTAGACTATAAAAGCTACCTTATATTAAGTGGAAGAGGAACTTATTAACCTCTCCCCTTTGGGACCCGTAGAAGTCTTGGATCGATTATGAAAAGCAAGCCGCATCAGATGCCTCTGAGCAGGATCTATATTCTTACCAAAAACTCTTTAAGACTCTTCTTAGGGGGCAAGACAAGAGTAGCAAATAAAGCAAAGGTATATGTGATCCGGCACAGGAGTCATGCTTATCAACCGATTTGAACGCAAGCAATGCTGGATAACTTATTGTTCGGATATTGCTACAACAGGGCGAGATTTCAAGATGCAAAATTAACGACGCATTCAGAAAACAAAAAAGGGATGCCATCAAACATTGAAAACTTTGTTATGCTAAAGGGAACGTTACACATCTGAAGATATTGAAGGAAATATCAGATATAACGGAATAAGCTCATTATAACTATTAGGTATACTTTTAAGTAAAAAGACCGCTCTACACAACACAATATTTCTGCAGCGAATATGCCCCTCCATATGCTATTGCTTGATAATGTCATTGTGTCGTGCACAACACCGATTGAGAGCCAGGTGGCAGCCGTTACATCTGGAAATCGTGTTCACAAACACCAGGTATCAACGCCACGACAGTTATATTTTTTAGCCTTGATTGCCGCATGGCTAGTGGAAAAGTGGGATTTGAAAAACATTATTATGACGTCATGGGTGCCAGGTTGACCTTGAAATGGTCTCCATGAAAAACTCTGCACATCTGCTGGGCGTGTAGTTCACAGACTAGAAGTGCTTGGGCCTTACAAAAGGCAAGGCTGTGAACTGCACCAAATGGTCTGCAAGATGGCTATTTCTATTCAAAACCCTGTACAAATGTGGAACACTCCCTGTAACGCAATTCTGAAAACTAATTTTCACTGACTTGGTGCAAAACAAATGACGTGATGCGTTGCTAGTCAGTCGAGAAAAAACCGGCAGAGCCCAAAACATTGCCGCGCCGGCAGCCGATTGAGTCCAAAGGGAGAGATAAATAAATAATCGATATTTTTCTGACCACTATACTGTTAGGTGCTGTGAATGAATGATGGCGCTTACATGGCCCGCACAGGCACATGTCATGGACGTACCTAGTTTTCCAAAAGGAAAAGTTGTAAAGACACGTAATTTGCACGTGGCCTGTTGCCGCGGCCATCGTCAGCTAACGGTTAGCTGTTAGCAGCCGTGGTCTCCGCGAACTGTACTGATCTTTTCCACTCCTCTTTTTTCATTCCTTAATTCGCCTCGGACATAGTTTCCTTTTTTAAATCCATTTCACAACACAAAAATGAATACAGTGGAGTGCAACATAGCGGCAGTCCGTTTTGTTTTAGATAATATGGCCGTGCTTGCTCTGAGTTCTGGAAATGTCTCCGTTTTTATTTGCCCCATCAATCTGCACAAACGTTTTGTTTCTTCCCCTTACTTCATACGCGCGAAAATGTTCCCGCATTATCCGTTCATACCACCGTCGTGGCGGTATGGGCTTGACACCCTGTCGACACCCTGCCCCTGTTATTTTATTGCACCGGAACACGTCTTTGTTATTGCATATATCAACGCGTATATGTTGCCAGAAAATGCAAACATTGGCATCTAGATGCCAAAAAGCATCCCTATATACCCCCACCGGCGACACGCAATGCTCTTACACTATCAAGAGGATCATTTTTTGGGTCCGGAACCGCCTTTGCTCAGTCAATTTTGCTACATTGCAATAACAACACTAATCTTGCAACCGTCTCGTTCATAGGCAACAGGCAGTAACTGCTGCAAACGTAACGCAGCGCGCATGTTTCTTAAAATGGCCATCGAGTCCACTGGAGATTTAAAGCAGAATCCTGGAGCGATCCCTGCGCGTACATCAGCAAAATGTCGACGAAGTATGGACAAGTGATGTTTAGGAAAAGTCGGAAACTTCAACGGCAGGCGCCAGACCCGTCAGACCTTCCCAGAAAGGTCAGCAAGTAAACGAAGACAGCCAAATCGCTCCGTTAAATAATAAGTTCAGTTTATCAAGCGTAGATAAACCATGTCGACGATAGGTAGATAAACCAGGATAAACCATCGTAGATAGACCATATAAACCAACTTCCCAGGGCGAAGTTGGTCCGCTGCATACCATATTCTCTGCAGTCTCGAAGGCATGCAAATGTTATGCAGCCGGACAAAATGGGAAACCGGAAGTGGTCGCACTTCAATGAATTCGTCACGCACACGCCCCATGTCCAAATGGTGCTGTGTGAGCAGTGCCAAATAATTTATCGTATGGATAAAACGCGTGTGTACTTCAACAGTTAGAACGCATGTTTTGTGGCCTGGCGTCACGGGTCGCAACACACGAAATGAAACCATCGTGCGTTCGCGACGCATTATTGCACCAAGGTGCATGGCGATAAAATACGACCGCACATGTATGATGCCCAGGAAGTATGATGGGGGGGGGGGGGGGGGGCGCACGTCCCTTTGTTACACGTAGCGCTAGTGCCGTAGACGTTGGTGCCCCAAAGCGTTGTTCCAATGTTACTGATTCAGTTTTTCTATTGCCGCTTCAGCAAGAGCACAGGAGCACACGGTCTCGTGGGAGACCTCACGGTGAAGCAAACATGATTTACGCCTCCTTCCACGCGGCGTGAGCAACGAGCAAGCCATCCCGTCGCCGTGCGACTAGGCCTAGCTATCCCTGACCACTTAAAAGGTCCGAGATTCTTCTCCAGCAGACCTGTGCATGATTCCGCGTGCGGTTCGAGCCAACTGCGGAGTCAGCCAAAATTTCCGGGGGTCAACGTGGAGTCGATTTTCCTCGGCATTTGAGTTGGAAATACTCGACGGCCCTGGCCGGAATCACTGAGTCGACTTGAACAGCCAGGTACAAAGCAGGTTACCGCACCGATAGCTGCTATACGTGTAGCGAAAATTGAGCAATAGAAATGGTGTCTTGTAAGTTTTCTCTCAAAGAACGATGCACGGCATAAATCATCGACGGAATCGACTCCGTCTGGATCTGCCCAAATTAAACTACAACCCCAAGCCGGAATCGGGGATCGACTCAGGACTGGGATGTGCGGCTACGAGGCTGAGTAGGCACCAACCCAATGGGCTCAGTTGGAGTTGAAATAGCTTCCGTGCGAGCGTAACACTACACGAGTCTGCTCTCCAGTGATACTCCGATAGGTTCTCTCAAGTGAGTCATGGCTTAAGAGTGCGTTTGTCGGGCATGTTCCGCGTAGCAAAGCTCCGATCTGTTTCAAGGGTCAACGTTTCTGTTGCAACCTATCCCCAAAAAAGCAAACGAAAGCCGCATCAGCCTAACCGTCCTTCGATCGTGCCATCCGCCATGTGCCCCAGCGTCCGGCCCTGCCTCGGCTCGTCCGTCACCGTTGCGCGCTGTTTATGAGCGCGGCCGCCCGGCGGCGCTGGCAGCGCCGCCGCGTCAGCACTACGCCGGGCTCGGCCGACAGCGCGGCGCTGCGGCCCGTCGACAGCCGCATACCGGCGTCGGCCGTCCGTCCGGACCGTCGCCGGGGCCGATACGGACCGCGCACCTGCCAGCCGCTGCCCCGTCAGCCGCCGATTAACAGCTCCGCCTCCCCACCTCCGGCGGGCGGCCCCCGGCCGGCCCGACACGGTCGCCGATCAGCAGCACTGTCGCGGGCGCGTTCCGACCAGGCGACACTGCGCAGGGTGACGCCCGACCGGCTGGACGATGTCGGACTGAGCCGGCCGGCGCGCTGCCGTCGCTCGGACCGGAGGCCACGACCGGGACCTGCCCTTCATCCCTCGAGTAACAGAAAACAGACCAAACAGTAACAGAAAGCAGACAGAGCGGCGTAACAGACCTCAGAGCACTGCAATGCATGTGGATTCGGACGGCGGCACACTCGCGCCGGGTGGCGACACGCTGCCGCCCGAGACATACTCCCTCCACGGCGCCACCGTCGCGTCTGGATGCGCGCGGGCGTCGCCAGAGTCGTCCCCTCCGCACCGGTTTCAGGGTTCAGCCGTGGGTCCGTCGGGCCCCGGCAGCCTGAGGGGCGCGGCAGAGGCTGGCGAGGTGCGCCGTCAGGTGGCAGCACCGGCCGCCGGGCGGACACGAGCGTAGCGAGCGGGCCGCCGCTCCTCACGACACGCACACACACACGCCAGCGGTTCAGCGCAGCTCCGTGGAGGCGGCTGGGCCGGCCACCCGCCACCGCCGACACGTGGCGGCGCGCGGCCGGGCCTGGTGGGTAAGCGGTGCTGGTGTCGTCCGCGTCGCGCGTGGCTGTTTGTGGTCCACCAGACTTGCACTGAAAGGCTGTGCCGAGCAAACACCTCAGCTGCGGCGAGTGTAACCCGACGGCCGAGAATTTCTTCCGTCTTGCGTCAGATGCACCGGCGCTTATCCAGGCTGTCTCTTACGCAAATGATGCGTTGTTAAAGGACTCCGAAAAGTAACCGTAACCTTTGTGACCTTTGCTTGAAACCGTTAAAGGAAACACACTGCCGTATTGTGGCAAGATGGATTGATTACCCAGCACTACACACCCAAAAAGTGCAGTCGACGCAATACCCGGCCACAAACTCCAAACGCGTACAAAAAGGTTTATTTCCACTGAAGCGATGAACAATGCGGGAAGATCGAGTCTAGCAGCTCATTTTCAACGCAGTGCTTTTAACAAGAGAATCCTTCTCATCGTTACGACATCGCAGCTCGCGATCTCGAAAAGTTACTCTCCGGACTGATGATACCCTAATCTGCTCCACTCACTACGGTGGAGTCAAAGAACATCAGTTCATCAAACGTATCAAACTGATGGCGAATCAAAACGGCACATGGCCCGGCCGGACACAGCCAAGTCACCCAGCTGGCGACCAGCGGTCGCGCAGTTTCCTGAGACCGGCCCGTGGGCCAGGCCGACTGGTACCGTGACTGAACACGAGATCGGGACCGTCGGTCCGTTCTCGGTCATAAAACGCGACTGAGACACACCCGCCAGGCGGGGTCGCATCACCTGCCGATGAGGTGATTGCAATCTCGGTGTGGTAACGCTACCGTGATCATGACCCCGTGATCACCGTAACACATGGATTCACTTAAAAAGCACGACATTGTGGACTAGTTCGAAACGCCTTTCTTGGACACTCATTCTGGCAGAGGCAGCCACAGCCCTTCTCACGTCATTAGGGAAAACCTAATTGTTTCCATTAAAGAAAGCACCAACCGGACACGTTACGTCAGATAAGAAATATATGGTCTTGACCGTGAGTTATCGCATGCGTTCACAACGCATCCGTGACCGAGCCTCTCAGCACAAACAGTCCTGTACCGCACACCAGAAAACACGACAGGGAAAGCCAGTTAACGTACAACCGCACGCCGAACACTCTTAAGCATATGGTGATGGCGCAGAGTCTACGTACGCCCGCCGAAAAATCTTAAGCAAAATCTATGCGCAAAAGAAACCATCTATTGTCATCTAACCAGACCGCAGGTATGCTGACGAGAGTACCGCTCCGCTCCCTGACCGCAGAGTTGTTACACAACCCGTGCTCGGGTGCAGTCGGGACGACGGGCCGTGCATGTCTTCGTCGCGTCCTCACTTCATTCCTCTTGGAACCACGCCCTGAAACGCGCGCAGGCGGGCCGGTCAGCTGCCGCGGCTGGCACCATCGGCGATCCCGCTCCGCTTCAGATGAGCCGCGGCACGGAGACCGCCCACCGTGCGGGGGACGCGGCGCGGCAGTCATCGGCTCGTGAGGCAGTCCAACGTACCGGCACACAGCACGCACGCCACGCATCAGGCGGGGGCGAGTGTGCACGGCGGGAGCACCGAGATCAGCGTCACCTGCGCCAAAGCCCAGCAGGGCAGGCTGCGTGACATGTGTCTGCCGCAAATACACGCTTACGAGCCATCGACAAAACCAGCAGGTTGTGAAGGTGCAGCATCAGAGGTGCACCGGATCCCCACCTGTAGCAGCACTATCACGTGGCCTGTGCGCTGCCATACCACGTGTCGTGACACAAGTAGCAGGAGCATCGCGTGCTCTCGCCAGGCCCATCAGTGCATTAATGTAGTGGTTTAGATGCGGCGGCAGTATCCACCGTGCGGTGCCTTGCCACACCAAATGCGATAAATACATATGTACGGTGCGATGACGCGACAGGCACGAGGCGCGTAAACCCGCATATTAAATGCCGCAACATTGCCACCACCATGCCATTCACGCATTGCATTACAGACACGAGCATTGCGCACTCCATATCGAGTCTTGAGTGGCAGCAGTACCGTGTGATCCGTACGGTGATCCACCACGTGTCATCCCAGGATCAGCCGCCGTATCGGTGGTAGTTTCGTGTTTACAGGCGCAGCGGCATTGAGGCCATTTCGCGCCCACAACAGCCGCACAGGTTCCCTGCATCGGTAAACTGGGTGCCGTGCCAGGAGACACAGCAGCATCGCCCAGCCCCTGTGTTGGTAAGCTATACAACAAGACAGCCTACCAGCAGTTTCGTGAGACCCGTAAAATGACACACTAAACGCCGTGCCGTAAACAACAGCATCGCATGGTCCGTGTACCGCTACAGTGACTGCGTGGTATCATGTGGCTCGTTCACCGGTACATGGTCGCGGCATGGACAGCAGTACCGCGTAGCCAGTCATCAAGGTGCGCTTTCACAAAATAAGGAGGGGGGGGGGGGGGGGGGGGGGGAAGTGAAAACTGACGAAACCAATCACCAATTTACGCCAGCAAACTGGCTTCTCCCCGAGTTTAGACCATTTTTTTCCCCAAGTTAGGGGGAGGGGCGGGCTGAAGCCCACGTAGGGGAAGGCTTGGAGCGCCATCAACTGAATGGGGAACTGCATCCCTGGCCCGCCTGTCGGCGTGCTCAATGCCGTACCGTGAGTCGCAGGCATCACACCGCCTCTATATCGGCACCTTAAACGCTACGACACTCTCGAGAGTTGGAGGGAGCTGGAGAGGGCCCCGCACGCGCCGGGGAGGGCCGGAGAGGGCCTTGCATGCGCCGGAGAGGGCCGGAGAGGGCCTTGCATACGCCGCGGAGGGCCAGAGGGCCTTGCACGCGCCGGAAAGGGCCGGAGAGGGCCTTGCATACGCCGGGGAGGGCCAGAGGGCCTTGCACGCGACGGGGAGGGCCAGAGGACCTTGCATACGCCGGGGAGGGCCGGAGAGAGCCTTGAATGCGCCGGCGACTTACCAGCGCCAGCAGCAGACCGGCGATCAGGTAGAACAGGCCGCCCACGCTAGCCGCCTCCAGTCGTCCCAGGAGCCGGGTACTCTGCGCGCGGCGCGGACAGCGTCAAGCGCTCGCACGCCGCATCGGATGCGCCGCCGCGCATGCAGTAGGTCATGTACCAACGGCGAGCACAGACGGTCGCAGAGCGGACGGCGACAGTGGCAGAGGGCCGACATGAGGGGACAACGTCAGCACAGACATCAGCGCCACGACGGGAAGGCGAACTGCACAGCGCAAACAGCGCCAGCGTGGCCAAGCAACCATTACCAGGGACCGGCGGAATGCTCAAGGCCTCTGGGGACGGACACCATACACCCGCGGCCTGGAGCCGATGTGTCTGGCTGCACCAGCAGTCGCTTGCCGTCGCTGGCCATGTCGTGTGTGCACGCAGCCGTCCTGGCCTTGTCATGTGCCGACGGCAGACGAGCAGCGGCCTCGCCCTGTCGTGCGGCCCCATCAGGCTCGCGCCTATCCCGACCAGACCCACCTCTCGCGCCCGTCCCGACCAGACCCACCGCTCGCGCCCGTCCCGACCAGACTCACCGCTCGCGCCCGTCCCTACCAGACCCACCGCTCGCGCCCGTCCTGACCAGACCCACCGCTCGCGCCCGTCCCGACCAGACTCACCGCTCGCGCTCGTCCCGACCAGACCCACCGCTCGCGCCCGTCCCGACCAGACCCACCGCTCGCGCCCATCCCGACCAGACTCACCGCTCGCGCCCATCCCGACCAGACTCACTGCTCGCGCCCGCCGCGACCAGACCCACCGCTCGCGCCCGCCGCGACCAGACCCACCGCCCACGCCTGTCCCGACCAGACCCACCGCTCGCGCCTGTCCCGACCAGGCCCACCGCCCGCGCCCATCCCGACCAGACTCACCGTTCGTGCCCATCCCGACCAGACTCACCGCCAGTTCACCCAGGACGAGTGCAGCGATGAACGCCGTCGCACCCGTCATCAGAGTCGGCACGGTGAGATCGGCCAGCGGCCGGCAGTCCGCGCCCGTCCCCTGCGGAGCGGACAAGCACCGACAGCACCGGTCAGAGCGCCGCCACCAGCTGACGCCGCGCGGAGCCAGCACCCGGCCGCCGAGGCACGGCCAGTCTCGAGCCGGGCAGGCTGCAAGTCGGAGTCGCAGCGACTCGCTACCTGCGAAGCCACGAGCGGCGGCGGCGGCCCGCTCATCCCGCCGCCGCGAAACGCGCTCGGTCTGATTACAACTAGACGGTGCTCGGCAGCACACCGCGGCAGCGAGACGCGACCGACCTGTTTTACATCACGAACATCATCACCCTCCAAATCAGGCAAGCACTCAAGCGAACCGACCTTGCCGCGTCGCGTGGCGAGCAGGACGACCACGAGGTTGACGATGCCGACCATGCCGAGGTAGCCGTCCGGCGAGAGCACCAGCACGCCCAGCGCGGCCGTGGCCAGGTTAGCTAGCGTCACAGTACCGGAGAAGACCGGCAGCTGGACCACAGCCAGGCGCAGCTGCTGCGCCAGCGTCAGCGACGCTGCAGTCGGGACGCGCGCGTCAGGCTGCGGGGATGACGTCACTGGGAGCCGCCTCGTCGGGCGCCGGAGTCGGTTTGAGCGCAGTGGCGCTGTTCGTGTTGGCGCCAGCACTCGCACACATGCTGACACGCGCCACGCAAGACGCGCGACACGAAGTGACCACAGTCTACACGGCAGCACGCTCAAAAGCCTTTCTTGGACCGCAGGCGGCAGACCAAAACAACTCTCCAGCAGCTTTGAGGCGGACCAAGCAACTCTCCAGCGGCGATATGTTACGTTAAGCTGAGCCACAGCCACCACACGAACCACAACCAGCCAACCCAGCCGGCGGGGTGGCGCCAGCCGACACCATGCCCTCGCCCAGTGCTCTAAAATACGGCTTTGGCAGGGTTTGCGGATGTAAAAAAACCTTGAAGGGATGTTGATATCTGATATCAAAAAGGTATTCAAAAAACGGCGGCTTCATCGTCACAATGAATGAAATAAAATGAATGAAAAATGAGTGAATGAATTATATATATATATATATATATATATATATATATATATATATATATATATATGAATACTTAAGTTTATTTCAGAGGTTTGAGCGTGGCAGAAGACCGGTGGGTTATGAACAAATCCATGTAACAAATCAAGGCACGTTAGAACTCGACTAGTGCGTCTGATCAGAATGGCATTTGAGGTTATAACGCATCTGGATTGGCTGCAACTTGCTCCAAATAATTAACAGTGGTCATTATCTTGTGGCGTGATTGTGTCCCCATGACCGTGTGGTGTAGGAGCATTTAATCCTGTTGGAAACGCGGACTAGCGAATTAACATGCAGATTGCAGCTTCCAGCTTCATTCCGTGCTGATGGGATAATGACCTATATTTGATGACAATAAGGCTTGCTGCATTATTGTTGTCAAATATATTTCAGTATCAGTATGTGTATGTGTACCTATAATACATGCTGTGCCGGCATGTAGCTCATTTGAATTTACCATCAACAAAATAGGATGCATTTGGGTCTCAGGATTGTATCATGATGCATAGTCTAGGTCAGAGGTCAAATACAGACTGGATGGCGGATGCTGGATGCGCGCTAACATAGTTGTACGAAGCAGGCATGATCTTCTCCATTTCCTGTAGATGGCATTTTGCAGGATGCAGGATGGACCTCGGCAGGATATGATAAGCGATGGGCCCTAGCTCTCCTGTCAAATCATCTAAAATATGAAGTCAGATTGTAGCCAATGAATGCATTACATGATGCAAACATTGGCCATATCCAATGTGGGAAATATGACCTATAGGTCGTTTCCTTTGTTTTGTTCTGAGTGGCAGTTAATGGTACTCCCAGAAAAGTACCGATTGATTTGACTGTTTGTTTTGTGGTGGGAGGATCAAAGAAAACATTGTGCAAGTATTCCTAAAAAAAAAACAATGAAAAGGTGTCATTTTCCACCCAGATGTAGGACAAACTTAGGACCGCGCTCACCGTGCCGGTCGGGCAGGAGGAGGCGGCGGTGCAGGAGCAGCGCGGTCGTTAAGTGGGCGATCACGGCGACAGCGGCGGCCGCGGCGGCAACGGGCGGCGGCAGCCAGCCGGGAGCCGCCGCCAGTACCGAGCCGACGACGACCGGCGGCAGCAGCGCCGGCCGCCCGGCCGCCGGCAGACGGCTGGCCGCCAGCGAGCCCAGCAGCGCCACCGCGAACGTGTCTGACGGAGGACGGCGGCTCCGGTCAGCGGAGACAGGTCACGACCGCGGGGTCGGCCGGGTTAGCGCACCTCGCATACATCCGGCGCCGGGCTGCTCTTCGGCAGCAGGGCAGCACACGGGGAGACTCCTTCACGGTAAAAAGTGGAGAGACAGGTCAACCAGCATGGTACTGATCAAATGGCTGTGCGTAACCAGACACGGTCCCCGTTTCAACAGCGTAGCGGGTTGGTCCAACTCATTCCAGCCAAA
Source organism: Pollicipes pollicipes (assembly GCF_011947565.3). NCBI lineage: Eukaryota > Metazoa > Arthropoda > Thecostraca > Pollicipedomorpha > Pollicipedidae > Pollicipes > Pollicipes pollicipes. Next base: position 14,806,687 of record NW_023597054.1, on the reverse strand, counting down.
TAACTGTAGATATCTGAGTCCGAAAAGGTGGCGAAGAGGGGAGGTTGGCGCACAACCCAGTCTTTTTTGCAAACAAATCATGTCAGTGCAGACCTGGTCCACACAGCTATGCATCAAAACTTGCTAATTATAACAAACGTTCGTCGGGCGAGGTGGGTAAGATATCAAGACCCAGGACCAACCGACGAAAGCATCCACTATCATGAAAGTGTTGGGCCATTCACTTGGCAGGACGTTTATTACTCCCCCATTGACTTGCATAAAGATTTCCGACATCACGTGAGAACCGTTCCTATCTAATGTTTCTCAACTAACTTAAAATCTATGGCAGGTCACATACGTTAGCTTTTGAAAAAATGGCAGCTAGCTGCGCTACTGAGCTCGATGGGGCAGCATGACGTGGGCACGCGCACACGTACGTGACATCACAACACACAGCGCATGCTTCGTACGGTCCCAGGCACCGCCGTCCAATCACCACCGTGTCCACAATATGCTCCGTGTCCACCACCGTGTCCACTGGACGCTCCCCTATACCACCACTTCTCTCAATCATCATCAACACCACCAAACGCTCACCCCTCACTAAGCCATTCTCACGTAATCCGAGCACAGTTAGCGGCATCGCAGGCGGCCCACCGGTGGCGGAGGCGCCGAGGCACCGACGCGCACCCCGCCGGCGACCGGCACGCGCAGTCACTCACTGCCGGCGAACAGCTGCAGGTGGCCGGGGCAGAGTCCGGCGACGGCCGACTGGGCGGCGAGCCCCAGCAGCAGCCACTCGGCGCCAGGCACGGGCCAGGCAGCCACCGCGCCCGTCTGCCGGCACACGGCGTCCTCACGCGTCAGCGACGGGCGCACGCGCACCGCTGGCGCCAGACCGCCTCCGGCACTGGTGTGACCTCGCACTCCCAGTACTGTGCGGTCGGGTCAACACGAAACGGGAGGGTGGCGAGTGGGGACGGGTCGAAACCTTTCCAATGTGCTAGCCCAGCGCACATGTCTGAAATATATTTAAGAAACGGACAACCCAGTGGCCTGAGTCATCTATGTACACACCTGGCCCCAAGCCGCTCTGAAAACGGCGAAACACAAACGAGTTCAATGCAGCGTAAATGCAATTCATCACTGAGCTCGTGATGGTTATCCCCCATTCATCTCCACACCCATGTGCCGGATAAGGGAGCGGCGAGCGCGCGGAGTCGACGGCGGAGGTCCACCACGAGCTGTCCGTGTGGCGCGATACAGGGCCCGCTCGGCACGACACGTGCACAGCCGTGCGCCCACATCGGACCACCCCCAGCGGCCCCGCCGCCCCAAACCGGGTCGCCACGCACCCGAGGGGCGGAAGCTCCCACAAACACAGCCGTTCGGTGTGGCCGACCCACAAACTGCAAACGACGCGCTCCACATCCCGCCGGCAAACGCAAAAGCAAGCAGCTTACACACAGCCGATCCTGCAGCACATGCCCTAGGCTCTCCTGGCAGCCGGCCCCAGCGCCGTCTCTGGGCGGTTCCAGCGCGCCCATCACTGACCTTGGTCACAGCGGCGGCGGCACGCGTCCACGAGCGGCGCACGAGCCAGAGGCCGGCGGCGAAGGCGACGGCCGGCACCAAGTTGACCAGGCCGCCCAGACCGGGCACGCCGACGGACACCACCGAGTAGATGGGCGAGGCGGCACACACGCCCGCGTCCCCGGCGGCGAACAGCTGACGGCGGGTCACGGAGGGTCAGCAGGCGGCCACGACGGTGCCGACCGCACGGCACGGCGACGGCGACACCGTCGGAGACCATTTGATGCGACCGCCACAGTAGCGCGACGCTGGGCTGAGCGGCGTGAAAGTACCAGTGTTCCACGTCCGGAAACCCCGCGTTGAGGATGTTTCTTTCATGATGTTCCAGACACTATTCAAAGCTAACTTTCACAAGGTGCGGGCTGTCAAGAATTAACCCGCAAAGATTCCCCCCGCCCCCCCCACCCTCCCCCCGGAACGCACGCACGCACGTAGATGTTCGGGGACCAGGAACACCATTCCTCAAAATGTCAGGACTGCACTTTCACACATGCACGCTTTAACCAGTGGTTCACGCACGCTAGAACTCTACGCCCTAAAACGACGGCAACCGTCGGAGCAATGTGAGGGGTTGAAGTCAGCGCGCATGTCGTATGCTCACGCTCACGACGCCAGCCTGGGTCTGGTCCGGACCAGGGTCGCCCTGGGAGCGCACACGCACCTGCAGCGCCGTAACAGACTGGTACGTTGTGGCGGCCAGAACGGGGATGGCGCAGCCGGCGGCCGTGATCGCGGCGTGGCGCGGCTGCAGCTGCCCGGCCTCGACGTCGGCGATGGCGGCGGCGGCGACGGGCTCCAGGCCGCGCTGCTTCGACCTCGGCAGCAGCGCCGCGCTGCCGGCAGGGCGGCGGCGGCGGCGCGGTTCAGCGGCGGCCCATCACCACACCGCCGGCCACCGGCGCCCGACAGCGGAGCGAGCGGCAGCGTCCGCACCGACCGCGCCGGCGCCCTACGTCACGCCGGACCTGGCGCCCCACGATCCCTGCGCGGCGGACGCGGCCGGCGTCGGCAAGATCCCGTCCGCGCTCGCCCCTCCCCCCCCCCCCCCCGCCACCCCGACGGCCGACATGGCATACCACTGCCGCCACACACACGACGGCGACACCCCGGACACCAGACCGCCACACGACGACGGGCATGCCTTCTCACGCGCGCGACACGCGGCGCTCAGGTCGGCGCACACGTCAGCTCTCACCTGGCCTCGGGTGCGTGGGCGGCCTCATCGGGAGCGGATGGCGCCGCCGGCGCTCCGCCCACGCCCAGGCGAGCCGCCCACTCTTCCTTGCGGTCGTCGGCGGCGGCGGCGGCGGCGACGGGGGCCGCTGCGTCGGCTGTCGGCGCGGACGCGCCCGGCCCGGCCAGCTGCGCCGCCAGCCGCCGCTTCTCGCCGGACAGGTCAGGGTACGTGGGCTCCGAGAGCGACGTGGTCTGCGGCGGGCACGTCTCGTCGTCGGGCAGTGTGGGCAGTCTGCTGCTGCTGCTGCTGCTGCTGCTGCTGCTGCTGCTGCTGCTGCTGTTGCTGTCGCTTCTCGTGCGACAGGTCCGGGTAGCCCGCCTCCGACAGGATGGTGGCCGGGGGGGCGCGGCCGGCCGCCGGCAGCGCCAGCTGTTCAGCTTCGGCGGCGTCTAGCGGCCGGCAGCCCGGCGCGGCAGGCTGTGGTGAGGCCCTCCAGCTCCTCGATACGGACGGTCTGGCCCCGCTGGTGTGGAGGCGCCGCCGCAGCCTGGAGCGAGGCCGGGTGTCAGCACCGGCCCACGGAGCGGGCAGCGACGCCGGCGGTGGCAGCGGCGTCGGGCTGACCCGGCCGAGCATAGATCGTTAATCTCTCCCGAGCCTCCCTACACTGGGACGTTCACATCGCACAGCAACGACACGTGCGGGGCGCAGACGCCGCGAGAGCCGCCATTCCGCCCCGTCTTCCCTCCCCCCCCCCCTCCCCCCTCTCCAGCGATGCCGGGACCGACCAGGCCCCCCCCCCCCCCGCCCCCAACTGCTTGACGAAGCAATGTTTCCCCACAGCACATACTCCCATCAATAGCGCGGAACGCGGAGACAAGGCCAACGGAGTTCTCGGCACACGCCCTAGCGGCTACGAGTGGAGCCACGAAGCCTCCAAGGCGTTTCGGCCGCGGTCTCCTCTGCACAGCGCACCTGGCGGCGGAGCGGCGAACCACGACGCTAGCGAAGACCGGCAGGAAGAGCGCCGCCAGTGGCGGCAGCAGCAGCCGCACCCAGGCGGGGCCGTCCTCGTGACGCACGAGGGTGAGCAGCGCGCGCAAGGGGCCGGGTAGCGCGGCCGCCGACAGACCACACCTCTCCGGCGCCGCCCACTCGGTGCGCACGAACGCCGTCAGGTCCTGCGACAGGCTCCGCTGCGGAGAGGACGGGCGGCGGGGCCGCAGTGTCACCCCAGGTGCCGGACAGAGGAGCGATCAAGACGAGACGGAAGCCATCGCTGCGCAGGGGATCCCCACAAGCACAACACCGCTCGCCTTCCCCTACCACGGCTTCGGAAACAGCGCCGACAGTTCGCGCCGCCCAGCCAGACGAACGTCGCATCGAGACAGCAGTCATTCTTTGCATCACTTTACGGCGTACGCAGTGGCAGTGATACGACCACTGGGATCTCCATCGTCGGGGAAGCCGAAGTGAGACCCGGTTTCCGAGGCGGCTGTTCATCCGAACAACCCCTAATTGGTTCAAGCTGAGTGCCCCGGACACAGCAGCGCTCGGCGAGGCCCAGAGCGCGGTCGCGCCCCCGGCCATGTCCACAGCGACCCTCGCCGCCACGTACCGGCAGGGCGAGGTAGTCGCCGTCCGCCAAGTACTTGTGCAGCTTGCTCTGGAGCCGCGGGCCGGCCAGCGCCTGGCACTGAAACACAGGCGAGCCGGCCGTCAGCACTGGCGGCTTTGACATCAGGCGCCAGGGCGTCAGCGCCAAGGCGTCAATACCAGCGGCTCTGACATCGGGCGCCAG
>NW_023597054.1:14694680-14801244 GCF_011947565.3 Pollicipes pollicipes | reverse complement strand
CACTAAGCCATTCTCACGTAATCCGAGCACAGTTAGCGGCATCGCAGGCGGCCCACCGGTGGCGGAGGCGCCGAGGCACCGACGCGCACCCCGCCGGCGACCGGCACGCGCAGTCACTCACTGCCGGCGAACAGCTGCAGGTGGCCGGGGCAGAGTCCGGCGACGGCCGACTGGGCGGCGAGCCCCAGCAGCAGCCACTCGGCGCCAGGCACGGGCCAGGCAGCCACCGCGCCCGTCTGCCGGCACACGGCGTCCTCACGCGTCAGCGACGGGCGCACGCGCACCGCTGGCGCCAGACCGCCTCCGGCACTGGTGTGACCTCGCACTCCCAGTACTGTGCGGTCGGGTCAACACGAAACGGGAGGGTGGCGAGTGGGGACGGGTCGAAACCTTTCCAATGTGCTAGCCCAGCGCACATGTCTGAAATATATTTAAGAAACGGACAACCCAGTGGCCTGAGTCATCTATGTACACACCTGGCCCCAAGCCGCTCTGAAAACGGCGAAACACAAACGAGTTCAATGCAGCGTAAATGCAATTCATCACTGAGCTCGTGATGGTTATCCCCCATTCATCTCCACACCCATGTGCCGGATAAGGGAGCGGCGAGCGCGCGGAGTCGACGGCGGAGGTCCACCACGAGCTGTCCGTGTGGCGCGATACAGGGCCCGCTCGGCACGACACGTGCACAGCCGTGCGCCCACATCGGACCACCCCCAGCGGCCCCGCCGCCCCAAACCGGGTCGCCACGCACCCGAGGGGCGGAAGCTCCCACAAACACAGCCGTTCGGTGTGGCCGACCCACAAACTGCAAACGACGCGCTCCACATCCCGCCGGCAAACGCAAAAGCAAGCAGCTTACACACAGCCGATCCTGCAGCACATGCCCTAGGCTCTCCTGGCAGCCGGCCCCAGCGCCGTCTCTGGGCGGTTCCAGCGCGCCCATCACTGACCTTGGTCACAGCGGCGGCGGCACGCGTCCACGAGCGGCGCACGAGCCAGAGGCCGGCGGCGAAGGCGACGGCCGGCACCAAGTTGACCAGGCCGCCCAGACCGGGCACGCCGACGGACACCACCGAGTAGATGGGCGAGGCGGCACACACGCCCGCGTCCCCGGCGGCGAACAGCTGACGGCGGGTCACGGAGGGTCAGCAGGCGGCCACGACGGTGCCGACCGCACGGCACGGCGACGGCGACACCGTCGGAGACCATTTGATGCGACCGCCACAGTAGCGCGACGCTGGGCTGAGCGGCGTGAAAGTACCAGTGTTCCACGTCCGGAAACCCCGCGTTGAGGATGTTTCTTTCATGATGTTCCAGACACTATTCAAAGCTAACTTTCACAAGGTGCGGGCTGTCAAGAATTAACCCGCAAAGATTCCCCCCGCCCCCCACCCTCCCCCGGAACGCACGCACGCACGTAGATGTTCGGGGACCAGGAACACCATTCCTCAAAATGTCAGGACTGCACTTTCACACATGCACGCTTTAACCAGTGGTTCACGCACGCTAGAACTCTACGCCCTAAAACGACGGCACCGTCGGAGCAATGTGAGGGGTTGAAGTCAGCGCGCATGTCGTATGCTCACGCTCACGACGCCAGCCTGGGTCTGGTCCGGACCAGGGTCGCCCTGGGAGCGCACACGCACCTGCAGCGCCGTAACAGACTGGTACGTTGTGGCGGCCAGAACGGGGATGGCGCAGCCGGCGGCCGTGATCGCGGCGTGGCGCGGCTGCAGCTGCCCGGCCTCGACGTCGGCGATGGCGGCGGCGGCGACGGGCTCCAGGCCGCGCTGCTTCGACCTCGGCAGCAGCGCCGCGCTGCCGGCAGGGCGGCGGCGGCGGCGCGGTTCAGCGGCGGCCCATCACACACCGCCGGCCACCGGCGCCCGACAGCGGAGCGAGCGGCAGCGTCCGCACCGACCGCGCCGGCGCCCTACGTCACGCCGGACCTGGCGCCCCACGATCCCTGCGCGGCGGACGCGGCCGGCGTCGGCAATATCCCGTCCGCGCTCGCCCCTCCCCCCCCCCCCCCCCCGCCACCCCGACGGCCGACATGGCATACCACTGCCGCCACACACACGACGGCGACACCCCGGACACCAGACCGCCACACGACGACGGGCATGCCTTCTCACGCGCGCGACACGCGGCGCTCAGTCGGCGCACACGGTCAGCTCTCACCTGGCCTCGGGTGCGTGGGCGGCCTCATCGGGAGCGGATGGCGCCGCCGGCGCTCCGCCCACGCCCAGGCGAGCCGCCCACTCTTCCTTGCGGTCGTCGGCGGCGGCGGCGGCGGCGACGGGGGCCGCTGCGTCGGCTGTCGGCGCGGACGCGCCCGGCCCGGCCAGCTGCGCCGCCAGCCGCCGCTTCTCGCCGGACAGGTCAGGGTACGTGGGCTCCGAGAGCGACGTGGTCTGCGGCGGGCACGTCTCGTCGTCGGGCAGTGTGGCAGTCTGCTGCTGCTGCTGCTGCTGCTGCTGCTGCTGCTGCTGCTGCTGTTGCTGTCGCTTCTCGTGCGACAGGTCCGGGTAGCCCGCCTCCGACAGGATGGTGGCCGGGGGGGCGCGGCCGGCCGCCGGCAGCGCCAGCTGTTCAGCTTCGGCGGCGTCTAGCGGCGGCAGCCGGCGCGGCAGCTGTGGTGAGGCCTCCAGCTCCTCGATACGGACGGTCTGGCCCCCGCTGGTGTGGCGGCGCCGCCGCAGCCTGGAGCGAGGCCGGGTGTCAGCACCGGCCCACGGAGCGGGCAGCGACGCCGGCGGTGGCAGCGGCGTCGGGCTGACCCGGCCGAGCATAGATCGTTAATCTCTCCCGAGCCTCCCTACACTGGGACGTTCACATCGCACAGCAACGACACGTGCGGGGCGCAGACGCCGCGAGAGCCGCCATTCCCCGTCTACCCTCCCCCCCCCCCCCTCCCCCTCTCCAGCGATGCCGGGACGACCAGGCCCCCCCCCCCCCCGCCCCCAACTGCTTGACGAAGCAATGTTTCCCCACAGCACATACTCCCATCAATAGCGCGGAACGCGGAGACAAGGCCAACGGAGTTCTCGGCACACGCCCTAGCGGCTACGAGTGGAGCCACGAAGCCTCCAAGGCGTTTCGGCCGCGGTCTCCTCTGCACAGCGCACCTGGCGGCGGAGCGGCGAACCACGACGCTAGCGAAGACCGGCAGGAAGAGCGCCGCCAGTGGCGGCAGCAGCAGCCGCACCCAGGCGGGGCCGTCCTCGTGACGCACGAGGGTGAGCAGCGCGCGCAAGGGGCCGGGTAGCGCGGCCGCCGACAGACCACACCTCTCCGGCGCCGCCCACTCGGTGCGCACGAACGCCGTCAGGTCCTGCGACAGGCTCCGCTGCGGAGAGGACGGGCGGCGGGGCCGCAGTGTCACCCCAGGTGCCGGACAGAGGAGCGATCAAGACGAGACGGAAGCCATCGCTGCGCAGGGGATCCCCACAAGCACAACACCGCTCGCCTTCCCCTACCACGGCTTCGGAAACAGCGCCGACAGTTCGCGCCGCCCAGCCAGACGAACGTCGCATCGAGACAGCAGTCATTCTTTGCATCACTTTACGGCGTACGCAGTGGCAGTGATACGACCACTGGGATCTCCATCGTCGGGGAAGCCGAAGTGAGACCCGGTTTCCGAGGCGGCTGTTCATCCGAACAACCCCTAATTGGTTCAAGCTGAGTGCCCCGGACACAGCAGCGCTCGGCGAGGCCCAGAGCGCGGTCGCGCCCCCGGCCATGTCCACAGCGACCCTCGCCGCCACGTACCGGCAGGGCGAGGTAGTCGCCGTCCGCCAAGTACTTGTGCAGCTTGCTCTGGAGCCGCGGGCCGGCCAGCGCCTGGCACTGAAACACAGGCGAGCCGGCCGTCAGCACTGGCGGCTTTGACATCAGGCGCCAGGGCGTCAGCGCCAAGGCGTCAATACCAGCGGCTCTGACATCGGGCGCCAGGGCGTCAGCGCCGGTGGCTCTGACGTCAGGAGCCAGGGCGTCAGCACCGGTAACTCTGACGTCAGGAGCCAGGGCGTCAGCACCGGTAACTCTGACGTCAGGAGCCAGGGCGTCAGCACCGGTAACTCTGACGTCAGGAGCCAGGGCGTCAGCATCGGTGGCTCTGACGTCAGGAGCCAGGGCGTCAGCATCGGTGGTTCTGACGTCAGGAGCCAGAGCGTCAGCACCGGCGGCTCTGACGTGAGGCGCCAGGGCGTCAACACCGGTGGCTCTGACGTCAGGAGCCAGGGCGTCAGCACCGGTGGCTCTGACGTTAGGAGCCAGGGCGTCAGCACCGGTGGCTCTGACGTTAGGAGCCAGGGCGTCAGCACCGGTGGCTCTGACGTCAGGCGCCAGGGCGTCAACACCGGTGGCTCTGACGTTAGGAGCCAGGGCGTCAGCACCGGAGGATCCGACGTCAGGCGCCAGGGCGTCAGCGCCAAGGCGTCAGCACTAGCGGCTCTGACATCAGGCACCAGGGCGTCAGCACCGGCGGCTCTGACGTCAGGCGCCAGAGCGTCAACACCGATGGCTCTGACGTCAGGCGCCAGGGCGTCAGCACCGGTGGCTCTGATGTCAGGCGCCAGGGCGTCAGCACCAGTGGCTCTGACGCCAGGCGCCAGGGCGTCTCCACGCCGCGCGACAGCGACCGAAGCAGTCGGTAAGACATGGGTCCCGGAATGTGAGGCTTCTGAGATCCGGTGAGTGATACTGAGTGGAACAATCCGGCACGGGTGTGTATGAATGACACTGTGTGTCGACTACCTCCCCCCCCCCCCAAACTTAAGCCTTGAGGCTTGCCCCTGCATTTGATTGAAGAACGCCTACGCATAGTGGTGACGTCGCTGCTCCACCACACTGTTACCTCTTGCAACAGACACAGCCAGCCGCCACCAAGTTCACAGTGAGGATTGTGGCAGCAATGCCATGACCAGGAGAAAACAATACGATAACAACGGGGAACCCTTTCGTCATAGCTGAGTAAATGACAGAATGATTGCTTCATTCTCAAGACGACTTACAGTTTATCGACGGCCTACCAAGATTACGTATTGCGGTGATCTCAGAGCCCGATAATATGGAAGGCTTAAGCGTGCTTTGCGGGACGTTTGTGTCATTTTGTTGCATGCGTTTACTTGATGCCAGATAACAAATTAAAGACAGCGAAACCCTTGATACCCGAAAGCAAATGACGGATTGATGTGTTCCATGATGCAGCAGCATTGCAGCACGCAAAATAACCGTGGACAAAAGGGTCGGATTTCGTGGAAATGCTGACAATTTAGCCGACATTTGGTTTTTATTGGGTCGACCCGGCATTGGGTCTTCTCCCGCTTATCTACATGCTTGCATTGCACCAGTCGCGGCGCGTTGCTTCGATATCCCCACATAATGTGACGGACATCACACAGACTGCATGCTCTGCAACATTTGGAGGCTTCGGCGCGAAGAGAGATCTAGTGGGAGACCCCGCTGGACTCGTCCCATTGACCACATGCCTTCGCAGCACCAGACTTCCAAAAAAGCGGGCTTTTGCGTCGCGGAGGGCTGGAGTGGGAGCACTCCTTGTCACGTGTCAAGCGGTGGCGGGTATTCATGCGATTCGTGCGATCATTAAAAAATTGTTAAACCCCGGTTCTTGCAAAGTACAAATATAGTTCTGCAAATTTTAAGCAAGACGTATCGAAAAACAGCGCACGCGTGTGCATCACATGCTTCGCTTGTCACCCTGTTATGCAACAGTCCGACGACAAATGCAGTGCAGCCAGTGTGACAGCATTTGACATCTCGGAAGGTAACTTACACGTTTTACGGACGATTTTGAGCCCTAATCAATGGACTCCGTCCGCAATTTCGGGTCTCCCATTCGCGGATAGATTGGACTGTCCGCTCTTTTCTGTCTCCTTCGGAGCTTTGGTAACACATGGCTCTAAGGCACCTTTTGCTGAGGCACTTTGGACACAATGACAGCGACTGCAGGAGAACGCTCGTCGGCTGGTTACCATCCGTTTGTAGAGAGACACGAGCAGACACCGGCCCGGTCCCATGTTCAGCTGGAGTCCGAGCGGCGAGCTCCAGTCCGGGAAGCTGATCTGTCGCACCTCGGCGCGCTCTTGGGTCAGGTCCAGTTCCTCCTGCCGGTTCACCCTACGCAAACGGCCGATGTCAATGTGCCGATCGTGTTTCACGGCGCCTGCGATCTGGCAGCTGGCACGGCGCCGACACCTGCGATCTGGCAGCTGGCTCAGCGTCGACGCCTGCGATCTGGCCGCTCGCTCGGCGAAGACCCCTCCGATCTGGCAGCTCGCTCCGCACCGACATCCGCGTCCCATCACGCCACACGACCAGGCTCGACAAACGAGGCCAGCCGCCCCGCAGCCCGCGAAGCGAAGCAAGGCGAGGCGAGGCGAGGCGAGGAGATGCCACGCGATGCGATGCGATGCGATGCGATGCGATGTGATGTGATGTGATGCGATGTGATGCGAAACAATACGAGGCCAGGAGCATATTACGCCCCACACCGTCTGGCACGAACCCATCCGCCAGCCGCATACGCAGGCAAAGAGACGAAGGCCGCCTGGCCGAGGGTGAACCGAACATCACAGGGCCTGAGCCCGCCACCATCGGCTTCACTGCGTGCCAGGTCTCCGCTGCTGTCATCCCATCCACGGTGGCCGGCCGGCCCCGCGCCGACCGCTCCGGAGGAGGGGACGCGCTCACCTCAGCGGCGCGTCTGGGCGGCCGTCCAGCCATGCCACGAATGCCGTCTCGCGCCGCGCCGCAGTGGTGACGGTGGCGCGGAGCTGCCCGTCCACCAGCCCGGCCGGGCATAGGTCCGTCGCGGCACGTCCCCCGCTGCCGACACGGTGGGCGAGCGGTCACGGCCGCTGCTAAGGGCCGGCTCTCGCGGCCCGCAGCGGCCCCTTCGGGCGCCGACCCACAAACATGGCGTCAGAGCACAGCCACGGATGTTAGCGCAGGGCGATCCCCAGGCTCGGTGGACAGCCCGGTCATGTTGAGTGGGCTGGTGGTTTCAGGGGTGAGCCGCAAAGCACCCAAGGGTGCTGTTTTGCCAGCTAGTAGTTCGAGTGCACGAGTTAATGACTAGCATAGCCCAGCCGCGGTTGTCTTGAGCGCAGAACGCAATATATCATGTATATATCCAAACACAACGTAGAGATACGGTGGGATACCTCACTCGCAGTTCTCACCCAAACCCAAGACAAGATCAGACATTAAACATTCAATGAAACCTCACCTCCCAGAGGAGAGGCGAAGCACCTTCGAGCTGTTTTTCAGATGCAAAATGACTTCAATTGGGGCTTTCGCCTCCATGCTGAATCGGAGTAGTCCCGACTGAAAGCAGACAGCGGTTGTGAGTTTCGATGTACCAGCGCCCGTGCACAGCGTCTCGCCAGAGACGCTATGCACCAAGCCAGAAGCTGGCACAGCAACGGCCGGCGGCCGGCGGGAGGCGCGCCATCACCCCTGCTCACAGCCAGCACGAGGAGGCCGGCGGGCGGCGCCATTACTGCTGCTCACATTCGACATGAGTCGCAGCCTTTGAGCCAGAGTTACCACCGACAGAGTCTCTCCAAACCCCCACCGCAGCGGCTGCGCGCCGCCGTAGCCAGACCCCAGACAAACCACGTGGTGAGGACAACGGACTGGTTCTCAACACCACAAACCACCGATCATCATGTGAATCCCTGGTCACACGAACGGCGCGGGGGTCCGTCCGGTCACGCCCACCTCACCTCTAGCTCCTTGGACGACGGCCGAAAAAGGAGAGATTGCGGCTGCTGAGCGCTGACCACGCCGCCAGCGGGCGCACCTAGCGGTAGGGCCTCCACAGCAGACACAGCCTCGGGCTCGGGCTCGAGCTCGGGCTCGGGGTCGGTGTCCACCACCGGCCGCGGCTGGGTTCGGGGCTTGGGCTGAGACCGGCTCGCGGGCAGATCGGCGGACGCTGGCAAGGCCAGATGCACCGACATGTTGACCGTGTTGCCGTTGGCGGTGGCCGTGTTGGAGACGGGCCCGGAGCGGCCCGAGATGTCACCGATCTGGGCAGTGCCGTGTCCCGGCGGCGCCGCCGGCACGATCACCGCCTCTGTCCTGACCGGAGTCCGCTGGGATACCGACGACGGCGCTGCGGCCGACTGCACGCCGGTGGCCGGGCCGGGGGCGGAGTCGCCCTCGGGGGGCAGCAACGAGTCGGAGGCACCCCGGCTCGCAGGCGCCCGGCCGCCGGCCGCCGGCTCCGGGGCGGCCGCCGGGCCAGGAGCCGGGCGTCCGGGGGACGGCAGCGGTGAGTAGGGCGCGGCCCCGCCCGCCGACTCCTCCGGCTTTGGAGACCCGCACGCATGGTCCGCAATGTACCGGTCCACGTCCACTGCCCTTCCCGTTGCAAAGTTTAGCTTCAGTTTTTTCCCCAAAGTCGAGCTGGCCTCGGACTGGTCAATCCGCACGTAGAGATACGAGGATTCACTGCGCTGGAAAAAGGAGCACATATCCATCAAAGCCTATCGCGACACCAAGGAAACACTCCTGCAACCAGCGAAGAAGAAAGATATGCATCGTAGTCATTCAGCAGGACAATATTCACGCAAATCAGCTCAAACAACGAAGACCTGACAGTGTAGACACATGCGAGAACACCAACAACTACAACATCTTGTATAGGAGCCAATGCTGTGATGCGATATCAGATGAAACATCTGAGCCATAATTCAGCTCATCCATCAAACAAAAACTTGTGTTTGTCCGGACTAACCACGGTTTTAGTAAATCTGAAACCAGTCATGTTTGAGTCTAATATCAGTTTCGGGACCCCAAGGGAATCAGAACGAAATACAACACCAAGAACGATAAAGAAAATACAAACCATCTCCGCATTTACCAGCGCATAAGTATCCACTAGAGTTAAGTTGCACTTACAAAAACACTAACCGTGATGAGGAACAAACTCAATTATTCAACTCCATCACCTGAACATAAACCACGCAACCAGAACAGTACAGCAGCGACTGGCACGAAGTACCAGCATATTCCCACATTTTCTATTCATGCACATCTCATTCCTAACCCGAATTCGTTCCACATTCTCCTCAAAGCGCACGTATCGAAATGTCCATCAACCTGGTCACAAGCTTCGGAAGCGTCACACTAACGCTTCAACCTGGTCACAAGCTTCGGAAGCGTCACACTAACGCTTCAACCTGGTCACAAGCTTCGGAAGCGTCACACTAACGCTTCAACCTGGTCACAAGCTTCGGAAGCGTCACACTAACGCTTCAACCTGGTCACAAGCTTCGGAAGCGTCACACTAACGCTTCAACCTGGTCACAAGCTTCGGAAGCGTCACACTAACGCTTCAACCTGGTCACAAGCTTCGGAAGCGTCACACTAACGCTTCAACCTGGTCACAAGCCTCGGAAGCGTCACACTAACGCTTCAACCTGGTCACAAGCTTCGGAAGCGTCACACTAACGCTCAGCAATAATGAGGAGACGAATTCTGCTATTGATTCTTCACTGGTGGTGACTTCGAATAGACAGTGAAAGATGGTCAACTCGAGTGAAGCAAGGATGTGCGGTATTTTGGCAGACTCCCGAAAAGTTGGCACTTTGAGGCCCAGCAAAATCGCTGTCATCGCCACCGACTTTTTAGAACTATTGCCATGGGGCACTGATCCACATTTCCACAGTGTCTATGCATGCACAGCCCATGTTTAAATTAAAGATCAGTTTAATCAGTTAGTAAGTATAACTTCATTATAAAACTGATATACGTTTAATGTCAGTTTTATCAGTCCCCAATTCGTCTCAGATGACCACAAAACTTTGAGAATGTGTTTAATCAGAAGAACGATTATCATATAAGCTGACACAACCTTATTATCAGTTTTATCAGTTTCGAATTCATTTTACATGATCACAAACCGTTGAGAACGTGTCTCATCAGACGCGTGCAAATCCGCGCTCTGTAAGGACGATTGGCTGCGGTCCCCTAAAGGCGAATCGCACCATTAAACGCCCGTTCAGCGGCAAAGCTGAGGGAGGGGAGTATGGGACGGTAACCCTGGATACTTGAAATGGGCCTAAAAACAATGGCTTCGATTTCTATGTATACGTGACCCAGGCTTATCTTTTTTATTCCTTTCGTGCCTTTCTTGATGGTACTTTCTCTTCGCGGCATTACAATCAGTAAGGTGTTGGCTTTAACAGGAGTCTAATGGGGACAAGAATCCCACCGTGGTATTCCATTAGGTAATCATTTTGGCCACAGCGTTACCCCCGAAAATAAGATCCAACAGTGGCACCGCTTTCGGTGTTGGGGTTTTGTTGTGGTTCATAAACCAGCTTTTTGAGATCATTATTTTCTGCTCACCCTTGGAACAAGTGGGACCGCACAGATTTCTAAGTTTCATCACTTTGAAGGCGAATAGGGCTCCCCAAAACTTCCAAGAAACCTACATCTTCATGATACAGCTGTTAAGACATAATTATGCATTTTCAATTATGACTATGCTCATTTTCAGTGACGAAAGAGAGATGCTGCAATACGTGGTCATTATCATATATATCACATGCATTATAGAGCAAAACGTAAGTTCTACCTATGCGCCAAAGTTGGCCAGCTAGTAGAGGCCCCAAACAGCCCGGCCAGATTAAGGATAGCGTGCAAATAAACTATCCAGTCGCGCAATAATCTGGTGGGCCTCTACCGGCCAGCCCAACTTTTAAAACAGCAATGACGGACGCTACATACCGGTAAGGTCAGGGTCATATGTTCACACAGCGTGAACTGTTTGCACTTGGCACCAGGGGCGGCTGTGATCGAATCCAGGTCTGCACACTGAAAAAGCAGGTCGAGCAATCAGGCATATGTGCACATGCGCACACGGGGAAAAAGCACATCTCTTCATACACAAAAGGAACTGCTCAAACTGTACGAAGTCTCCGCCAGAACTGTGATTTGTATTCAGTGTGGGAAGGGGAGGAGAGGGGTTCCCGTTCCCTCTCCTTGCTTGACGTCGTCTCTCCTAACTTCAAAAGCAGCCGGTCACATCCGTGTAAACATTGGCGAATCGGGCCGCGCAGAGGGGGGGTAGCTTTAGTTATTCCATCTAGCCGATCCCCCCCTCCCTGATTGATTTTGCAATATGGCCCAACATGGCATGATAGCATCAACGGCAGCACGCAAACACGAGAGAACATCACGTACGCAAATACCGCAGCGAAGGAAGCGCCACACTCATTCCTACTCCATGAAGTCTTCAACGGCACGCGGACATTCAACAATGGGCAGTCAACATTGCACGGAGGGTGCAGCTGCGATGGCCAAGACCCCTGCTCCACACGCCGGTGCAGACCGTGCACCGCCCAGCGCAGAGGCCGCCGCCTGCGTCCCCCGGTTCCGCGGGCCCAGACCGCGGCGGGCGCGGGCGACGGCCGGCCGGCGAGGTTACCTGGCTCACGACGCAGGCCGTCGCCGACACGTCCTCAGCGCCGCGCAGCACAAGCGCGGCGTGCGAGGCCGAGCCGGTCGGCCAGAGCAGCCGGCGGTACTCCACGTGGCTGGGCTTCACCTCCCATCTGGCTCCGTCGCTGTCGCAGGACACACAGTCTCACATTAGTGGGACGGCCACAGTGACGGCGGCGGCGACGTGCCGCGCCGCGCGTGCGCCCCTGCTCAGCCGCGAGTCAGGTGAGTGGCTCACTGAAGGACCATGCCCCGGAGCGAAAAGTCACACGGGTGGTTCACATGAGGGCGATGGACGAGACCGTCGCAAAGTATCGCCGTTGGCTCAGGGCGAGCGGTTTGGCACTGATGAGCGGCACCCGCGGTACCCGCGGCCCGGTGGCCGTGGCACTGCCATGTGGCACTGCCATGTGGCACTGCCATCGGGCCGTGGGTAGCTTACCTGACGGCGATGTCTTGCAGCTAAAGACAAAGTGCAGACGACGCGCCATCTGCAACTGGCTCTTTCCGTCCCAGTACAGAGCGAAACTTACGCGACGGTGATGTTGACAGTCTTCATGACACATTCGACGGTCTTTTCGTCTTTCTTCGCTGAGGTCGTCCAGTGAATCTTGACCCGCGCCCATGTTGTTCTCTCTGTTCCACACACCGTCCATCGGATGGAACCGGACTTGATGCTAAGGCAACCACATATAATC
The DNA here is from genome assembly GCF_011947565.3 of Pollicipes pollicipes. Taxonomy (NCBI): domain Eukaryota; kingdom Metazoa; phylum Arthropoda; class Thecostraca; order Pollicipedomorpha; family Pollicipedidae; genus Pollicipes; species Pollicipes pollicipes. The sequence goes on along the minus strand of NW_023597054.1, from coordinate 14,789,065 downwards.
AGACAGACTGCGCATCGAAACTGGTCGCCCAAAGACCTATGGACAAGCACATGTAGATTGAAAGGACCAGTTGAAAATATTGAAGCACACATCAGATGTGGTGAAATAAGCTCACTCCTGGAAATCGTGCTCACGAATGTCATATATCAACAACTGGATAGTTATATTTGTCTTGACCTTGATCGCCGCTTGGTCAATGGAATGGTAGGATTTGACTGACATCATTGTGGTGTCATGGATCCTTGAGTGGCCATGAAATAGTCTGCACGAAATAGTCGCACGTCTTCGCAGGCGTGTAATTCAGAAACTAGAGGGGTTTAGGTTTTAAGGGCAGGGCCGTGAACTGCACCGAATGATCTTCAAGATGGCTATTTCAGTTCAAAAACCCCATATAAATGTGGAATACTACTTTTAGCAACGTGGTCATCTTACAATTTGCTTAGTTGGTGGCCCCAATGAACTTAATTAGAAAAGTCCACAATAATACATGCATGATGATGATGCATTGCCAGATGTTGTCACAGATGTCAGAATTAGTGGCAAAATCACAGAAGAGCGGCATGACCTTCGAGGAAACTGGCCTTCAAATAACCGCATTTGAGTACATGGGGAGCTCCGGCACATTCTCCACAATCGTCTGGGCTCCTTCCTTCAACCAGGAAAAATTCACGTTGTAAACGCTCTGCAGGTTTTAGCCTTAACACGGACCCTGTGGGAAGTGTGCACCACTCGGTGACATTGTCATTACGGCAACGTCTTGCTCCATAACGCTACGGCGGAAGACGAGGGCCAAAATCGCCATATATCAGCTGTTTGAGGTTTTTATGGGTTGGATAACTCCTTTTGAAATGAATTGTTTTGCTCACTCAACGAAAACATGAATATGACGTGTTCCTTAGAAAATGCATCACATGCCCTGCTAGGTTATTAATCCACGAGTGGTATGACACCGCCCCTAGCGGACACCTGGTCAGCCCAAGTTCCCATCTCGTTTACACGTACCTGGTCAGTCATTTCGGAATGACAACATCCACTGCAGCAAGTCTTCCCAAGCGGGGAACCCAGCAGCAGGTCAAAAACCGGGGCATACTTACCTGGCAGGCGCAACCTCAAGCTCCTTCTCGGGGAGGTCATCATGGTGATCGTGCGGCTCGATGGTGATCCTCTCAACTCCGGACAAAAATCTTCCATATAATTCTACGGTGATCGCCTCCTCGTCACCGACAGCTCTGTGCTGAAAGCAGGCGACGGCGGCGCTCAGAACCGTGCCAGCCAACGCTGACGATACGTCGGACAGGGGCCGAGCCGAGGAGGACGTGGCGGCGCCCAGAGCCGTGTGCACACACACCAACAGGGGCCGAGCCGAGGAGGACGTGGCGGCGCCCAGAGCCGTGCGCACACACCAACAGGGGCTGAGCCGACGGGGATGTGGCGGCGATCAGAGCCGTGCGCGCATACACACACCAACAGGGGCCGAGCTGAGGGAGACGTGGCGGCGCCCAGAGCCGTGTGCACACACACCAACAGGGGACGAGCTGAGGGAGACGTGGCGGCGCCCAGAGCCGTGTGCACACACACCAACAGGGGCCGAGCTGAGGGAGACGTGGCGGCGCCCAGAGCCGTGTGCACACACCAACAGGAGCCGAGCCGGGGGGGGGGAGGGGGGGGGGGGGGGGGCGTAACGGCACTCTGAGCCGTGCCAGCCCCCGCTGCCAATACGTCGGACAGGGGCCGAGCCGTGGATGACGTGGCGATGCTTCGAGCCGTGCGCACACACACCAACAGGAGCCGAGCCGGGGGGGGGGGGGGGGGGGGGGGGGCGTAACGGCACTCTGAGCCGTGGCAGCTCTCAGAGCCGTGCCGGCGCACGCTGACGACACGCTAACAGGGGCCCAGCCGGAGGAGACAGTGGCAGCGCGCGCCGGACCCACCACCGCGCCGTCTCCCACCGCACCGCGGCGCTGTCGACGCCGCGGTGAGCGGGCTACCACGCCGGGTCGCTGGAGCGGCGCGCTGCACGAGCCAGCCGAGGCCAGCTCTTCATGAACGAGTCATCATTCGAGGCTGCTCTCGCGGACGTCACCGGTGAACTGCTCACATGAACGCTTTGTCGCTGGAGAGCTGGCCTCGGTGGCGGTGAAGCACGGGTGGCCGGGTGCCAGACTGTCAGCGGACAATGTAACAGGGGAACAGGAGCACGTCCAGCGACCCAATGCCGTTCCTGTTGTGTGTAATGTTGTCCGCAACAGACGCATTGTTGAAACGCCGCTAAGCATTGTTGCGTACATTGTTAAGTTCATACTCGGGATCTCCAACGCGGCACGCCGAAATGATAAGATTGTTACCATTAACGTTGCTGGCAACGTCCCCTGTGAGCGATTCGGACTGCGTCTCCAAATGAGATTCGCCAGCAACTCAGCCGGCTCTGAAGTATTCAAAACCACGCATGTAATTGATGCTATATAGACTTTAGAATGTCCAAATGCCTTCCGGACACCAACCAGATAAACATTTTCATTCCGTTTGCCACGGCATTGGTGAATGAATAAATTACGAGTGAATCCCATGGAAACACGAATGCAAGTCACTGAAATGTGCCGACGCACCGGACGAACGAGGACGCGTCGGCTGGCTTGTTAAAACGCAAACAAGAAGGTACTGAACTTTCGGGCCCTTCGTATGTAGGCATATTCATGGGATACGACGTGCGCAATGTAACGGTGCGTTCAAAAGCACCAACCTGATAGTGGAAAATGGCTTGTGCTGACACTTATGTTTTAAGGTTGCAATGGTGGCAAACAAGCACCGTCCACCAAGCCGGCAGGCCCAGCTTGTTGATTTGCATTTTTAACGTGGATGCGCCCATTTATTACATGAGACCGCGATAAAAGCTCGACAACCACGTTGACGATATGGTTGCTTGATTCTAGATAAGCTGAAAGCAGGTGAAGTTCCCTTATTTTGAGTTGAAAGCTCTCATGTTGAGTTAATGACCTTTAATATACCAGGAGATACCGGTTCAACGTCGTTTTGCTCTTGAGGATGAGAAAAGCACGATATATTGAATACCGTATATATAATCGTTATTTAGCACTACCACGTCGTTTAACCAGTACCTCCCTCGCATAATGAAGGCCGCTAACTCACCTAAGAATTCCGGCTCATGATGCACGTTCGTTACATCAGCAATGAAAGAACTCCCATATTGCTGTGAACTTACGGCGCAAGGAAGGTGTAATCCTCGCCATGTAAAAAGCCGTGTTCAACTTTAGCACTATTTCGTTCACACGCAGCTCAAAAGCCACAAGATTTACAATTTGCCAGTACGGTAGTGCAAGAAGGTACTAGCCAGTGCCATACTAACAGAAAACACGGGCGAACTCAGCTATTTCCTGCACCGAGAGGTTTTTGCGGGGGTTGCTTATGTCGCTAATCCAGCTGCTGTGAATCCAGCAGCCACGCGATAAGAATGCAAACAATATCCTTTCATCATAAAACACACGTCAGTAACTACTCACACTTTCGACACCCAACGTCTCTCCTTTATCACCATAAGGGCGTTGCATGACTAACAGTGGGCTCTCTCTTCTGATTTCGCGGCGGCGCACAGTTCCTTACAAGCAACGCAAAACACGGACCACCATGCGTCCAGACGACAAATCTAACCATACAGCATCATTCCAACATAACGCCAGCTCATCGTTTGCGTTTTGTCGAGAGATGATCGGATTACGTCACCGCACCACAAGCGAGCAAACAGTGCTTGGCATATCAGCTGATGTGAAAGTCGGGACCGAACAACTCAGTGGCAGCATGCGGAAGGCTTCACACTGTCCAAGGTACGGAATGTCCAAAGGTACAGAATGTCCAAAGGCACAGACTGTCCACAGTACAGAATGTCCAAAGTACAGAATGTCCAAGATGGGAAATCACTTCCAAAATGGCACAAAAAGGAAGGGGTCCGTTTTATAATGCCTAATGTATGTGTCTAAGGCACAGAATGTCCAAAGTACAGAATGTCCAATGTACGTATTGTCCAAGGCAAAGAATGTCCAGGGCCCAGACCTTCCAAAATAGTTCCTGGAGCGGCCATCAGGGTGTGAATAATCATCCTTATTGGCAGGTAGCGTTGCCCCGACCAGCGTCGGCCGCACGCATACAGTCGACGCCAGTGCGAACATTACAAGCACGCGGTCGGTGGGTCGCATAACAACGGATAGCATGGAGCGGGGCGTTGGACGCGGGCCGAGCTGCTGTGAAAGTGTCGCAGCGTTGGGAGGCGTTCATATTGCCCAAGGTACAAAATGTCCAAAGGTACAGAGTGTGCAAAGTACTTATTGTCCAAGGTACAGAATGTCCAAAGTTCGTGTCAATATGACACGGACCCCAGCATGCGACCCGTTTTCTTTCTCCCTCATTCAACACCCGCGCACACCGAACAACCAAAAGGCAGCATGCGCCCAGTGTACCTTCTCCCTCGCCCAACACCCGCGCGCACCGAACAACCGAATGGTGGCGTGCGCCCAGTGTTCCTTCTCCCTCGCTCAACACCCGCACATACCGAACAACCGAATGGTAGCGTGCGCCCAATGTTCCGTCTCCAACGCTCAACACCCGCGCATGCCGAACAACCGAATGGTAGCGTGCGCCCCGTGTTCCTTCTCCCTCGCTCAACATCCGCGCACACCCGAGGCGCACGCCTGCCCTCCGATGATCGCTCTAGCATGCCAAAGGTGCGCAACTGATTTACTAATCCTTGTGGTTGTCTGAACCGCCCCTCGGCCAACGCTTTGCAAGGTCAGACCGTGAAGCACCACGCCCAAAACGGTCAGCATTGCTAGCTCTGACGCGAATAAGCGGAACACAGAGCCTGCTGCCACGCGCTTCTGTGCCCACATTCTCCGTCTGCGTCAGGCTGTTCACGCGACATCTTGTGACCTCGGCCGCTATCATGGCCCATCGGGCCCGGCTTCGTCCAGTAGCATCCGCATGTGGTGAAGTAGCCTAAGTAACCGCAGCATGGCCCGACACCCTGTCACCATACGCACCACCCGCCACACTCGAGCACCCGCATGTGGTGTAGTAGCCGTGAGTAACCGCAGCGTGACCGGTACCCGTCACCACACGCACCATCTGCCGCACTCGAGCATCAGCATGTGGTGCAGTAGCCGTGAGTAACCGCAGCGTGACCGGCACCCGTCACCACACGCACCACCTGCCACACTCGAGCATCAGCATGTGGTGTAGAAGCCGTGAGTAACCGCAGCGTGACCGGCACCCGTCACCACACGCACCACCCGCCACACTCGAGCCGTAACCAACGCCACGTCATCCTGTCAAGGTCTGCATCACGCCCGTAGCCTGAAGCACTCGACTTCAAGGGGCGTTAGTACACACCCCAGAGTCAAGGCTTCCGGTCTCAGCGAGCATTCGCGTGACGAGGCCGACGGTGCGGATTTGGCGCGGACAACTCCCAACGCTGCACTTGGCCCATCGATATACGCTGACACGCGTAGTCCCTTTCCGAAAAAGTCTGAGTTATTGACATCACTTTTTGAGATTCTGAAAACCCGCCCGGCCTCGCAAAAATATCCCTAAAAGCACGCTAAAGGCTGTAAGCCTATTTTTCACGCCTGAAAACAAATACGCAATACACAAGTATACTTCCACTGAAAAAAATGGGGGCAGCCGAGACAAGAACATTTATCCCCTGATGCATGTATGGATCACTATGCCAGAAACATATCGTACGAGACAAGGTAAGTTGTTGCCCAGACATCAAGTTGTGCTTTCATCCAATTCAGAAACATAATGCACGAGGTAAGCCAACCTCTTGCTAAAACACAGCCCTACATTCCCAAGATGTGGGTCATGGTTGTCTCTTGAAATGCCTCCTGGGCACGAAAACTACCAGTCGCTTGAATCTTACACCAGTGCTCCATTTCCTTTGCGGAGGTGGGCTGGATGACACACTGCCCCATGTCTCGGGAACTAGCGGTTATATTTATTTTGAGACAAACAGCGTTATGATTTTAAAGCAAAAACTCTCAAAATGGTTAACAAAAGACGTGATGGCACAAACGAACAATGAGATAGTTTTAATGATTAGAATTTGAGCTTTACGGCGTGTCGAGTGCTCTGGTCATAGGCGCTCATGGTGGGTATTTTTGATCAAATACAGTCGTCACATTTACGCAATTTTGACAGATTGGTACATAATGATTTCAAGATTTGAAGAATGTGACAGCATTTCAAGGACTGCAATTTCATGGACGGGTCCAGGAGATGTAAGACTGGGTGACTGGGTGATGTAAAAAGTAATATTTCAATCAGCCCACTTTTCTGAATGGTAGTTTTCAGGATAACCTTGATCCATTCCTCAGCCTTGGTCACACGAAAATCACAACGAAAATTAAAATCAGATATGTATAATACAAAATATCTTTAAATGCGTGTGACTTTTCGTGTACTTTTAATGCGTGTGAGTTTGAATTTTTTACTGATTAAACAGGATTGAGGAATGGATAGATTATCCCGAAAGCAGCAATTTAATAGACTGGTGGAATTATTATCCTTCTACATTAATCGAGTGTAGGTGAGGCAAATGGGATCACGGTTTCCTTCGTTATCAGAAAAGCCGGGATAACCAAAATTTCGGCAAAGGGTGAGCTAGGGTGCCTATTGGGTGTGAAAATCGAAGCCGAGTAGAAATTGTTGTCGGTCATCGCGCTGCTATGCGCTGTAGATCAAACATTGCTCCCCAACAGCATGTATGGACAGGTGCTATGATAGACGCACTCAGTTGCCCAAGAAAAGGGAGTGGGAACACGTGATCGGAGTGTGGCCCACTGCCCTGGCTGTCAGCTGACGACCCATTGTCGGTGGCCACACTCTGTGTACACTACAAATCCACCCTTGTTGTTCCCGGACTTGCACAGGTTTGGCACCATATTTAATATACGGCATATAAACGGCACAGGTTTGGGACCATATCTTTTTGCGCTCCCTTTCGCAAAACCTGAACCCACCTTCGTCACCGTGTGTATATCAAATGTCTGTGCAAGTATGGTCCGACGTGCAAAGCTGTACAACGCTCCAGAAAAGTATCACTTATACCTTGCATTGACCGCCCGTAATGCGTTTCAGACCGTTTGAAAATTCACCTTTTTCGGGCTCGAAAACACCTCCGTCGTGCTAGTTTTGACACATCGCATTAACCATACGCATGTTGTCACTTTTTGCTGGAGATATAAATTTTCCGTAAACGCACGGTGGTGCGTTAATGTCGGGGACATCAGCAGCCAGGCAAGATCACCAAATTTCACTGAAAGTCCCTCGCTGGAACCATCCCTCCTCATGCCATGTACCCGAAGTTTGCATTAACATCATGAATGGGCATTATTACCCAAAAAGCAGAGCTGTTACTTGTTATTCCGTTACTTGCAAAACGAAGGTCTGTCATTCGTTGCCCCGTTAATCGAAAGAAAATGTAACGGTGGTTACTTAAGCTCGTTATCCCAATGCCTTTGTTTAGCAATGTTTAGGATAACAGACAATCGTTTTCACACACTTCCTTAGACCGTTGTATTCCCCTACAGCGACACTCTGATGAAAAGAAAAGCTGTCAGTATATACATGGGGCAAATAATGTGGCTTTCACTGTGCTCACTACAGCTGCGCTATTAACTGTACATACTGTTCTCACATACCAAGTAACACCGTTACCACGCGGCGAAAGGACAAAGCTAAGGAAACACTCCTCTCACTGTGCTCACTGCTCGCTTAAGTGTGCTACCAAGTGCTTGCCCGCTGTTCAACATGGTAAGCACACATGGAACAGGCAAGACAAACAATGATTACAACGAAGTGACGCAATTTATTTGGTCCATTGCATTCTCCTTTTAAACTGACGAGTCAGCCACTGCGTTACTAAAGAAACATAGTTCTATTCCGTTATGAAGGAACGTAACTTGCCAACCCATCCATGATGCGTAGAAAACATATAAATGATTTTTTTGAATAAGCGATCTATCAAAAACCGTTTGACAGAACGCAGCAAAAATCTGACGCCAGCGGAATTCCTCCCCTCCGCTTGGTAGTGGCTCCGACGCCGGCTGCGAGGCGAGGCGCCAGCGCCGCCGGCGGCTAGTCATGCCGCCTGGCCCGCCGCGGGAGTCACGACCGGTTACATCGGCGCCGCTGAGCGCTGGCCGGCATGCCTTGCACTAGCCTCAGCCGCCGATACGCGGCCCGAGACGGCGCAGGGGCGGATTCAGGAATTCGCCACAGACGGGGTCATTCATCTTTCCGGACACCCATCCTCTAACGGCATGGGGCCAGTACAATGGTTGATGAGGCCCCTTACCGAACTGGTGTTGTTCCTAATTTGAGTTACGAGACCGCTCGTCATAGAAAAACAATCCGTTCAATTCCATGCGCTGGGTCACGTTCATACTTTCGCACACCCAAATTGTTTCTGGTGCCCTGGTAAGTTTTCAAGGACCCTCAACTATTTGGTCTTGGCGGGTCCTCATATGGATACTGGGACGGCACGACCCCATTCCGCTCTGGATCCGCCCTTGCATGACGTCACGGTTCCGTCGGCTGGCCACGGACGCCCGCATGTGACGGGCCAGAAGGGAAACCCCCAGCACCGTTCGGAGAACAGCGCGCAGTGCCAACACTGCGCGCTGCCCTGGGCGTCCCTCGCACGCCTGCCTGGCCGGAGCAGCGCCCAGGTCGCTCTCAGCGCGGCACACGCCGCACAGAAGAACACTCGCGGTCGAATTCGACACACCCGCCGCCCGCAAACTGCAGCCTGCAGTTTCCTTGCAACAGCAAACTGCAGGTGGGGCAGAATAGCGCCCCGGTCGAATTCCAGGCACCCGTCGCCCACCAACTGCAGCCGGCGACGCGATCCGCTGGCGACCGCAGAAATTAAGGCGCATTCGAGGCTCATCAAACATGTTCTAAAAAGTGTGTGCCGGAAGTGACATGTTCGAAGTGTGTGAAGTGACATGTTCGAAGCGCAACACGTTTTCTGTTCAATTCTTCATAACCGTCGTCGCCATAACTGCGCACGCAAAGATAGTAAGATATCTTCTCATAAGAATGGGCACTTCAAACTTCGCTGTTTTGTAAAGCATAAAGCACTTCTTCATCACCGGTGGTCGACCCACGACGTAAAGTGACTTGTTTTTAATTACATCTGCTGCACTATTTCTGTCTCACGTCGATCAAGATCCTATTCGCAGCGACCCGGACAAAGAATTTATGTCGTAGACGTCACTCATGACGTCATACCCGATACCTTGCACCTGGTTTGGTGTTCCCAGCGAACCGGATGACAAATATTTATACTTTTTCTGGACGCGCAGATTCTTTTCCGCCGCATGTGTGCTTCCAAGTCGCTAGATACGTTTTGCTTAGATAATTCTATGGGTATTTGGGGAAATCTTGCGGGTTTAGAAATTTCCCTAGTTATGCTGAGGCTTCGGCGAGTAGGCGAGCTGCGGCACTGGGATCCTGGTTTCGGTGACAAATTCAAGGCAACAGTGGGTGGAGCGATTATTGGCTTATACATGCATGTGTGCTAAATCACAGCTAAACGCATGTATTGTCTGTGTAAATGATTGAGTAGCTGCCTTTAAGTAGCTACCTACTTAACACACCGCATTAAGGTAAAAGTGGAACGGGCATATGTTTACGTAGAGATGCGCCCTACAGCCAAAATCATAATTTATTACGGGTAGATAGTTTTTGGTGCTTTCATCTCGCCTACGTAGCTATTTAACACACCGCCATTAAGGTGAAAGTAGAACGGGCAGATTTTACGCGGAGCATGCGCCCTTACGCTCAATTATTGTCGTTACGAGTACATAGTTTTTGGTGCTTTCACTACTTTTAGTCTATCAATCCTCATTTTCCCCCGTGCATGGAGCTTATGATGCTCACCTGGTACCAACTGACCACTTATACTAGCTAAGTTTTCAAGAAGCCTACCCAAGCCCCAGTCCGGCCAAAATTGTTATCCACCTCGCCAGAACCTCTCAAACATCCCTGCATTGAACCTCGTGTTCGAGCGTGCCGATCTTAGTTCAGGTCAAGATGCACCTAATTTTCATCTTATTATTTTTGTGCGAGAAAGATTTTTAAAGTGTGTTTGCGACACCTCCCAGATGTTTGTCACACCTTCCAGACATCGGTGCGCTGAATCTCATGTTTGAATGTGGTCAAACTCAGGTCACGTCAAAACGAACTTAATTTTCAAATTATTTTGCATGAGAAAGGTTTCTGAAGAACGACTGTGTGAAATAACCTTTGCAACATCTAATGCCTAGGAATAAACGTTGCGTGTTGAAACTGGTGGTAACTGTGCACCAAACACTGAGTGCTCCCATTTGGGACATGCATTGTTATCCTGATGTCCCTGCATGGCCCAGATGCGTTTGGCGGAAAATTCAGTATAGTGGTCTGGTTTAAACCCCTATCGCAAAACGCTGGAGACATGTTATGCCCCCAGCTAGGCTAGGCAACTATTGCAGTGCGTGCATACCATAAATCTGGAGGCAGGCTCAGCATCTGGGTCATGATCATCACCAATGTTATAGCCCGTGTTTCCACAAACTGGAATGTTTCTGGAGCAATTTCAAACAATGATGCCTCACATTAATTTTTATTTATTTTTTATAAATTTGATCCAAACTCCTTTCAATGGATGGATTTCTGGGACCAGCGCTCACGCTAAGCAGTGCTTGTTGTGTGAGCCCTCACCCCCACCACCCGATCGCGCAATTCCAGGCAACGGCAGAATCTCGTGGCGAAAGCTTTACGTGCCGCAATGCTCGGCCCGGTCCGTCCTGCCCTCTGGTCAACTGACCTTTAGCGCGACCGCTGCCACCGGCCGCAGGCCATACCTGCCAAGGGCAAATAGCAAGCGCCCTGAAGCGACTCGAACTCACCCCGCCACGGGTGGGTGGATCGGAATGCGGGCGTTCTAACCAACTGAGCCAGCGAGACGGACAAAAATTATTCAACCAAAAATTATTTGAAAGTTTGGTGCGATATGGCCTGGCCTGTGTTTCGTGCGTGATTGCACCAGGTTCAGGTTCAGCACCACTTTTGAGCAGGCATTGGTTAAGTGGATGAATTTCTTGGGCGGGTGCCTTCTACGAGATTGTTAACTGATGTCTTTCATGCTCGACACGGAGTGTGTGGCGGCTAGATTTATTTCAGCCAGGTGCTGGGAGATACGTTGGTGTATACACATAAATAATGAAAAACTGGGTAGTTTCATTAGAAATGAACTCAGTGAGCAGCTAGTTTGATAACCTTCGCTGTAAAATGAGATGGCATCCTTGCGCGCATTATGCGTTGCGTATGATCCTTGCGTCTCCCTCTGTGTTTGTGTGCATGGTAATCCTTGGCATCATGGAAAACAATATATGGAATGGATTAAAACAGAAAATGGCTAACTCTGGTTACCAATCATGTGTTGAAAGCAGGTAAGGTAAGCAATTACTTGGTCCACAGGAGACTTATTGGCTTCTTCCTGCTATTCCCCCCCCCCCAAAAAAAGTCATCACCTTTTGCATGGTTTGCTGGCGGACAGAGTCATCCCACTCACCCCCCAAATATAAATATCAATCATGCCCACCAACCTACGAGATTAAAATGAGAAACAAGCGAGAGGTGTGCATGATAAACATCAGAGGGCAGAATTTCGCCATCACTTCTGCACTAGCTGCGTCAGGTCTGTCCCAAAGCTCTGCATGGCAGCATTAGGAAAGCCTTGCCAGGTAGCCTGGTGAGTCAGACACTCGAAAGGCTTAGATTTATCATTATTGAGCAACGCCATGAACCAAGAAGACGGTTAACCGAAGGATTAACGGGGCAAAAATGGCGGTAAAAATAAGTTCCGTGTTTCAAATTGTCTTCTTCATTCCCTGTGAATTGTTCACGCTTGGGCGCATACCAAATATGTTTGGGCGGCTGGCGAATTAATCCAATTTATGTATGAAATACGTACAAGTTTGCAGTTGGAGCACCTTGCAGAAAAATTGGTCAAAATTTTAAGCAGCAGGCGGTATCTTTAAAGGCAGTTGAAAAGGAAGGAAGAATATAGTGGTATCACATTTGTATGATGCCAAGAAAAACAAAAGTAGCTAAATAAATATAAAGACTGGTACTTCTCTCGCAAAGTTTTGTCATCAGCTGATTTGACTTAAAATCTGTTAATACAAGTGCTCGAATGGTGATATTCATCTTGTAAGTTTCATTCAGAAGACATTTCTCGAACTTTTCATTCCTGCATTTCGGGAGTGATGCAACTTAGTGGTCAAGTTTCCTGGGAAAAAACAAGTATGTGGAGTAAAACTCTCTACAAGTCCTTGCTGGTGTTTGCACCGGGCTCTGCTTTCGTGGTGTGGTGGTGAGACCAAAAAAAGGGGGATGCGAGAAAGCCTTGTATTTGGCGCACGGCTGCAGATTGTGATGCATTTTGTTAACAAACCAAACTTAATACGTGCAAGCGGCTGGGGTCGCTGGGGTTCTTAGGCTTGGAGGTACCTGGCGCCCTCGCTCTGTAGAAACATAGACATGATTCGGATGTAGGTGGGGCAGGACATAGCCATAGGTGTCCAGGTTCTGTGCAGCCTTGTTTATGATTGGTGGTTTCAAATGAGCTCGGTTTTGGATGACATCTGAAAACCTCGGAAAGGGAAATAGGGGTTTGGCATCTGCGATTAGACAATGTCAGGCAGGAGTGCAAAATTCACAATTCATTGTTGTGGACCATTTTATTCTCATTTCTCGTATTTTCATCCCATGTCATGCAAAGGGAACTCCACCAACGCAAGCGACTCACTGAGTCAGGGTCCCGTCCTATTTCTTTTCAGAAAAATGTGCCTCCGGTCGACTACGAGCTCCTTGTTGACACAGGCTCCCCTGTTAACCCGCGTCCTGCCGGGGGTCTAAGACAACCGCGCCCGGTCGGGGAAGGGGGAGGGGTTGACTTCCCCCACTGCGATCTCCAACTTCCAGCCGCCGCATGAAAAATGCCGTTTTGAGAGTCTCGTCAAATTATAAAGAATGCAAACAAAATGTTTGACCATAGGCCAAGTGTAAGGTCACCAGAGACCACGAAAGGTCGCAAACGGTCGATCCGATTGGCGCACTTTAAACCTATGTTAATATGTCAAGACAGATATTGAGGGCACGGTAATAAGAGTAAAGACTGTGGGGAGCCTATTTCGACCATTTATGTTCCCTCACATAGGTCAGGTCGGATCAGGTCGCCGTTCAAATTGGTCTAACCGTAACCTACAAGGACGATACTTTTTCTTCACAATGCGCTTGGCTGAGTTCATTTTTTAGGTGCAGCTGTGGAACCAAAGTATTCCGCACACAAAAATACAATTTTAGGATGACCTTGAGGTAACCTGAGATATAATTAGGTCAAGTTCAGAAGCCATCCAAATGAAAAAAATTAAAGTAGGAGAAGAATGTGAGGCTTCACTGAAGTGACGCAACCTAACCTTATGCAACCTAATGGCCAACAAACGGGTTTTTTACGCAAACAAGCGTGTGGGCAAAACCACTGAAGACCTGTACGACCATGTAATGTCCATAATGTGAACGAGACACATCACTGACGCGCGTCTGGCAATTACACGCTGGTACCATTCATGCATTTACACTTGCCACGATTTGCGACGAGTGGTCCGATTTGAGCAAAAACCGTGCAGTGTCGCCATGTCATAGTGTTATCTAAGGAGAGCTGCCGACGCTCCACCTGGTGCAAGGTGAGCATGACAGCTGTCATGCCGATCCTCAACTAGATTCCAGCTGTGGTGTGAAATTTTACGGTAGCCGAAGTAAAGTCATTCTGACCACGGCGCAGGGATGACATTTAAGTAAAGGGGCCCAACACCATCTTACAAAGAGAAAACATCAAGAATTTAAGTTATCAAGATCATCGGAAATCTAGGTAGAGATCAAATTAGGAGTCAAGCGTTCGCTAGAATGCCGTGGCGATATGACGAAAGTCGGAGAAGACCGCATCTCTCCCCCTCCCCCTGAAATTAGAGGGACGAACGAAGTCAGGAACAGGTGATGCTGTGGTGCTACAAACATCTTCCGCAATCACCTCTCATCGTCCCTTGCCGCTGGATTGGCTAGATAAAACGGTGACCACGCAGTACGCAGATCGCTACAAATGTCCACAAGGGTGTGCGAGTTCAGTCCGCAGTTTTCCAGAAGTCTTGACAGCATGTATGCGGCTTGGTTATCAGCCAAGCAGTGTGACAAACACCTGCCAGTCGCGAAACCGATCCGGCTCATTCTCAGACCAGAAGTGCTGGATACATCCGAGATTCCCCGCCCAGAGGCCACAGACACCACACAGCCAACATCTCACATAGACCGCGTAAACTGCCCAACATGGCGCTGTAATAAACCGAGAATTGGTACACCCCTAACGCCGACTGTCACAGAAATGACAGTGATGTTGGCGGAAATGAACATCGGTCGTGCGTGCTGCTGGAACTCCTGTTTTGTGTCGCCGTACGATCCGTCATCTGCTGTAATTTGGACGACTTGGTTGGGCCCAAAACCGAACCAAGATTATAAAGTGCACCAAAAATTACATCTTCAATGAGACGTTCCTGGAATGTTCACCGGATGTACGCGTATACCGTATACACTTCCGTAACACCCATGACCAGAGTTGAGCATGCAACAACTGGCATGCTTGCCCCGTGCCGCGCATGCCCCTTGACCATGGACATCGCAAACCACGCCGTTTAAATGCACGTTACACTTAACCTTCATGCGTAGTCAGTCGCGTGTAGTCGTGCAGCAAACTCTGACCTTTTGGCAAATGATCTGTGACGCTTTTCTTAATTTGACCAAGTGGCTGAATCGCACTCTGTGTGCCCGACGGAGATTCCGCGTCCGGAAAGGATTCGCTCAATATATGTCGTTTGGGTCGCTTCGAACACCAAAACGCGCTGAATCTTTGAGGTGCAATGCCATGGATGACGTGGACGGCAAATTCTTTGTCGTTCCAGTCGCTGCGAACACAACCCTTGTTTACGACAAAAAATATCCTTTTTCGCTCATACATAAAACGAGCAAGAAAACACACCTAGAGCTCTGGCACTCGGAACACAATGCTGAGAAACGTGATGCCTGAGAGGTGAAGGGGAACCGTTTCGAATAGTTCTCAAGCACCCACCCTTCAGCGCTATGCCAGAAATATGAATGGCAAAGCCAGGTTACCAGGCTGAAACTGAAAAGCGCCAGAGTGTCGGATGAAAAGTAGACTTACCAGGTTGAAAACCATCCAAGTGTCTCCCTCCATTGTTTTGCGTAATGCCGCTTCACTCTTGACTCCCCTTGCCTCCGCCAACACTGCAGATAGCAAAATCCCGAGCAATGCCCTGGACACCAAATGACACCACCTTGGTGACATGATCCTGTAACAAAAATGCCATGTCCACGCATTGCTAACCAATTGTTGCAAGCTGGAAGACTGCGTGTCATAAAAGATGGATGAAACAGCCTAGTGCACCCATTTCAGTGTAATCATATTAATATACTAAGTGTGCAAAAACTTCAGTTTAAAATTGGATGCAGCATGACATCAACTCAGCATTCTATTCTTACAAAATGCATGGTCATGATACTTCTTGTAAATGCACCAGTGGACTAAAGAGGGAAATATTTGTATGCAAGCTGCACATAGGGGTGAGTGGGCAGCACCAGTGTCATGCAGGCATAGGTCAGAAGCTGTGAAGACATGAAGCTGGTATATGCTGCTGGTGGGAGGCCAGGTGGGCACCACCCACATCATTCCAGCAACCCTGAAGTATGACCGTCACTCGTTACACTCGATCGTTCAGGGGTCTTCATACTGGGTCTTGGGTAGTTCTTCCTTGAATGGAGGCCCTATGCTCATGATGGGCCCCTTCTGATAGCTTGCTCGAATACACTCGATCATTCGGGGGTCCTCCACGCTAGGTCTTGGGTGCTTCTTATTTGAATGGAAGGGCCTATGGCCTTGTCAGGGCCCTCCCTACTGGGTACTGGGTACACCTTATTTGAATGGAGGCCCTATGCTTTTGTCGGGGCCATATCTGATAACCACTTTGGCGCACTCGGTGGTTCCGGGGCCTTCTACATTGGGTCTTCGGTACTTTATTTTTTAATGGAGGGCCCCACGCTCTTGTTGGGCTCATCTGTTAACCTACTCTGGCGACCTCGATCGTTCGGCAGCCGTCCACATTATGCCGTAGATATTTCTAATATAAATGAGGAGCCCTATGCTCTTGCTGCCCCCCCCCCCCCTCCCCCCCCCGCCATCTTTCCGGGCACACTCGATCGTTCGAGGCCCTCCACATTGTGTCTTGGGTACTTTATGTTTGAATGGAGACCCCTATGTGTTTGGGGGCCCCAAATGTTCAACTTCTTGGGCTCATTGGATTGCTTGGGGTCCCACATACTGGGTCCTGATATTTTACTGCAGGTCCCTATGCTCCAGTCGCAGGCCATCCAATAACCTGTTTGAGTACACCCTATCTTTTGGTTGCCCTCCACACTAGGTCTTGTGATTCTTATGTGAATAAAAGGTCCTATGTTTTTGTTGGGGGCCCCTCTCTGTTAACCTGCTTGGGCACACTCACTCATTCTGGGGGCCCTCCATATCATTTTGGATACTTCTTATTTGAATGGATAGCACTATGTCCCTGTTGGGGACCCCATCTATCAACAAGCTGCTCTGCCCAGTGGCAGAGCAAGATGGGTGGGGGGGGGGGAAGACAAGGAGCCATGCCTCCTTAGTGCCCTGAGAGCACCCATAGGCCCCTTACTGGCTGAATGGATGCAGTTTTATCAAACAAAACACAAAAGAATGGATGTCTTTGGGCCTCCAGATGACAAAGAACAGTTGCAAGGGAAGTGAGGAGCTGGTGGGCAGAAACCTAATTTTTCACTGTATGAGAAGGTGGTGATTTTGGACAATTTTGAGGCTCATTACATTGTTCAGAGACATTATGCTGCTGCTGAGACCTTATATGTCCACTTGGCAGGTCAGTCCAACAGTAAGGAGCATTCCAGCCACCTTGATATCTCTGCTTTTTTCTCATATGGCCCTATGCTGCTGTTGGGATACCATCTGCTGACATGCCTGGATACTCTATATCAATCAAGGGTCCTGCAGCCTCCATTGAGTCTTTACACTCACCTGAAAGGCTTTATACACTTTTCTCACATTTTGGCCCCATATGCAGGATGCACCCAGATGCTCAGGGGCCCTTCATATTGGTCTCTGGTTTTTCCTAGGTCTCTGGCTTTTCCTAGGGAGCCCTTGGCATTGGTCTCTGGTTTTTCCTATGGGGGGAGGGGGTTATATTGGTTTCTGGTTTTTCCTCCTTTCACCACCTGCTCACTTGCTCTAAGGGTCTTGTGCCACTACTGGGGTCAATATAATGTAAGGCACTAAGCCAATCTGTGCTCAGGGGGCCTCTTCATTGATCTGTCACCCTTTTCCTTTTATCTTATTTGTGGAGGACCCTTCAATCTATGGGGGCCCTCTCTGTCCCTGCCCATGCACTCTTGATGGGTTGTACATGACATTACTTATATGCAATGGTCTAAAAATTTGTAAGTAATAATTTTGCTTTGCTCAGGGAGCCCTGTGCTCTGGGCAGGATGCTGTATGTCAGCCTGTCAGGGCACTCCCAGGTGCTGAGCACTGTTGGCCATGGTACCTTAGGGCTTAGGCTCGGAGTAGCTGTCACACAGGCAGCAATGCATTTTTGTGTTGCGCTAAGCAGATGTGTCCTGTCACCTCTGTTGCTATCGAATTTGTGGCACCAATTATAACTCTGGCATCATATTCTTAATGCATTTTGAGTGCTAGGCTATTTTGCACTCCTTTATAACAGGCAAAGCAAAAATTATCCACCAGTCATCACCTATCAGCTGATCATATCAACCAGCCGGCAATCCGCAAATAAGCTAGAAATCAAGTTTGTACATCCAAATCGATTTTCAGGAATATGATCATCATACATCAACACGATCACTTTCCTGCCGTACGGGGTGTCCCCTGATCACAAAACTAGGCGACAGTTCAACACAAGGCCCGTGCCTAAGCCCGCGCTAGTGAACGGAAATTGCGGCACACCCACGATCCGGTGGTACAAAATGGATTATCCTATTACGGTCACGGAACAGGACCGAAATGGCCCGAGGTAACGTCAACCTAATGTCCTGTACCTGCAATACCTTACCTTGGAGATAGTGATCAAATGCAATACAATGTCGGCAGAGTGCAAGCGCTCGCGCGCGAACGCGCGCCCACCCGCACAACAAACGACCGCGCCGCGTGGGCCGGAAAGTGCAACGTTCAAGACTGTATAAAAGGCGGAACACGCTGTGATTCTCTGATCGCCCTCACTCAGTGTGACTTTGACGTCACTGGCTCTCCGACTTCAGCGCACCGCGTGCCGCCAGAGGCGGTGCCTAACGTCGCAGGCAGTAGCGCAGGCAGGGGCGGGGGCACCGGGGGCACGTGCCCCCTTAAGCTCCGGGGGCCCGAAGGCCCTCGGAACATACGATTAATGGCCGATTTGAGGATCTGAAGGGCCCGAAAAGCCATCCAGACGTCTCATTCAGGGGCCCCGGCTCGAAGGACCAGGCACTCAAATGTCAGCCAATAGGCCATGCGCGCTGATCAGGGGCCCGCTGAGTCGATAAGAGTCTTTATTTGGGTCAAACGCCTCCAGCAATGCACAGTCGGCTCCGTGGTGGCATGGACCTAGGAGTCCATTGCCCAAGCATGGACAAAGCAGAAACCAGCGATTTATGTTGTTCGGCCCCACAGCGCCTGACAGAGGCCCTGTGTTGTCAAGGGGTCCCGAGTCGGCCAAATGCAGTGTTTTAGGGGGCCCGAAGAGCCTAGAGGGTTCACCTGGTCCGACGATTAAGGGCCCAATAGGAGGGTCTGAGGAAATCAAGGGCTGGTCGGGGTCTTAGTCAAAGGCCCAGGCTTGCGGAGACGGACCATCGAATAACACTCAGAGGGCTCTTTGCCCCGATCGGGGATCCCCTGAGTCGACATAGGCCATGTGTCGGTCAGGTAGCACCGTACCACATAGTCGGCTCCTTGTTGGTATGGGCATGAGGGCCCACTTCTCAGTCAGCTATAAAGCCGGGGCCAGTGATTTACACTGCTCGAGGACCTTGTATCTGTCAGGAGCCCACAGCGCCTAACAGAGGAACCTGTGCTCGCAAGGGCCCCGAGCCGACCAAGGGAAGTATTAAATGAGGCCCGAAGAGGGGCCCGGGCGGCACACCGGAAACGACTATCAAAGATCCGGTTGGAGGGCAAAAGGGCCCGAAGGACTGGCTGTGGGTCACATAAAGAATCGCGGCCCGTAGGGTCGTGACCTGACATAGCAGTCAGAGATCCTTTTGCACCGTTTAAGGAACCCCTGAGGCCATGGGGGCGTTCAAGTCGGTCAGAGACCACAATCACCGAACAATCGACTTCATGTCCGTCCGAGTCCTCGAGACCCATTTCCCAAGAAGAAAAGAGACCGGGGTCCGCGACTTGCAATATTTACGATACCTGACCTAACGAGGGGCCCCTATGTCAGTTATGGGCAACAGTGCAGAACAGGGGTCCTGTGGCGACAAGTGGCCCCGAATCGGAGCGGTGTTTGAGGGGTCCAAAGAGAGGCCGAAGGGTTTATCGAGACCAAAGATCAAGGGCCCGATGGAATGGTTGAAGGGTCCGAAGGGCTGGCTGCAGATCACATTAAGGACCCCCACCCATAGGGCCGCGATCTCAAAGTCAGAAAGATTATCTCTCGCACCGACAGCGACCCCTGAGACAGATCGTTCCTCTGTTTCGGCCCGAGGTTGCAAACAACAGACAGTCAAATACGTGTTGTCCTGAACTCTGGGGATCCATTTTCCAACCAGTGACAAGGCCAGGCCCGCAATTTACATCGGTCGTGGCTCCTGTATCATCCAGGGGCCCACAGTGCCTAAGAGCGCATTCTGTGTCAACAAGGGGCCTCGAGTCAGTCAGGGGAAGATTTGTTCAGCAGGGACGGGGACGGGAGTCCGAATGACAAAGGGTATCTTGCATTGCCTGGAACCCTCTGACAACTAAAAGAAACAAGAACTTATGGTGAGTGCCCACACCGAGGTAATAGAAGAGTCCTGTGCCAGCTAGCGCTCCCACTCCAAAACGGTGAGCCATCCAACCCTCTTTCAGCATGGTCCCGTTAAGCCAAACTGGAATCAATGTGCCAATAATTTGACCACTTGCTGTGAGCAGGGATGTTGTGGTCATGACGGTTCATGTGTCGATCCAGGGTCAACTGCGCGGGTCCGAAGGCCTCCTGCGTTGGGAGCGGACTAATGTAATATGACTTATCCCTCTAAGGGCCTCCGAATCGGCCAGGGAGATGCCACACCGTGTTGCCAGAATGATGGCCGGAAGACACACCGCGATGGGGCAGAATGGACCTTCAGCTCTTGTAATGAGACGCCAAGTATGCCACCAAAGCTTCTCTGTACTTTCGCAGCTCCTCACATTCCACAGCAGCTCCTCACGGCGACTGCCGACCGCGGGGGCCGCGGGCCGGGGTCGGCCCTGCGGATCCCGACACCCGCCACCGCGGCGGCGGCGCGCCCCCCCCCCCCCCCGCACCCCCGCCCCAGCAGGGGCGCAGGACGCGAAGCACAACTGCGCCACGAACAGCTCTTGACTGGGAACAACGATGTGGCCCGTAGTATTGTTCTCAAGGGAGTCCCTTCACCGGAAAGCCATAACGGGCCTCATTAGTGCTGAATGGAGTGGATCGAACCGAGTTCAAAACGCACAAGGCCATGCCATTGCCTGAAAACGTTGGTTATTTTGCTGGATTGACTAGTAAAATAAATACCATCAAAAATTTTGAGGCTGTGTGCCGGGTGCCGATAGCGTAGTTGTTTACGCGCTTGCGTTAACCACTGCGCGTCTGGAAAACCACAGGTAGGGAGTTCGATACCCGCTGTGCTCGCCCTTCCCGCCAGGGTAAGAGGATGGCGGCGCCATATAACCCCCGGCTGGGGCTGCTGGGGCCTCCAGCAGCTGAGCGTCATAAAGCCCAATGACACGGCGGTTATATCGAGAAGCAAGGATAGCAATGGCTTGGGTCACAGCTTTCGTAAAACCGAACGGCATTGGCCACTGCAAGTAGCGTTAGAGAGCGGGCGCCGAGCGCGCAACAATGACCATAGTAAAATCATGTTTCTGAATGTCTTTCGAAATTAATTCGTTCGGTTTAAAGATTAAGCCGGGCGAATCTGTTCTACAACTTTGAGGATGTCCTCTGGACAAATTAACAGTTACAACAACACGACAAATATAAATCTAACTTTTACTCTTCCATGTTTACTTCCAGATTCCAGCACCACTTCGCGGTGCTGTAAAGACCAATATGTCATTATCATTAATGTAAAAACCGCACAGGTGAAACACACGCCTGGAACATCTATAAACGCACGCTTTGGTGTCAAAAGGCGTTCAAAGGTACTTCTTTCAGATGCATCACTAGTTTCGTTCACCTGTTGGCCACGGCTGAGCGCAAGCCGCGGGGTCGACGCTGCGCGGCCTAAAGAGAATGCAACGTCCTGGCGACGAGTGTTTTGTTTGTAACATACGTGAGCGCGCATGTTCATAACTACGTTACATAATTCGCACCACTAACCAATTCTGGCTGAATGTTGAAGATATTCAGCTAAACATGACCCGACCATGTTAACACACATTGTTGGCCTATTTGATCTTAAATCTACATTCGCGTAATCATTGCTGTTTCTGTACGACCCAAATAAAAAATCTGACAAACCTCCTGCGTTCTGTCGGGTTAAAGGAGTTCACTGGAGCATTGTTAAATGAAGAACACGAGCAATCTTTCCCATGCAGTCATTTAACGCGGAATTTTGTCAGCTTATTTACTTTAAACTTAAGGCAGAATTGATCCAGTGATAGCGTCTGGCCTACACTCCAGTTATAGAGGGTAAAAGTGTGTAATATATATATATATATATATATATATATATATATATATATATATATATATATATATATATATAAACATTTAAGAAAAATATGTCCTCAATAACAAATGGGTCCATGTCCGGTGATTTGGGGGGGGGGCCTTTTACTATCATGGGCCCCTTGTCAACCCCGTGCCCCCCTCCGCCCCTTTACCAAGGCTCTGACTGCCTCCTGGTTGCAAGAAAACGAGAACATCGAAAATAGCCTCCCACACATGCATCAGGGTCCTATTTTCGCAAACTGAGTTGGGGAAATGGATTGAAAAAGGTGTCACGTACCCCACGCCAGACAAAAAGGGGGTTCTTCCGGATCTGGCCCACTTTTCTTCTTAAAGTTGGGGTCGGAGTACAAATCTGGGAGAGGGTGGGCTGACATCAACTGATAAGGAGACTACTCTCCTGAGATAGGCATATGCATGTGATTTGTAGCTGCAAACGGAAAATTTGTGTTGCCAGAGAATCAACCACGTCTCACAAAAACGCAAGTGTGTGATAATGTCACCGGAACATAGTTAGTTGTTAGCCAGGCCGGCCTACTGATATACCATCATCAAAGTGGATGAGGTCGTCAGCGGAGAGGAGCTTAGTCCGCCTGCTAGAGGAGGTCCTCTGACAGCTGGCATGGGCCGTACTGGGAGATCGGCAACAGGCCATTGTCGGCCGAAGCAGTCCAATACGGATTGCTGGACCCCCGGCAGCTAGTTAACACCCGTTTTCGTCCGCGGATCAGGCTAGAGCAGGTCGGGACGAGGCGGTAGCGGCGAGGCTCGCAGCCAAGCAGACCCGTTCGCATGTTCAGGGTCATCAAGTTAGTGGAGTTCAGGCTGACTGTTCAGTGGAGATTGTCTACACTGTTGGCAGCAGGCTATGTGTGTTCCATGTTTAGCTCTTTATACTGTCGAGTTATCGAAGGGCTCGCTGGGTGGTTGGGTACTGTAATATCGTGGGCGTACGTTGGTTGATGGCTTACGCATCCCGCATCGGAGTTGGCGGCTCCGAAGTGCCAAGGTTTTGCAGACGTCACGGTTGAGTCACCTTTGGTGCGCAGGACAGGTCTGACCCATGGCCATACTACATCTCGCTCAGGTTGATGCTGTCACTGTTTTTTATCCGGGTCACCCTGAAATTTTAACACGCGCCCGGGTGGCCGGCTAGATACCCTTCGTTCGGGTATGGGGGGTCAATTTGACCCCCACCCCCTGAGATCTCGGGAACTAAGAAAGCTAGAGACACGAAATTTATAGGATGTCGTGACCTGCACGTAAACTCACTTAGATCAAAGTTTGAGCCCCCTAGGTCATGACCTTCAGGTCAAATAAGATAAACAAGGCCCAATTCCAGGTTAGTCTCTAAAGTGCCCCAGAACCTAGGCAACCGTCTCTAAGCAAAAGGTCACAAGCCCATTTGAGGTCAATGATCTTGTTTGACCTTTTGAAAGTCATGGTGACCAAAATCACAAAGACTGCTCTGAGTTTTGCATTTGTATAAGCGATAAAGATTACGCTACGTAGCATGTCTCCAAAACAAAATGTCGACCCGGGTCATCTTAGGTCAATGACCTGTTATGACCTCTAAGAAGTCAATGGAAGATGTATAATGCGATTCCTGCTGTCCCTATCCCTAGATAGGGACAGCAGGACCCCCCCCCCCCCCCCCCGTATCCCTAGAGTAATAAATCAGGCTGGTTTCGACCTTGGTCTGACCTTCATACCTGACCTAGGTCAACGTAATCTGCTCATTCAATATTTGTGGTGCCTAAGAAAGCATCTCAGAGATGTAATGGCTTCGTCAAACACTCCGTTATTGTATCAGATTGGACGATTCCCTAAAAATTGCCTTTGCTGAAACCATGACCTAACTTTGACCTGCCATAGGCCAGCGATCTTGCAAGGCAAATCTAAATTTGTGATGTCAAACGATTTGCTATTCAATTGCCTACAGGTGTGCAAATTTTGGCGCGGCTACACCGCGCCGTTCGGAAGCCATTCTGGAAAAACCTTCGGGGGGTCAATTTGACCCTCCACCCGAGCGCGTGCTAAGCCATCGCCGTTACAGTTGTCGTTAGCTTGACTCGTCTTGACTTGACTTGAACTCCTTGTACTGAGGAGTTTAAGGTACAAGGCCAAGCACATTGTCGCTACTCTACCTGCACGCATGTCACCGTGTTCGGTCGGTACCTGCCCTGGGCCTGCTCTGCTCGTTCCGTACTCGTCTACATAGGTACCCTGCTCGGTCCGCGTTCGTACCTTACTACATAGCATCGCAGCCAGTCCATACCGGTCTACAAATGATGTCTTCCGAGACTAAAATTTGATAAACCCAGAACCGATGCAGACCGATTCGGTTTTTTGTCGGTCATTAGGTATGTGTTTGAACTTTTTTTATAAAGAAAATTGGATGCTTTAGATTGCAATACACCACAAACTATGAACTGAATGCTTGTAGGATCTAGCTGATGCACCCTGACACTAAAAATAACTTTCGCAACGTACCTCAAAATGCAATGAAAGAATCGGATGGACAAAAAGTACAACTTAACTGACTTTTACCCATACATGAGCTCTGTACACAGATGCCATCAGTAACGTTTCGGAAAAAAACAGAAATCGGTCACGCCTGCCACCACTAGTGTCTGCTGTGCTTGACTAGTGTCTGCTGTGTCTGTCTGCTGTGCTCTACCGTGCTTGACCCGCACACTTGTCTGCGAGACCGGCTGTGCTTGGTCCGTGCCTGTGCGCGGTGCCGGCTCTCGGCAATGCTCGATGTTATCTGTGTATAAGTCATCGTGAGTGATCGTAAGTTTTGAGCTATGCATGTTGCGTTTTCGAGACGTTTTCACGTGCATTTATGTGCTGCAACGGTTTGATGCCATGTGTATATATCACCACAACAGGGTGGAATGTACGATGTTTATATGTGATACCGCTATTTTTAGTCGCGACAAGGCTTGCTCTGGAAATGCGCAACTCAGTAGGAAACTGCACCACGGATAAAGAACATCTGCGATGTTTGCATTGCGAACATTTGTGCCTACATATATTGGGATTTATTTACATCCGCGTTACGAACCTTTGCAAATACGAACACTTGCGCATACGAACAGCGTTTACGGATGTCTGAGATGCGAACATCTACAATGCTAACATTTGCGCATGTGTAGATGCATTAGCCTGTATAAACATCCGCACTACGAATGCTTGCAGTTACAAACATATGCGTGCGAGCTCTGGCGGCTTATTCTTGCCATGCGTACGTTTACCAAACGCACAAAGTTGCCGCATAATCCTTGGCAAAACAGGGCTCAGCGTGGAATGCTGGCCGACTATAATGTAGGCGCATTCTTTCCCAAAGGCAATGCTTTTTATGGCTTGCTGCATATAATAAGCTTGCGAAGTACATTACCTTGCATGCGCTATTCAATGCCACTTGGTCAGTTCCCAGATAGATATGCCCCTTCCATCAGTAATCTACTTGTTACTGGTAAGAAGCAGCCCGATGATCAGGCTGCCTAGCTGCCAAACAGTTCACGCGTGCGTTATTTTGGTTTTCACGCTTGTTGGACTCGAGCGGATACTTGCACAAACTTGCGATTACTTCGCCATCATACGCGGCATTGAAGTCCGATGGTCGATTTGTTGGTTACATGAACTTTCCTCCAACTCAGTCAATATGTCCAACTGGGACCAAAGCGGGTCAGCCCATCTGGGCTGCTGTGGGACCGAGGCCCTGCTCTTCACATCATACAAATAAATCATATGCCAGGACCAGCCCATATTAGGAAACACCTCGGGTTATGGCCCTCAGTCATCACGCGGCGTCCGACCCTCGCTCAGCATATGGTCGGCTATTTTGGGAGCCAGTTGTCTTCGGCTGCCACGAACGTTGCGTGAGGCTGGAGACTTGGAATACAGCTCTCGGCTCCGCCGGACGTGTCTATTGCGCTCCTGGCCGGCATTTCTCACTTCGGTCCCATGTGGGCATGTCATGGGCAACCAACTGCGTCCTACGTGGGCAGCCTACCTGAGGCCCATATAGGGCCTTACTGGACAGCTCAGGTGGACCCATGTAGGGCCCACCTGGGCTGTCCAGTTGAGACCTACATGAGCATGTCGGGGCCCCCGACATGACTCTGTCCAGCAAACGCTTAACTCTGAAGTGTTTGTTCATTGCCAGCACGAAGGCAGTCCGACGTCTCGGCCGCCTTGCATTAGCATAGTACTCGCGTGAGCGTTTTCACTTTTTAAGCCGATCGCATTGCCGTGGTTGGCAGGAAAAGCTTGCAAATGACATCGGCGTATACATCGTTTGATTTTACGCATTGGGCTGTCTTGTCAAATGCGCCAATAGTTTGTTCATTATCGTCGCGAATACCGCCCGTTTCCGGCCGTCCCATATCGCATAACTGTCCTATATACCAGAAACTTGGTCAATACCGATGAGAGCACAGCCCTGCTCCGGCCATAGCATCTCTTTCATCGTTCACATTTTTCCTTACCTGAATGGTTCAGGGATACCATGCTCGTCATCATACCTGCCACTACATTCTCGCGACCGGCTCACTGGCCATATGCATCTTCCACTTGTAGCTTATCTGTATCCAGATTTCCGATGTTCCGGCCGCTCCGAAGCGTTATGCTCCACGTGCATTTAAGTCTCGACACCAATGACGTCACCGTCCTTTGCAGAGTGCATGCAACCCGAAAAGTCCATGCACAGTATGCCCCGACAGCATGATGCCGTTTACCACCAGGTGGCCGGCGGCCGGCCGGCGGCCGCCCGCGCGACGACTGCGGTGGCAGGGTGTACCCGAGCAGGCGCTGAAGCGGCTGGCGCCAGGCTGGTCGATAATTGTCAGGTGCAACAGTGGACTTCCCGACAACTTAGGCAGTCGAATTTTGTGCAAACGTAGCACCACGTGTGCATGTGTGGTTAAGTAGCATAGGTGTAATGACCGTTTTATCGCTTTCTGGACCATTTTCTCGCATTAAGAGGCGCCACTTCGGCTGGATTGCTCCGAGGACCTCCGTTCAAGTTGAACCTCAGATCGGCCAAAACGGCGCAAACATGGCATGTGTGCACGCTTGTGACACATGGAGACATGTGTCACGCGTGTGTCGACCATGCCATCGCAGTGAGGATCGAAGACGCCACTGTACAAGCGGTCTCCGTGGCTGGCGGCAGGCCGGTCAAAAATTGCCTAGTCCAACAACGGACCTCCCGGAAAATTACGTCCAAGACCACCCAAGCTGTTACGAACGTAGCACATGTGCGTGCGCGTGCATATACCAGAGCGGTGCCGGCCATCTCACCGCCTTTGGGTCTCAACGTTAATCGTTATGGCGCGCAACTTCCACTAGATTGCTTCAAGTTCCTTAATGGACCTCTCTGTAAGATGGATGCGAGACCGCCCAAAACGGCCCACACGTGGCCCGGTGTGCGCATGTGTCATATGGAGGCAGGCGTTGGCCATTTTATGCCTTTGATGACCGGCATTGTTAAGCTACTCTTTTAAAACTGCTCTGAGTGATGAGAGACGACCGCCCGGTCGAAAATTGTTTCCAGACCAATAACGGAACTCCCCATAAGTTAGGTGAAAGAACACCTAAACTGGTACAAACGTAGCACGTGTGCACGAAGATGTCCAAATGCCAGAGCTGCAATGAACGTGTCATTGCTTCTGGGTCCATACTCACGCATTACGAGGCGCAACTTCCGCTGAATTGCTACAGTCCAGTAAGAGACCTCCCTGCACGCTAGACGTAAAACCGGCTAAAACGGCATGAACGATGCACGTGTGCACGTGGATGAAATATGGAGACATGTTTTGGCCATTATATCGCTTTCTGGAATGAAACTGTCATGTTTCCATTTTAAAGTGCTCTGAGTGACAGGCGGCCGCCCGGTCAAGGATCGACACATATCCAGTGACGCATCTCCCTGCAAATTAGATGCGAGGCCGCTAAAGCTAACAATAGAAATACTTCTGGCCCCCTACCATCCCAAACAATGAGATAAAATGTCGCCAAATCTGGCGTAAAACATGGTGATGCTTTTGAGGGGACGGAGGTTTTCAGATTTCTTGCGATTTAATCTTGCAAAATTGCGCCCCTGCAGGCCGTTGGAGAAAGCCGTCTTCCTGTAACCACGTGCTGAAATTTCATCACCGCGTCTGGCTCTAGTCGAGTTGGCTCGAAGCCGTCCCCTTCTCGCCACGCCAGGTATTCCCAGAAATGCATGGGGAGGCCTTTCCGGTCCCCGACGCGCCGCCGCCGGCGCACCGCGCACCCGGACGGCACGTTCGGCCAAGGTCACCGCCAGCTGGCACTCGGGCTCGGTGGCTAGCTGCAGGGGAGGCGCCTTTTAAAATCGGGTTGGGGGAGGGATCAGCCTTTAAGGTTGATCTGACCTACCCCAAACACCTGATGCGCGTACCCTGCATTTCAGCCATTTAAATTGGCTTTACTGACGTCAACGATCAAGGCCTTCATCACCCGCTAACACCATTGCGAAAAAAAAATGACTTCTCGTTTCAAGCCAATGAAGTATTTGTGGCCTTGTAGCAAGTTCATAATTGAAGGTAATTCAGAGATAACATCTAAGCAAGACTGTTTGATATGATCGCCGGAAAAAAGTTTCGTTTAATGATCACGGACGGCTATTCGAGCGCACCCAGACCGTTTTATCCTGAGTGAGCTTGACAATGACATGATCTATCACTAAGGCGACAGAATGGTTGACACATGTCTCCATATGTCGCGCGTGCCACGTTCTTACCGTTTTGACAGGTCCTGCATCTTAGGCAGCACGGATGGCCGTAACTGGACCTGGGGCGGCCCCTGGTCGCGTGGCCGCATGTCGCTCAGACCACCTCGACAAAGAAAGCTTCACAATTTCAGTGAAAAAATCCGGAGAGCAACGAGCACATGTCCATCCTTTCCACATCCATACACACGTGCATTCACACGTAAGTCTGTAACAGTTTGGGCGGTCTTGCTCGTAATTCTCCGGAAGGTCCGTTGCTGGACTTGATAATTTTCGACCGGCCGGACACCAGCTACCGAGACCGCTTGTATAATGGCATCCTCAATCCCAATGCGGTGGCATGGTCCACACATGTCGCCATGTGTGACATGCGTGCACATGTTGCGCCGTTTTGGCTGGTCTGAGCCCTGAACTGAAGGGAGGTCCCTTACTGGATTATGAGCAATCCAACTGAAGTGGCGCCTCTCAAAACGTGAGATGAGGGACCCTTAAGCGACAAGACGATCTTAACAGCTCTGCTATTGAAGTATACATGCACGCACACTATGTTCGCAACAGATTAGCGGTATCGCACCTAATTTGCCGGGAGGTTCGTTGTTTGACTTGGCAATTTTCGACCGGCCGGCCGCCAGCCACCTAGACCGTTTGTACAATGATATCTTCAATCCCCAGTACGATAGAGCGGTCGACACATGTCCCCATGCGCCACATGCGTGCACACGTACCATTGTTATGCAATTTTGGCCATTTTGGCCAGAATGGCCCGAAAGCCATGAGACGGTCATAACAGCTCTGCTGTGTAATCATGCATACACACGTGATTGGACTTGACGCTTAAAGACCAGTCAGGCGCCAGCCGCTTCCGCGCGTGCTCGGGTGCACCTTGCCGCCACAACGCCGGGCGGGCGGCCGCGGGCCGGCCGCCCATCACCTGGTGGTACGTGGCGCGAAGACCCATGCAATTGCTATGTGAATGGCTCGTTCATCTTCATTGTCATGAAAAATATACGATTTAATTAAAATTCTCCTGAAAAGTGTAAGTAAGTCTGGTCAAGCTGACTTTGCATGGGATGGGCTGAAACGGACAAGAATTATCAAAGTTCCTCACAGTAATAAAGGATGCTCATGAATCGCAGCTGGAAACTACTGCTATTTAGATGGACCCTTCATATTGCGCCATCCACGGCGCCGTTCAGCAGCAGGGGGCAGTCCGCAATACTTAAGCGCGAAGGTGTTCTCGCTGTGTATCTGTAGCACGACTGTCGCGGGAACCCGAGACTATCTAGCGCAACAACCAAGGCTCTAGAACTAAGCAATAACGTGTGAGAAGAGCAGTCTGTGCAGCCGCGCGTATGTTGTGGTCGCGGCGTTGCTGCGGACGTTTACCAAAAACCACAATTTGGTACACAGGTCACAGGTACGCAGATTAGTGTTGTGACCGTTGTTTCACGTCGCATATTTTCATGCTCTTATCATGTGTGGGAGATTGTAAGGGCGCTAAAAATATAAGTTGTGTGACTGGGGTGCTGTTAAAGATGAAAGGATGGTTTTTCCATGCATTCATGACCAAATGTAGCTGGGGCAAACCAGGATAACAAAATGTTGGGGCTTGGGTCATCAGTGGACCAACCCTGAAATATATATATATATATATATATATATATATATATGCATTATGTATATGTATATTATATATTCATACATATATATTCATTATGTATATATATATATATATATATATACATAATGAAGAAAGAATGCTGAAGTAATTGTGGGGATTCAAGCATATAGTCATGTGCATGCTCAAGTAGGTGTTTGATATGTGGTCAATGCACCAACATGTACGCATAACTGGGATTCATATATACCAGCAAAATTCTAAATGGTAAAGGCATACAGTGCATACCATGTTTATCATGCAATGTCATTTTCCTTAAAAATGTTGTTTTATTAGAATGGTACAATATATGAACACCGAGTGGGATTGATTAATTTTTGATCAGCTTCCATAATGGTTTGTCATTACGTTGTAGAAATAATGGTAGCCGTTACCGTGAAACCTGACTTGCAAGCTTTCATTTTAGGAGCTGGCAAATATTGTACTTTTGGGTGAGTTAGCATAGCAAATTTTTTACTTTAGGTGAGGTATCAGCTTGTTGACACAAGCTTGGTAATTTGAAAGAGATAATGCTATATGTATTAGGTGAAAATGATGCAAGGGATCATATAAATGGGTGACATGACCAGAATATATCTAATCCATGAAACATAATGCTCACAGAATATTATTGATAGAGCTTAAAAAAATTAAGTAACTGCAAGAGTAAATGTGCCTTATCCCTGAGTTGATAGGGCAAACCAAAACAATTGTATTAGTGATTTTTTGTAGTGCATGCAAATATTGTATTATTTTAAAAAGACAGCATTCAATCCAGTAAATTCCAGATATCTGAAATATGTCATGCTTCTTTTTTAGTCATGGACTGTCATGGACCATAAGCAGGCTACAATGCATTCTGCCAGTGATTTGCCTCACTAAAGATGGACAATGCTTGATAAAATGCAACCACGTGCTTGTTTTCAATAGAGCACATATTTAGGCTAGAACTTAATTATTGTGATGACAAGATTGTTGAACTGCATCTATTCAAATGATATCAGCTATATTTGTTGATAAACCTATTTTTTAGTTCACATACTGCTGTTTGAATTTTGCTCATCAAAGAAATGTCCTGTTAAGATGAAGATATCAAATACATTTTGACATCATGGTGCAATGTTCCATCTCCTTTTATATTTATTGAAAGGCTTATCAGTATAAGCAGATTTATTGTTGAATTTTATGTTCTAAAGCTCTCATGTACCCAAAAAGCCTTTTCTGAGCTGTGCTAACACTTAAGAGCCTCATTAAAAACATTGTGTGTGTTTTTATCCCCATTAGTGCAAATGGTCTGTGCCAAACCATGTTTCAGAATACATGTTTTTATGCATGTCCAACAACAAAATGTGCAACATGCTGGCTGGCAGATGGCCAGCCCAATCCCCAGCTGTCAGCACTTCATTTGTTGCCTGTTTCAGACCACATAGCCCAGGGTTATGTCAGCACCGCGCGTGTCCGCGCTGGGAGGCGGCGAGCGTCGCCACGTCCCGCCACCGCGTCGCTCAGTCGAACCAGAGCCGGCCCGCGATCGGCGGCCGCCGCAGCAGCTGTATGTGCCGCCGCGCCACCGCCAGGGTGGCGCCAGCAGCGGCTTTAACCGACCTTCGTCACCCGGCTTCTCCACCTGCTCTGAGATTGTGACGTCTTGGCGGGCACGCGCCACGCCGCCGCGCGGCGGCTCGCCGGGCCCCCTCAGCCCGGGTGCGGCGCGGCCGCCGGCCGGGCCGCGCCGGCGTCTCTCGCAGCAGACGGGAGACGCCAGCTGGGCCTGGCACCAGAGCGGCGACAGCCTGAGCCAGTCGCGGCCGTGCAGTCGGCAGGGCGCGCCCGACGAAATCGGCGGCGGCGGCGCCGGTACGGGCAGAAAGCGGTCCGGCAAGCGGCGGCGACGCGGCGGGCGCCGCTCGCGCTCGCAGTCGGAAGACCGGCCCCCGGCGGCCACCGAGCCGGTCGACGGGCCGCCGGCGACACCGCCACCGGCGCCCTGGCGGCGAGGCCACCGCGACTCGTGGGACGGCGGCCAGCCGCGCCGCTCGCCGTCGCCGCGCGGTCCGGCTCGGCCGCGCTTCCAGGAGCCGTACCTGCCGCCGGCGCGGCGCGGCGGTGAGGCGTCGCCCACTGTTGGCGCCGGCGACGATCGGCACCGACAGTGGCAGAGCTCGCCCCCGCCGCGGCGCGGGGCCACGCCGCCGCCGCCGTCTACGCCGCCACAGCACGCTGAATGGCGTCGCCAGAGCTACCAGGAGCATCCGAAGTGGCCCGACCAGGCAGGGCACCACCAGACCAGCCACAAGGATCAGCACCGCGGTTCTCCTCAGCATGACAACCGCAGACTTCCACTCGCTCCCGGCGCCAGTCGGCGCACCACCCTGGGGCCTCGTATCAGGGCGCAGACTCGGACGGCCAGCGCCACCGCCCACAGCACGCCGAGCTGGCGCCCACACGGCGTCCGGGCTCGGCCGACACTTCAGCCGCTCCACCGAGCGGACGGCGCCGACGGGCCCGGCAGCACGGCGTCGCTGGGACGGCCCGGGCGGCGCGGTGCCACGCCGTCCCGACGGCGGCGGCGCGGCCAGGCAGCGCTGTCTCCCGGGCCAGCCGGCGGCGACCTGCGCCCGCTCTCACCTACGGCGCTCATCGCCAGCCTGCAGCTGGAGCCGAGCCACAAGCCAGAGTCGCCCGCGCCGCAGTCGCCCACCGACATCATCGCCAGCCTGCGGTACGGCA
Source organism: Pollicipes pollicipes (assembly GCF_011947565.3). NCBI lineage: Eukaryota > Metazoa > Arthropoda > Thecostraca > Pollicipedomorpha > Pollicipedidae > Pollicipes > Pollicipes pollicipes. The sequence goes on along the minus strand of NW_023597054.1, from coordinate 14,755,797 downwards.
CGCCGCCAAAGCCGGAGCCGCAGTCGCCGACAGACGTGATGCAGCACCTGGGCTTGCGGACGGATACGCCGCGGCTTCCGCGCACCGACAGCCGCGGTCAGCTGGTCAACACCACCGACGACGAGAAGGCCACGCTGGGCGGCCGGGGACGCGGCCGCGGCCGACGCGACCGGCCGCCGGGCGCCGGCCCGGACTGCCATCCGCAGTCGGACGAAAACAAGGCGCAGCTGCGCAGGCCCGGCGCCGAACACGCGTTCCGTTCGGGGAAGCGCGACCCCGCCCCTCCGCGGGCTGGGGATGACATCCTCCGGAGCGCCGGCGGTGGCGACCGCTCACCGCGGGTAGGCGGGGAGGGGGACGTCGGCGGCGTGGGAGGCGTGGACTACCCGCTGCGGAAAGTGGCAAGTGGTGAGGGTGCTAGTCGGCCTTCTGTTGGGCTGGCCCTCGCACCGACATCTCCGGTTCTCAGCGGCACCGTGGCCCAGGGCGTACCGCCGCGGCCTGCCGATGTGGCGCCAGCGGTCCCTCCACCGGAGTCTGGGGAGCCTCGCTGCGACCCGTCGCCGTCGCCCCGAGAACGTGAGCCCGTCCCGACAGTGACGTCTCGGCCTCGCCCGCCACCTGACCGCGACGAAAGCGGCGTGGAGTCGGCGCCGGCAGGCGGCAGTGCCTCCGCGGCCGCCACCCCGGACGGCGGTGTGACCGCGCAGGAGACGCCGCCACGCGCCGAAGAAGCGCACAGCCGACCACCGTCTTCAGACGAGGGGGCGACGCTGGCGGCGAACCGTCCACGCGCGGCGGAGACTGCGGACGGCGGGCCCGCGGAGCAGGAGGGTGGCGGCGAGCGAGACTCGCCTGAGGGGAAGGCGCGCCGCCACTCGTCGGCCTCCTCTGGCCGCGGCCTCTTCAGCCTGAGTCTCGAGGAGCCGTTCAGCTGGGCTGACGAGGTGGAGGAGTGGGAGCGGCGCTTCAACGATGACGGCGACGCCAACGAGCCGGCAGCCAAGGTGGGCGGAGGCACCATGGGCCGTGCTGCTGCTGCTGCCGTCGCTGCGTGGTCTGACAAAGCCCTGCTGCGCGTGGGATCGGACGCGTCACGTCGCAGCTAGTGCGTGCTGTGAAGGAGATCTGGTTGTTTCGGTGAATCACAGATAACTGAAATAGTCTGCCACGAGAAGAGGGGTGGGTGACGCGACACGTGTTATTCTTTCAGCATATATGGGAGAGGGAAAGGTTGTATATAATTCTTATGAGCTTTCTACACTTGAGTTTCTCGACACCTTTGAGCTCTGCACAGAAGCTGGCCGTTAGCTGTAATCGTGCTGGGACTCGTATGGAATAATTGCGGCGGGACCGTGTCACTGCACAGTACCGTCGCGTCGCGTCTCTGCACGACCCTTGATGGGACATTCCCGTCCGGCGGCAGGAGCCTCCCGCCCCGGCGCAGAAGTCGCCGTCTCGCCGCAGCCGCCGTCGGTCGCAGCACGCGCCGCCCCAGCCGGCCGAGGAGGTCAACGACCCCTCCATGCCGGCTCACGTGATCGAGCTCTACAACTTCCCGTCCAGCTTCAGCTTGCAGGATTTCAACGTGGTGTTCCAGGCGTTTGTGGAGCGCGGCTTCGACGTGCGCCGCGTGGACGACACGCACGCGCTAGGCATCTTCGCCAACGCCGCATGTGGTACGTTATGTAGGTGCTTGTGTGCTGGGGCTCACCAGGTTGGTGTTTCTGACTGATATGAAATCACAGGATTCGTGTCGCACGTGTTCGACTGTTTAGACACATGGCTACTACGACACATTTTCTGAGATGCCAATTAAGGCAAAACTATTTCCAGATGCAAGCTTCCCGAATGGATTAAGCTGTCTGTGTTGATCGCTAGCTGTTGCAGATGTAGCCGACCAAAGTCACCGCATGCCTTTTGGGTGCGTAACTCCGATGATTTGTAAGCGCTGGTGACAGCTTCTCCATTCGTAATTGTCGGTGCGTCCGGCGCGCTCGGTGTATGAACAGACCGCAAGCAACGGCCTGGACCGCCAAATACGTCCCGAAAAGCAAGCAAGACTTTGGAAAGGAACTGTGTTTGTGTACGCCGTTGTGTTCCAACCAAGTCACTGTCCTCCGGAATGCGCTATTTTTTGTACTGGGTTCGTACTTGGGCGCGTTTCACGTATTCCTGAGATCATTCGGCTGGGGTCTATTTTCTTAACACAAGGAACCAAATAATGCCTGGTAGTTTGTACATTTTGCACAGAAGTTTGACAATTTTTCCATTTTATTTCTAGACCATGTGTATATGCTGAGTTCGCTCTGCAGTCTACCCCAGAAATGTTTGAGCGAATCGGCCCATTTTGATCCTGAACCGAGTAGTCGACGTTGTCATCTGGGATGAGTCAGGTAGTTAGTACTTATGACACATCCGTGACACTTCTGCACTTCTGCCCTTACACCCATCCCTCTGGGCGACACCCATCTGGGATGCGTCAGGTAGTTAGTACTAATGACAGATCCGTGGCGCTTCTGTCCTTACGCCTATCCCCCTGGGTGGCACCCATCTGGGATGTGGCAAGTAGCTGGTACTGATGACAGATCCGTGGCGTTTCTGTCCTTTCGCTTATCCCCCTGGGTGGCACCTATCTGGGATGTGTCAGGTAGTCGGCTTGATGCATGTCTGTGGTGTTTCTGCCCGTGTCGAGCTAACTGCTGTCATTTTGCATGTCATTGTTCACGCGCTTTATGTAATTCAGCTATGCCTTTCTAGTGTCCGTCATTTCTGATCACAAATGTGGTTTGGCGTTGTGAGTTCCAGGCGAGCACACATTTCAGTAAGGAGGGGCCGTACGTCAACGGCCCTCCGATAGGGACCATTAGGGCCCCACTTTACAAGCATCAGGTTGAAATCCCCACGCTGTCTTCTTGGCCCGTTACTTTTGGCGTGTACGCCTGTGCTCGTTTCGATATGCTATGACAGTGTGAAATTATCAACGGGACTTGTAAGGGGCTCCTATGTATTGTTTTCGGCGCCGCTCGGAGACCCGTATTTGGGAAGGGTTCATGCGTCTTGTCTGTCCTTAAGCCTGTTAGGCGCCAGCTTTGGTCGGTCCACATTTACACGTCAGGGTGTTCAATCCTGTCTGCATCGCATCCCCAGATTGATTAAATTATTAAAAGGCGCATTAAAAGCGTCCCCGTGCTCCTGTCACAGTGTAACAAGGTATGGACCTCCCTTTCCGTCAAATGCAATCCGCAACAACAGCCGTCGATAGCCTTGACGTAAGCCGTCTACGTCCAGTGACCCGAACCACCAGTCTGCCATGGCCTGAGCCGTGTGGCGCCGCGGCCCGACCCGTCAGGTGACGACGCGCGCGTCCCCGCGCCGTGACCGGAGCGCCCTGTGCGTGTCGTTGCAGCTGCCGAGGCGCTGCAGCTGTGCCACCCGATGCTGCTGAGCCGACCGCTGGCGCAGGCGACGCCCCGCTCCCGGCAGCGGGCGGCGCGGCCGGCCGACGTGCAGCCGCCGTACCGGCTGCGGCCCGAGACGAGCGCGCTGCATGCCGACCGCATGGTGGCGTCGGCGCTGGGCATGCGCGTCGGACCGGCCGGCCGCCAACGGCGTGACTACGAGCGGCGCAAGCTGCGCGACGCCAGAGGTGGGCTCGGCGGTCGGCTGGGGCTCGGGGCTCGCGGGTGCGGTGACGGAGGGAGAGCTGTTGTGACGACTCTGCTCGCTGGCTGCGTTGACAGGAGTGGGATCTAGTCGGGTGTTCCAGCCTTACGCTGAGTTCGTGATAAATCGTATGCATATTTCGATTTCGACCGTCTAATGGCGTTTCAATACTAGCTAGCTATTTTTGGATACATTAATGCCTACAAGTTTTCATTCGTGTTTCGAGCACTACGGGTCCACGTACTTTGGCTGTCCTGTAGGCAGATAACTGTGCGTGTCACCAACACTGTTTTGTTTCCCCCTCAGACAAAAAGCGGCAGGCATCCAAGCAAAAGGATGATGCCTGGGAGGGTCGGTTCTGACCTGAGCGACCACGTGGTGTCAGGCGCAGCCATGCCAAGGCGGAACGGATTCGTTTTTAATGTGCCTCGACGAACTGGTTCATGCTAAGTGTGAAGTGGTTACTGGGATAGAAGGATATTTGTCAATGGCTAGTGAGAACGCACCGTTTTGTGGTAACGTTTTATGGGAGGATTCTCCGATGTGCCGTATTATGTCAGAAGCCCCTGCATTCAGCTGTGGTGTGAAGACTTGTGGATTTTGGGGCGACGTTGATGGCAGTGATATCGCACACTGACAAACGATTTTACTGAAATGCCTTCATCATGTCGTGATCTGACAGGCTTTTGTCCCATTTTTATTGATTTTGTTCGTGCTCGGTGTCTGAATTGGAATGGTATCCGCGACCAGGTACCGCTCTGGGGCATTTCAGATGGTCATTATAAGATTGTGGTTTTTTAGCAGCCCCGCCACAAGAACGCATCTCCAGGGCATTTCAAATGTGGGGCATTATAAGCTAGTGGCATTTGATGAACCTCATCTCGAGAACCGTCACGAATTGCGAAATCTACGGGTATAAGCCCGCGTGTTATGTCGCGATGCGTCATCATGCACCATTTCACGTTATGCGCGCGTGCACATATCGCATGTGTATTTGTCTGTAGGTTAGATCATGCATGTAAAGTTGCCATTGTTCCACCTGCAGGCTGCCTCGGCGGCACTTGGTATTGCCTGTGATGACCGGATCTGGCAATGGTCGCTGCTTTAACTGGGCAGTATGCCACTATCTTATGTTGGCAACATGCCGACGTGCTGTCAAACGCCATAGCTCATCCCTCTGTGATGGAAGTGAGGTGCGTGCGTGTGATGAATGAGGATCTACGGAAATGGTCTGCGCCGCGAACTAAAAACCTGAAAAATGTTGTGCGCCAAGCAGCAGTGAAGTTGCTTGTTGTCACTCAAGTGCCAGAACTATGAAGTACCTGGAATTGGAGTTTTGCGAGTGCCTGCTAGTTACGATTTGTGCTTCGGATGCCTGAATATACCTCAACTTTTGGCCAGTCAACGTTTTCGAATTCGGTGCGAAATGAAGACCGTGCTAGGTGGTGCTTTTGTAAATTCAGTTCGAGTGCCCGTAATCACAGTGTCTGATCACCAGCTTCCTTTCATATTAAGAAAAAAACAGTGAGAGCGAGGACCTCAGAACGGGCCAGGAAGTGCGCCGGTACGGTCGCGGGTCAAAAAAGGTGGGATGGTTGAAGACCCTGTATTCGTCTTAGGAATATGGGTCCGTCCAAAGCCGCAAGATGACCATGCTGTTTCTGGGATGGCCAGACATTTTGGAGCTGAGAATGCCTCTTGCATTCGTCAGACGCAATACAGGAACGTGAGTGTAGAAAGGGTGGTAGCAGACTACATTTTCAAGTCGATCCCTTATAGCTCCTAAGGTCGACGTTAAACTTCCGCGAGGAGTCCGTAAGGGCCTGCTCTTTAAGTTCTCGCCATAATATTTTAGACAAATTACGGCTTGTGTTGTCAATCCCAACAAAACACCCCACCAGATTCCAGCATAGGGTGTCATACATGCAAATAGAAACGAGGGCTAGACCGAACATGTGCCTAGATCCCAAAGGCGAGTCCAGCATTCTAGGGGTGGAGCTCGGATGTCATTGGGTTCCAAGCTGATTGGATCATGAGATCTTTTTGGGGGCCTCGGGACACACGTTTGACGTACGTCACGACCCCTCCCACTTCCAAGGAAGCTTACGGGATACACAGAAACAATCAACCCGAAAATTGTCGTAGCTCGCCCACTCCTCACATGAACTGCGACCCATTTCTGAGGCACACACCACGCATCGGGCCGCCTGTAAATAACGCCACCAGGGATGCAATTCCCTATTTAATTGGGTGAACTCGGGCCGCAGCCCCCATGACCTTGAAAAGAAAGTGGGCCCAATCTGAGAAAACCGGTTTGTTGACGTATCTTGGACTTTGTTTCGTGATCTTTTCAGGCCCACCTTCCTCGCCATACCGTCCGAGACCGCGCCCGTGTACGTAGACTGAGCGCACATGGGAAGGGCGTTTTGATGCAGCGCAACGAATGCGTAATAATCGCGGGGAGGGCTATTGACATTGTAAAACAACTTAGGAAAACGTAATGTTACGCTAATGCGCGGTTTCAAATCACGCTGATATCTTAAAGCGAAAAATATGCTTTACCAATGTAACCAACTAACAATTATGGATGGATGATTCTTGCCAGTGTAGAGAGCGCGACCATGGGGAGGTGGGTCAAACATGGTATAAATTGCGTAACGTAATTTATGAAGGGCCCAAAGAACTGGTGTAACTGAAAGTGAAATAACGCAGCATATACAAAAAATTAAACATGTTGTGGTCGATCATATTTCTGGTTGCACTGTACCTTGTTTTTTCCGGTCTCTGAATGAGATTGTTCGGTGGTATTTGAACTCACCTGTTGAATGTTTGGAATCTCATGTAGAAAAACGATATAGGAAACTTTGTGAGTCTGATACTGATCTAAAACTAAGTTCTTAAATTAAATATTATGATCTTTTACAAACAAAGTGTTATACATTTTTTAGCCTTTTTTGCACCTTTGCCGAACCCGCACAGGGTCGGCAAAGTTCGTCGTGGTCGTGCGGTGCGGGGTCCGTGGGCACGCGGTGCATGGCGGTCTTATGGTTTTAGTCGGGCGCGACCACAATGTAAGTACGATTTAATTCGTGTCCCTGGCATACAGGGCGCTCAGTGTGCAGGTTTGCGGCCCGCCCCTGGTGTAAAATCGCTTTTCTAAACCGGCGAATCATCGCCACGCCGCAAATGTCGCTGGTGTTTATGTTATGTTTTTCTTGCTCCTTATTACGCATTTCTGTGCGTCTTAATTTTTTAGGGTGTGGTTTGGATGTGTCATTTATTGAAAATGTTCGGATATTGTCGGTGTCATTTCCAATGCTAGTGTGCAGTGATTTTTTCAGTGCTTTTGATTTGGACCACATGTCCCCCTTCAGTACTTCATCTGCATGCCTATGTAGTGAGTGCACATCCTGCAAGAGTTATTTTTAGTACAAAGAGCTGGTGTCAAGATAATTCTCTATCACTGATATGTTCTTTTAGGTGTTCTTCTGGGCATGATGCAGTGGTGTGAGCTACATGCTACTTTAAGTGGAATTATAATAATTGGATGATGAAACATACCATGTTGCACATGACAAGAACATTTTTTTTTCACTGCTAATATTAATGTTAATTATCTGTGTAAGCAGTGAGGTTTGTATGAGTGTTTGTTTGCTTGGCCCCCAACTTCTCACTATCCTGAGGTTGAGTTATCCATCTGCCTGCATTGTTTTGCTGATGTATATACTCAATAAATCATGTTAAGGTAGTAGTGAAAATTATTGGAAAGCATCTAAAAAGTAATTTGCTGAGCTGTTATTGTTCACATTATAATGATTGCATTTATTATTGTCATCTTGTTTGATAGTGGTATCACAATTATATACTATACTATTACAAGGATGTGAATTTTTCTCCTCTGAGTAGCTTACCTGTTTTAATGTGAACATTGCTGTTTTGGTATTATGAATGTACCTATGCCAAATGTTCAATGCTTTAAGTTTAGTGACATCAGGATACTCAATTAGGTGATTAAAATTCTTAAAGAACAGCAGAAGTCTGGCAGCTTGGGATTTATAGCTGTTAAAGCTGGAATTTTTGCTATTCATGTAGTCTTTTAGTGTCATTATAAACATAATGGATGGTTTGTAATTCCTGAGAGTCCCTAATAATATAATTCACCAGGAAGTGTATCCAATGTTAACACAGGACATTTTTTTAAGATTTAAAAATCTTGTCCACTTGATGGCTTTGTTAGAGCACCTGCCTTCTGATCCATCTACCTCATTATTTGCCCTGGACAGGTATGGTCTGTGGTGGTAGCAGAGGCCTCTAGCCAATCCGCCATTTGTTTACCACAAACAAAGCACAGATTGTTTGTGACAAAAGTTAAATGTGTTGCAATGTTTGACATGGTCCCCTTGTTCTCTGTAGGCTACCATAGTTACAGGCAAGTTGAGAATACTGGAGTGACCCAAACAGCCTACCGTACTAAGGATGGCTTAGGAGGCAGGAGCTCTAACCAAATGAGCTTCAGGGGAGGTCACTTCATGCAGTCATATGGGTTCTCTGGCAAAAAGTGGAATGAAATGTAAATTAAAAGATATGGAAAGTGGGCTGCAAATGTTTGAAAGGAACAATCACAGATGGAAGCTGGTTTGGAAAAAAACTGAGAGTCAAAAATTTAAAATGGAGAAGTCAGGAGAGTTAAGCATGAATTGAGGATAAAGTGGTTAGGGGACAAAGTCAAATGGGACACATTTACCAGGACTAAAAGTGGAATCAGGAAAAAGCTGGAGGACATAAAGTCTAATGAGAGGATAGTTGAAAGCTGAAAAAGGTAAAAGCAGTGAATGATCAGAAAATTATTGAAAGGACAACATGCCCAGGGTAACACTTGAATAAAAGTAATTTGATGATAGTCAACAGAGATAAAACCTCATTGGAGGGCAATTTAGATATATAAATTGGATATGGATAAATATCACTCATTAGAAGTAAACAAGCAGATAGTGAAGAGGGTTTAAGACAGGAAAGTCTTAATGATTTGCCATCTCACATGACAGGGGTTGTTGTAGACTGCACTCAGATGCACCACAAGATGTGATGAGTTTTGCTGCGTCACATCAGTGGGCCTTCTAATTAGGCTCTACCTGCACTCACCTAGCAAGCATTCTTTGCAGCCCTCATGCCTTTACAACAGCACACAACATAAACATTTTAGTTTGCTTTGAGGATTTTAGCATCATTGCAACCTTACCTGAGTGCCCCACTATGGTCTCCAAAATCTGCCCTAGTCTCCCCTGGTTATGTCTCTGTTATGCTTCATCAAAACTTCCCTTTCCACCTCCATGCCTGATCAAATTCATGAATAACCTTTGACTTTTCAATTAAATTTTGATCCCTGTCGACTCAAGGCCCCAATCAGCCTTTTGTCTATACACTTTTTATACTTTACTTTTTCCATGTCAAATTATACCCCCTTTGACTTTTTGTCCTTCAGCTTCTTCCCATCCAGCTTTTGTCCCATTCAGCTTTTTTGTTCAAGTTTTTCCATCCAGCTTTTTTATATTTGGCTTTTTGTCCAGGCAACAGCCTCATGTTATGGAATAAGTCTAACAGTCAAAGTCAAAGCATAGTCTGCCTGCTGGTATGGCATCATCTGTGTTGAAATGTTCGCCAGTGCTTGTGTAACATTACTAATTGAAATTACTAGACATGTTGGAAACACATTGCCAAAGGGATAGAGCTACCATGTTTAACAGTAAGTTAAGTCATTGGCACATTCCAGATTATTGTGTCAGTTTTTTTTTTTGGGGGGGGGGGGCTTTATTCATATGACCAGGTTGGCAAGGTAAGGATCTTAGATATGCATACCTGAGGCAGAGTGATAGAGTATGATTTTTGATGTCTGCTTATTATTACATTCAGGTGGTCACGTCTTGAATGTGCTTGTATGCAACAAAATTGGGCCAAACTTGTATTTAATAATGCATCCAAGATCATACTTTAAAGGTAGTAAAATGCAACAAGTGTTAGTACATTGAACTTTGAATTGAGTGTAATAACCTGAAATATGAATTAGTTTGAAGGCTACTTGTAATTAAATAAATTTTGACTTCTTTTGCACATTTTGTGGTGCTTTAGGGGACATTTCACCAAACGTTTTGCAGACTTATGAAAGTCTGTTGGCCAAATTTTTGGTTTAGAAAGCCAGTTGGCCATGGCATCATTTTGCTACGTGATGTAAGCAGAGCAGTGGTGAAACTTGGTTCATCAAGCTTTTACAGTATTTGGCAATTTGGCACTGTGAGATGTCCGTAAAATATATCTCCATTGCAGATTTTGAGCCATCACCCCACAGCACTATGCCAAAGACATGCTGACTGAAAAGGAAACTGTGTCTCTCTTCTCACCATGGTCTTCTTGCACTGGGCTGAAACCCAGCAATGACTTTTTGGGGGTAAGTTGCTCTCATCATATGATGATGCTGGATGGTGTAATAGAATATGTGTGTGATATATATATATATATATATATATATATATATATATATATATATATATATATATATATATATATATATATACATATACATGCACAGGATAGTACTGGCATATCTCAGAGAGGTTATGCTTTTCCTGTGGAGCCTACTGTATGTGACCATCTGTATGGCTTAGTAAATGCTTGATAAGTGATCATTGGATATCACTTCTCACTTCTGGATGGCAAGTGGTCATTCTGTCTCCAGTCTTAGATGGGTATAGATGTATAAATAAGGAACTAGCCCCAACATAATGATATGTTGAAGTTTTACAACATGCAGTTAAGGTGAAGCCATCGCCTTTATTTTCGGCAGTCGGGTAGCAGGGCCCTGGAAGACCACATTGGTCTGAACATCCCATCCAGCGGCGCCAACGAGATCCGGCTGTGGAATCTTGCCGATGACAATCAGTTCAGCGACCGGCTATCCCAGGATGACGGCAGGTTAGTGGGAGTAGGGAAAGGCCTGGTGTAGTGTTGATGTCGAAGGCATTGGTGTACAGCTCCGGGAGATGAGTATGTGCCCACGCCGGGGGGTCGGCGGGGGGAGGGGGTCAGCCATTGCCTCCAGGAGAACCGATCGGGCAGGCGTGGGTCACGATCGGCTTCAGTGACACAACACCTGGCAATGGATTAAGTCATCCTGCCGAGTCAGAAATGTTTGCATATTGCACGTGGGTGCAACGCAGCCAAATACGTGAAGACTGCGCGGCCTCAAAAATGACAGTCCTCACATGTCGTCCCTATCTGGCCCTGACGCACTAAATGTCATGTTGCCTGTGCTGCCATTGCCGCGATTGCAGCAAAAGGCAGCCAACTACGAATCGCCGCTCCCTCTGGACAGTGTGGCTTTGGTGACCTTCGCGTTGACCTTACTCCCAACACCGCCGAGTGCCGTCAGCACCTTTTGCCAGCCCCAGCGGGCCATCGAGTGGGCCCACCTGGTCGGTCCCGTGTGCGTGTGGCCGTCGGTGGCGGCGTGTTGACGGACGGTCCCCGCTCGTGGCCAGGTCCTGGTGCTCGGGCTGGGAGCGTCTCAGCTCCGGCTCGTCGTCCGGCGGCGGCCCCTCCATCGACGCCGACTTCCTCTCCACGCTCAGTACAAACGGCGATGAACTCTCGGAGGTTGGTGGGCGACACGCGGCGGAGGCGACGGCAGTCGCGGGGTCGAAACATTCCTGACCGCTCTGTTTCTCTCGGTCTGTTTGGTGGAAGCGGGATAGACGGTCTTATGTGTGCGTGAGATGTTGGCGCGTGTTTTGTGTCGTGGCTGACGAGTACGTGCATGTTTCTGCCATACAGTTGGGCTTGGAAAACCTGAATCAGCAGCTGGGGCTGTCTCGTGTGGACCTGGGCGGCGGCGGCGACGTGGGAGCGTTCGAAACCGACCCACTGGGCATTCTGAACAACGTGAAGTCGTTCGCGCAGGTCAGTCATGTCGTGCGGGGGCCAACACCGGCTTTCCGTCGCTGTTTGTATCACAGCTTGCTTTACACATTTGCATATGGCAAGTGAATATGAGCAGATGGTAATGTGATAAGCATCTTTTAGTGGGGTGCTAAAATAAAGGTATTGTTTAGTTTTTAAGAAATGATGATTTTTTTTCCAAAATTATCATTGGTCAAAATTGTCAGTTTTATCAAAATTGTCATTCTGGTATTCTGATCACTTGTCAGCATTTTACATTTATATGTCCCATTTTCATTCCATTTCCTATTGTCATTGGAGGTGTAGGATGCCGTTCATAGGGGGCGGATCCCCCTCCCCCTTCTCACCTCTCGTAGCTCAGCTCTTCCATCTCAGCCAAAGAGTTATGCATGTAAAAATCTGAACAATGTGAGCAGAAACAACGTATACAAAATGGGTTGGTTTTGTGTACATTTGTGTTAGGTATAAAAATCTGAACACTGCGAGCAGAAACAACTTATACAAAATGGATTGGTTTTGTGTACATTATAAATAAAGTCGCCTAAATCGGAGGAGAAAACCGATGGTGGTACCTTAGGTTTGTCGACCTGTAGTGGAAACGCCATCCCTCTTCTACTGATTTGTCCAATTTTGCTCCAAGTTAATGATGAGTATGTGGACACAGATCGGTGCTAATGCGCGGGCAATGTATTTGTTACTGAGTTTGGGGGTGATACTGTTGACGAACGCACCTCGGAAAATATTCATGGAGGAAGCGCCCTGGTGGATTGTGTGACCTCATAGGCATCACAGGGGGGCGGGGGGTCAGAACCTAGCTTTACGACCTGGTCCCTGAGCGCTCATGTGTCCATCTTCGTCGTGGGTGCTCCATAAGACGATGATCGGCAACGTGCGTCGCGCTCCCTTTCATTTAAAAGGAAGGTGCCTGTGTGTTCCGTCAAGTTTTTAAAGTTTTCTGGTGCGAGTGTCACAGAAACCTTTATTGGTTATGGTTTGTGGCTCCAGCTACAATCCATTAACAACGGCGGCTGCGGCAAATGCTGTAGAGCATGGAGTGTTAGCGCTCCGAAGCGGATATACCTTCAAATTACTCCACGTGCGCTAAAATGGTGGGTATAAATTTACTTTCGACCGGACCGAACCGAGGCTGTTCTTGTTGGTGTGCAGAAGCTTGGAAGTGGGACAGACACTGGTGTTATGCTGGGCATGCTGCAAGATTGCAATGGTTGGTTCGTGTGGAGCACGGTACGTTTCGATTGATGGCTATGTGTTGTTATACACGTCATCTCTTTTCCATCGTGGGACATGTGCAAGTGCCAGATTTCAATATTAATCCGTCTTTGGTGATGCATTTTATTGTCAACAAAAACAGGACAATCTGGCGAATTATTTGGCGTCTGTTGCCATCTCAAACATGGTTGTTTTCCTTAGCGTACACCTCCAACCAAGCCGTCACTGGCCGCCATTTGTCCCCACCCTGTCCTGTGTGATGGCTTGCGCAATTGACCATTGGCCTTCAGCTGGCTGCTATCTCTGCTGAGCTGGCCGGGGCAGCTTCCCACGACGTTATGCCGTGACCGACAGCCGGGCCTCGAGCAGCGTCCGCCGGTGTACCAGAACTACCTGCCATCTGCGCGCCGCGATCCTGGCCTGACCGCGCTCATCTCCGGCAAGGACAGGGCCGGTAGCGTCAACGGCTTCAACAACGGCTCCTACAACTTGATCGACAACTTTAGGCGCGAGCCTCAAGGTAAGGACCAGCAACTCACGTCTTGCCCGGCTGCAGCAGTGGTCGTCATCCTGGTAATCGATGGTTGTGTGCATGTGTGTTATCCGGTCGCTGCATGCCAAACCACCCTTAGTGATGAAAATCGACGATTAGACGGCGGTAAGCAGCTGTGATTTTCGGTAGCGTGAGCATGATCCGTCCATTTACCCGTCTGTGCCGATGCGTCATCAACTGCACCGCGGCACTCCGGTACGGTGATAGCTGACCGGATGCTGGTTCTGCCCACTGTTTTCCGTCACGGAACAGCGCGCTGAGCCGGTGCCTGACGCGGCGCCGCCCGCCCCCAGTGTCGACGGCGTACATGCCCACGTGCTCGGGCACGAGCAGAGCGCTGGGCCGGCGGTGGGTTGGTCGGTGTCTGACGCGGCGCCGCCCGCCCTTAGTTTTAACGGCGCACATTCTCATGTGTTCGTGTGCGAGCAGAGCGCTGGGCGGGGGGGGGTCGACCGTTGTCTGATACGGCGTCGCCCGCCCTCAGTGTCAACGGCGTACAACCCCACGTGCTTGGGCACGATCAGAACGCTGGGCGGGCGGTGGGTCGACTGTTGTCTGACGTGGCGGCGCCCGCCCTCAGTGTCAACGGCGTACATCCCCACGTGCTCGGGCACGAGCAGCACACTGTTGCCGGGCGTTACCGACAACGAGCTGCAGCTGGCCGCCCTGCTGGAGGCGTGCTCCACCGACCAGCTGAACCACAACTCCTTCTACGGCCTGTCGCCGCTGGATGAGCGCCAGCCGCCGCCGCCGCCACCGCCACCACCGGCAGGGCCGACGCAGAAGTATGTGGTCTGCCGTGATGGCATAAACGGTCCCGTATTCCACATGATACCTAATAATGACATCCGTCTCGAAATGGCCCTGGCGGTCAGTGAGACGTAAGCCCAATGGTTTTTATGATTGTGGCATAGACGGTCGGAAGCTTGGCGGATGTTTGGTGCTTTTGTGTTTGGAGTTCATGCGCTCGAGTCTATATGCGAGGCCTGAATTGCGCATTGGGGGATGGGCTTGCATCGCAGCACGTCGCCTATTTGATAGCTGGTAGTAACGCGCGAGATATCAGGTAACGGCTGTTGGTTTTATGTCAGTTTGTGAGTTCAAAAGTGATCACAGAGCGTTTTTGTTGCCGACGAGGCTATGCATGATTTCAGTGACAGATATCTGGCGGACTCCGTTTGTGCAGCGTTTCCGGTGTCGACCTGGCTGCATGATTTCGATAGCTGTCCCCGTCGGGCGTGCGTGTGTTTAGCGTTTCCGGCGTTGACCAGCCGTGTGTGGTTTCAGTGGCAAGTACATGCCGGAAGCACTGCCCCCGCGCCGCTGCTCGACGGCCGACCTCGACCTGCGCCGACCCGGCTCCCGGGCCGGACCGGCGCCGTTCACCGGCCTGCAGGACCGCCCTCGGCCGTCCGCTCATGACGGTGCGTGGCTCCCCCAGCCGCCGACAGGCCGCCGCCGGACCGGCAAGCTGTCAAGTACTACACCATTACACTGTTGTTGCCTGTCTGACGGCTGGTGCCGGCTCTGGCACGTCCCGTGCGCGGCGTTGTGAGTTGGTTCGGGCTCTGACGACTGTCGCCGCCCGGCAGACATGTTCGGCGCGCTGTGCGGCCAGCCGGCGCCACTGCCGCCGCCTCCGCCGCCGCCGTTCGCGGCGTCTGCCGGCCACGGCGCCGGCGAGCTGCCGCCGCTGCACGAGCTGCCGCCGCACGGCGGCTTCTTCCCGGCCATGCCGCACCCGTTCTTCGGCTTCAGGCCGATCCGGTAAGCGGCCGGAGCGGTCAGGTCTTCTGCGCGATGGGCAGGAGGGATGAGGAGGAGGAGGGGGAGAGGACTGGTGATGGTGCTCGGTGGACGGGATGCCGGTGACCTGTACTTTGACATGTACGGTGTTACGGCAGCCCAGATGTCGACCTTCGTTACGAACAGGAATGCAGAAAAAGGTGCCTCTATTTGCCTTCCTTTGATATTGGGGGTTGTGTTTCGTGTCATATGCATGTAGCCTGGTCTATACTTTTTACGTACCTGGGGCGTTCTGTTTTCTAGGGAATGAAATGAGGAGCTAAACATATGATCGGGTGAACCTTATGGATCCCCGTGCCCTCTCAGCATAATGTGAACAGCTGAAGGCACGGTGGTGTAATCCTATCGTCTAAAAAATCATGTTCGTGGTTTTTTGGGGGGCCTGCCGACCAAGTGAGCTGGACGGTGTTTATACTCAGCCAGTTGGTCACCCCATGCACAGCCAGTCGATCCCTCCCGCAGCCGCAGCGGCCCGTCCAACGAGCTGCACATCCGCCTGGAGGAGTGCTACGACCAGTTCAAGCAGCTGGAGAAGGAGCGCAAGAAGATGGAGGCGGAGCTTGCGCGCCAGTTCCCCGGCAAGAAGGTGTCGTCGGCCAACAACATTCCGATCCCGCGTCTGCCCACCAACCCGTCGCGCGTGGACCGGCTGATCGTCGACCATCGGCGCGAGCACGCCCGCGTGAGTGGCGCTGGCGCCCTGCTGCCGCGCGCCAGCCGGCTCAGTCCGCTCATTCAATGTATTGGTTGCGTGGGGCTGCGACCTATGGCAGGGAACGATTTGCTGACCTCTCGTGCTTTGCATGTGCATTTCTTGTAAGATAGTAGTATTCGCGTTATTCCTCGCAAAAACCAGGAGAATGGAGATATAGTTAGGTTGATATTTTGGCAACACGTCTTTCTGATTAAATGCCATGCCACTAAGACCAGTGGCATGCCACAGCATGCCACTAAGACTTCTGTTACTGTTTCGAGAAAGGCACGTTACCTAGATATCAACCTAACTACATCTCCGTTCTCCTGTTTTTTCCAAGGAATAAGGCTAATACTACTGCCTTATGTATGTGACTAATGTTCCTCACTAATGCACTGAACAACTTATTTCTTTTATGTTAAATCTAGTTTTTGGTTTGAGGGTGGCATTGCTCTCCTCACTTGTTGCGTCTATCCGGGCTTGGGTTCACCCAGTGCACCCGAGTAGCTTGTTGCAGACGTACGCAGTGTATATACACACACCTATGTGTATATATATATATATATATATATATATATATATATATATATATGTATATATATATATATATGTATATATATATATATGTATGTATACATATACATATATATATATGTATATATATATATATATGTATGTATACATATACATATATATTATATATATATATATATATATATATATATATATATTGGGGGGTGTTAATTTGTTAGCACCGGACATCAAACAGCACAGTTAAAACAACAAGCGTAGTGGCTGGCGTGCGCTGAAATAGGCCGAGTTCCGCGGCCGCAGTGCCATGACGACAGCGGAGTCTTCGCGCTCGTCGCTGGTAGATTCAGTCAGTGTTATCCTGACCCCCCCCCCCCCCCCTCTCTTGCCGACCGCAGGTGATCACGCTGGTGGCCAAGACGGAGCGACTGCGCAACTGCCGCATGCACCGCAACATCCACACCACGCTGGAGCAGATGCTGGAGGTGATCAAGAAGGTGCAGGCCAGCCGCGGCGAGGAGATCGTCAACGCGCAGAGTCGCGCGCGCGCTGGCAATCCGTCCAGCACGCGCATCCAGGAGGACAAGGGTAAGCGCGCGCATGGTGCCCTCGTGACTGACCGGCGCAAAGCTGGGCTTTGTCAGCAGGTTATGTTGGCCTTGCCAAACGTTTGGAGACGTACGCTCGATGGAGAGTCAGACGGTGGAATTTTCACGTAGATGGAAGTCGATTCTTTAGAGGATGTACCATCCTACAGCTTTTGGACATTGGTTTGATGCCCTGGGGAACGTTTAGCAGCGATGACGTACGCCTTGCGCTGCGCGGCAGCTTACAGCCGTACATTACGATGTCACCATGTCTTGCGAGCTGTCGCATGGAATGTACACGGTTTATAGGACATACGTGTGCGGTTTGTCCAGTGTTTTACACTTTGAGCCACTCAATGATAATGATATTGCGACTGCTTTTGTTCCACGTCCGTGAATATGCCAGTTTTCCTACTGCCGCTATTTGGATGACTTGTGTGAGCTGTCTGTCACTCTGCCACAACAGCCATGGCGTTGCGTGACGCGGCGGCCGTTCGCAGACATCCTGAAGCTGGCGGCGGCCATCCAGGAGCTGACGCGCTGCTCGCGCCGCACGCGCACGGCCATCTGGTGCGCGCTGGTGCTGACCACCCACTTCGCGCTGAACCCGGAGCTGGCAGCCGCCGAGGACGTGTCGGCCGAGGCCCTGCTGCTGCCGCCGCCACCGCCGCCACCGCCACCGCCGCCGCCGCCGTCGGCCGACCAGGAGGCGCCGGCCGCCAGCGCCGCCGCGGCGGCGGCCGACGAGCATCAGCCGGCCAACTGAGCCGCCGCCGCCGGGCGACGCTGTAAATTATCTAACCTCAGCCTATCTCATCGTTGGACCAACGTAACTGCTAGCCCTTGTTCGTACGTGTGTGTGTGTGTGCGCGCGCGCGCGCGCGGCGTGGGCGTGTGGCCGCCGTGAGTCGGCGTGGGGGCCCGGCGGGAGCGGGCTGGGTCCGCCCGGCAGGCGCGGGCGGCGGCGGCGCGTCCAGCCGCCGCCGCTCGGCCCGACTGCGCTCTCCGTCGTGATTGATGGCTGTTCTCTCCGAAGGCGCCCCGCTTCTGCGCGCCAGTCGGCCGCGTCCAAATTGGCCAGTGGGACGGCGCCAGTGGTGCCGGCGAGCCGCGCCAGCTTCCTCTCAATCTATGCACCTCAGGTTCATGCGTCGGTCCAAGCCTAGTGTTGGCCCCCTGTGTATAGCCAGCGGCCGCACGCTCCGCGCTGAGGTATTGTTTGATACACTACGGAGCTTAGAACTTGTACTTACGCCTTTCATGATAGCTCATGCCAATTCGCCGTCTGACGCTGGTTGGGTAGAACTTCGCTCCTGTGACGCTAGCATGGTTCAAGGGGATTAGCGAGGCAATCGGCTAGTGGCGCTTGACGCTCGCCTCCGAAGTGTAAAGTCCAAGGTATGTAGTTGACGTTTCGCTGCCAAAGTTTGTGCAATTAGTGACGTACCACCGGCTTTGGGCCTGTTATGTCGGGGTGTCCTAACCTCGCCCTCATCCTATTCGTGTGATATAGATTACCATAAGTAACCTTGGAGAGTCAAGGGCGACGCAACTAGATATTAAAAACAGTCGGTAGAAGTTATGTCCTAATACTTGCCTTTCTGTAGCATGTGCAATTGAATCTCTAGTGCCACCACCTCAGCCCAGCCTTGAACCCACCCTGTCGGTAGACGTGCTAGAGGCGTTTGGGGTCTGCCGCCCCATGCGGGCCACGTACGCGGGACGGCCGCCGGGGCTGGGAGGTGGTGGGATCGGCGGGCGGGAGGGCGTCTGCCCGGCCCGGCCCCGCCCCTCCCTGTCCGCCCACCACCACCGGGCACAATTGTCAAAGACTCGCACTCAGGTTATGTACGGCACGACGCCCCGGCGGCGCGGGGCCGGTGCCAGTGCGCGCGCGCGAGCCTGTTTTGTATACAGATTTGGTGTGTGGGGTACACGTACGCGGTAGGTAGCCGGCAGGGGTGTGTGGGGTTGGGCGGGTTTGCCCGCAGTCGGCTCCGATAGCCCGGTAGTTGTGTAGCTAGATTATCGATGGAGTTTCTCACGTGAGCTTAGTCAAAATAGCCGGGGGAGCGCCGCGGCCCGCTGCCCCTTCAGCCTCGCATGGGTGGACGGACGCGACCGCTGTGGTGCAGCGCACGCGGCGGCCAGGCGGTCGGTGTCCGCGCGTGTTGTGTGTTTGGCCCTGCCTTCTCCTGGCTGTGTCTCCACCGGAGACTGACTCGGCCCACGGTCGGGCCGCAGCAGCCGCCAGAGGGCGCTGGCTCGGCGGCGCGCCCGCACCGTCTGCGGACGCCGGGCGGGGCTTTGGTGCGACATTTCCAGGGATTCGGGCGGCTTTGTCCGGTTACTCAGCGGGCGAGTGGACCGCGCCGCGCTGCCGGCGGTCAGCGCATGCTCGGCGGGGAAACAGGGCTGGTGACGGGCGCCGCCGGCCCGGCAGCTGGGTTGTGCCGTGCTGCTGTCGGATGTTGACTGGACCGGGCACCGTGGTGGAAACAGGGTACGGCGGCCATGGAGCTCGCGCGCAGCTCACACCGGAGGGTCCGCGGCTGGCAGATCTACCTATGACGCCGTCCTCGAGTGATCTTAAGACAGCTCAAATTTCAAATGGTGACACGTTTTAGCCGGGCGCCAGGAGGCGCCCACCGGCACGCCCCGGAATATTGTACATATGTGAATTGCTGCTGAGCGCTTCTTCTTTTTTCTACCAGTCAGCTTTAACGGTGCGTGGGTCTCCCGCCTGCGCCCGGGCGCGGCGCGGCGCGGCCGCCGCCACCGGCCGGCGCCTCGCCCGCCCGCCCGGGCGCACGTCCGTGGGTGTGCGTGTGTGTGTGCTGGTTTGTGATAAATTGCGGTGGACGCGACCCGGCTGCTGCGCCGGGCGCGGCAAAATCGGCTACGTACAACATAGTCACAGGACCGGCCGGCCGCGCGGCCTCCGTCTCACACGTGTTCGCGGTTCTCGGCTGCGCGCAATAAGGAGCATTATTAGCGTTCGCCCCAGGTCGTCGTGCTCCCTGGTAGTGGTGCGCTCGGGTAGTCGTCCGCTGTTCTCATATCATTTGCCTTTCCACTCGCTGGAGCTGTGACATAGTCGTCGTATACCCTGTAGTGCCGCGGGCGCGGCGGCCGCCGCCGCGCCGCCGCGCGCGCTGACGGCTGGTGCGCGCGCCCGCGCTGGTTGTGAAACGATTGGAGAAAACGTAATCTCTCTGCGCTGTGAGCTCTGGTATGTTTTGACCGTGCGTGCCATGGTGGCGCCGCGTCTGGTCGCCTGTCTAATCGAGATGCAAACCCGCTGGCCACCTGTCTGACCGAGGCATAGCAGCAGGCACCGCCTTCGTAGTTGGTGTACGACCGCAATCAAGTTCGCTTGGCCGCCGTGGTACTTTTAACAACGTTTACCATAATGTGGAAATCAACGCATAACGTTAAGTCATAATCGAGAGTGTGTGGAGCTTGTGCTGGCCAATCGATTTCGCAGTGTTGCTTTTTAGTTATTCATATGCTGCGTCAAATTAATTTCCGTAGCATGGTTGCCAACTTCATTGGGTCCGAAATTTCCGCGATTGGAGCGGCGTGTTCGGTTCGTCTATGAGTTGAGTGCTGCTCCGTTGGTGTTGTTGATTTTCGGATGGCTTTAGGCGGCGCCACGGGCCCGGAGGCAGCGCGGTCGCGTGGTGCCCGCCGCGCCGCGCGGCCGTCCGCGCGTTTTTCCGTTCCTCGGCGAGTGTTGTGTTCCGTGTTCATCGGTCCTTCTCTGTCGTTCGGTCGGGGTCGGCGCTCCCCGCTAGAGTCGTTTTAGCCATTTTGTATGTACTGGCGGTTAGCTGTACTAATTGCGCAATGTTAAAGTTTTCTTTAAATGTAATAAACGATATATTCGTCCGTTTTCGTTTCCGTGCTTTGGTGATCGTGATGGGGTGTTGCACAAACATGCGTTGAAACCTTTGGCATTAGCCTTTTTGTGAGGAGGTACACTTCGCAATGCTGTCAAAACGTTTCGATTGTCTCAGACGATTATGAGCCCATGCTGTCCGCGGGGAGGGGCCTGTTTGCGGAAGAACTTGAGCTTTATGAAGTTGTCAGTTGCAACGATTTCCAAGTGTTGCTAAGTGAGCAGTAAGCGAAGTGAAACCGGCTACGGCTGCGCTGTTTGCTTTGCCAGACCGGACTTGGATTCATCACGCAAGTTATATACTTTGGGATGTCTGACGCGCGGCGTCTCTGGTTTTACAAGGTGTAATAAGGTCGGGAGCTAGTCAAACATTCCAGGTTAAATTTTCCGTGTGTAATCCAAGATAAAGCGTCAAGAGAACATGACAATGTATACCCTGCTACGAAGCTACACCTACATAACGATCAGTTCCAAAGATGAACGGCATTTGTTTGCCGAACGTAACAAGTGACAACGGTCCAGTACAGTGATATATGGCCGGGAAAGCTGCGAAACGATCGACGGCGCTTCTCGCAACAAACATGGAGCGTTATCGACACCACATGGCATGAACATTACAACCTGGTTACACCACACACGGATGATTACCAGTGCAGGGCTACGTTGCCATCCGTTACTACAAAATCGACAGGCCACCATCCACACGTTGCCATCACGTCGCCACAAGATCGCTGCTGGTCGACTGTAGGTGAGCAGGTGGGATTCCAACGACAGCTTGAGGCCAGTGCTACTGAGCGAGGACCACAGGCTCTGGACCGCTCGGGCGTGACGCACCAAAACGGCTGCCGAAGGCCGCGCAGGGACACCTGTCTCAAAGGTCAGGTGCACCCCGGCTGGAAACGGTTGGAGTGAGCCTCGACACGAGGGCGACCACGGCTGGAAAGACAAGGTCTTGCTCCAGCGGGAGCGTCAGACTCCCAGAAGGAGCGCAGCCCGCGCATCTGGTGGTCACGACTCCGGGAAGACGACCCGCCCCTGGCGCGTCGTACTCGAGGTGGGCCACACCCAGCGGTCCGGGTCGCCGGCCGACAGCTGACGCGACGCCCGCGCGAACGGGGGCCGATTGGGCCGCCAGACTTCGTCCGCAAAGAGCGGACTGCTCTCCGGCACTGCCGCCGCCTCCCGCTGGGCGGCGCCACCGTCGCCGGCAGCCAGCGCCGGCGGACGCCGCTTGTTGCGCTCTCCGTCCGCACCCTGCACGCCGTCGGGGAACTCGTCCAGCTGGGCCGACACCAGCGCCGACTGGCGGCGGAGCTCCTGCAGGGACGCGCCAAGCGGCTGTGGCGACGGCAGGGGACCGAGACCGAGCTCGGTGGCGCGCGTCCCCGGCGAGGTCTCTCCGGCAGCGGTAGCATCTGCGCTGGAGGGGTCCGGGGCGCTGGCGCGAAACCCACGGTCAGCGGCGGTCGGTCCCGGCTCCAGACGGTCTGCGGGATGGCCCGGGGCGGGGGGCGGGGTCGCTGGAGTCGGCGTGTCATCGGCCGAGGGATGCTTTCCGTCGAACTCGCTGTCATCCGAGGCGCTCGCGGAGTGCTGCGTAGTCACGGCGTCGATGACCGGTGAGGTTAACCGAAAGCCCCCCCGAACGTCGTCAAAGGGGGCGAGTTCGGTCGGTGCGAGCAGACTCTGCAGCGAAACGTCGCCGATCTTGTCATCGGGACCAATGCTGTCGCGCTTGTGCACCACCGACTCTTCCGGGACGCCTACGAAGTCGCCGCTGACTAGAATGATGTCCTCCGCCTTTGGAAGCTGGTAATCATTAAGGGGACTGGCTAATTTATGTAAGGACTCTTTCGTCTGGCGGATATTTTTCTGTGGTGATGGACGAACGTCACCTGTAGCTCGGTTTGGCTCGTCGAACGACACACCGCTAGATGGTGCGATCAGCTGACCACTCGCCGGGGAGAGGCCTTCGTAAGAGATGACATCCTCCGCTTTCGGAGTCCTGTACCCCGCCGTTGCCGAACTGTCGACAGGGCTCGCCGTATTCTCCCCGTCGGTTCTGCCGCCTGTCAACCGGATCAGGTCGCTCTGCTTGGGCCGGCCGTATCCTGGCCCCGACGCCG
The DNA here is from genome assembly GCF_011947565.3 of Pollicipes pollicipes. Taxonomy (NCBI): domain Eukaryota; kingdom Metazoa; phylum Arthropoda; class Thecostraca; order Pollicipedomorpha; family Pollicipedidae; genus Pollicipes; species Pollicipes pollicipes. The sequence continues at coordinate 14,732,753 of NW_023597054.1, read as the reverse complement.
GTAGCGCCGCCTGTCCGCCGGCCGATCCAGGTGGCGCTGCCAGCGGCGCGGCCGGCCGCGAGCCGGAGATCACGTCAGTCGCCTTCGGCGCGCCGTACTGCGCCCGCTGTTCCTCAGGCTCGGCGGCGGTCCCACGCGCCTCGTCGTACCGGAACGAGTCAACCAGCGAGATCACATCGTCCGGCTTCGGGGGAGAGAAGCCGCCCGCCCCGTCGGGGCTGGGCGATGGGACTGTCGGCAGGCGGTACACTGACGCTTGAGGGGGGACGTACGGGTCGAATGGGTCGATGTCGATGATGTCATTCAGCTTGGGCAAGGTGTACCCGGGAGCTGATGGTGGCCTCCGCTCGTACTCCTCCTCGATCGTTACGACCTCATTGGGCGTGTCGACGAGCAGGATGTCGAGGGGATCGGGCGACAGGTAACCGTCAGACGCGACCGCAGTGGGCGCCGGCACATTGTGCACATGGTTTTCATGTGACACGTACTGGTCGGCTTCGTTGACTGACACGATGTCCTCTGCCTTGGGTGGGGAGTAGTCGGTAAACGCGTCTGACGCGGGGGACGCCGGCCTCCGCCGGGTGCCCCGGTTCTCCCCGCGCGGATATTGCGGCCCGTCGTATCCGCCTCTCTGCGACCCAGCCCCTGGGTGCTCGCTGTGCGGATCCCGGACGTCAGCTGGCACCGGTCCACGAGCGGGCAGTATCGGCGGATTCCGGCCGCCAGCAGTGAGACTGCCGGGACCGGAACTCTGCACGCTAACCGCGTGGGGGTCGCCCGCCGTCACTGGTGCAAGATGGTCCTGGATCCAGCCGGCTGGCTGCCGCAGTTCGTCGCCGGGTCCGTCCTTCGTGACGTGCTCACCCGCGTACCGGCCCGCGTCCACCTCGTTCTCCGCCGGCGGTGCGCTCACGGCGCCCAGGTTAACGTGCACCACCTCGTGCGGCATGGGCAGCGAGCGCAGCTTGGCGTCGTGGATGGTCCTCAGCACCTGCTCGGGGTAGCTGGAGGGCGGCACCAGCACCATGTCCTCTATCCTCACCTCGCGCAGGTCCGGCGCCGGCTGCCGGTGGCTCTGCAGCTCCACCTGCAACGGCACCGGGTTCTCGGGGTAGTAGAACGGCGCGTAGCGCTGCAGCCAGGGGTTTGGCTTGCTGTGCAGCCGGCCGACGAAGGCGCCGTGTCGGAAGTCGGGCGACTGAAGCGACAGCGTCTGCGGACGGTGCAAGTCCTGCACCAGCCGCATGCGACGGCTCCGCTCGCTCGGCGCGCGGCCGGCGAAAACGCTCCGCTCGGCCGCCAGCGGGGCCAGCGCGCCCGTCTTGGCCGCCGCCGCCGCCGGCAGGGCTGACCCGATGGCGTTGGCTGTCCTCAGGGACGTGTCGCCGGCGCTGGCCACGTGCCTCGTCTCGCCCGGCTCGAGGTCGGCTCCGTCTGTCGGCGGTCCGGTGACACCGGTGGCGTTCGAGTCCACACTCGGCGCGTCGTCAAGGTCGGGTAGCTGCACCACAGGCGCTTCGACGCTCTGTGCAGTCTCCTGCTGCTCCGGCTGCTCCTGTCGCGCGGCTTGGTGCCTCTCCTGCTCCGCGTGAGTGACCTCCTCCTGTTCCGGCACTCGATCGTCGCCCTGCTCTCCGGCCGGACTTTTCTCCTGGTTCACAAGCGTGCCTTTCTCCGGCCAGCTATCGGCGCGTGCCATCATGTCCCAGATGGACCCGGCCGGGGCGATCGGGGACGTGTGACGGAGCCAGCGCAGCTTCTCTGCAAGACACAGCGCATTGGTGCGTCAGTCGTCAACGCCGTGTCACGAAGGCGCAAGTGCTCGCCGTGAAACAAGCCAAAATCTGAGACCGATCAGCCGTTTTACGAAAAACACCTGGGCATATGACCGTGAACTGCGCACGAGAGCAATCGCAACATTCGCCATCAGCCACGCATCGCAGCGCTCTAAATCGTGCAGCTCATTTACCTGTGACGGGGATAGGCGGGAGAAAATCCTCGTCCCATCCCCAGCGCGGAGGCCGCATGCACGTCCCGAACGCCAGCAGCGTGAGCGTCAGCAGGACCGCCGCCGGCCTGGGCATCTGCCAACGCAGTACACGGCCGTGAGCGTCTCGGTCCGAGCCGTGCCGGCACCAGAGGTCTGCGGCAGCTTCTCGCTCCTCCAGGCGACACCACGTGTGACGAACCCGTCCCATGTCCGGTTCAAGGCGGTCACCAGTCACTGAACCTAGGGGGACAAAAGTGGGCGGGAGCGGCAAGTGACCCCTCCTGCCTAGGATGCCTTACAATGGCATCCATGCTCATCCATGGGTGTCGGCTGTTCGTTGTTGTTGGTCTCTGACCGAAATAGAGGCCCGCATTGTCCTACGGTGTCCCCAAACGGTACAAGAAACTCTCCGAGTGACATCTGAGGGCCCGGCCCTGCAGACCGGGTCCTTAATGTGACCTGCAGCCCGCCCTCGTACCTTCCAATCAAGCATTTGATCGAAGGCACCTCTGCGGTCCCCCTCCAGCGCTGCCCCAGGCCGATTCTGGGTTCCTTGCCATACATGACCCTTGTTATGCACTGTGGTCTCCAGACACAGGGACCCTTTTGTTGTCTTAGAGGCTCCAACCGATGAAAATTGCGGGCCCTGGCCTAGTCCCTGCTTGGGAAATACGCCCTAAATTTTAGACCTGACGCTTGAATAATCTGATGGCGGGTCCGCCACGTGATACGGTCGTTCAGACTCCACCACAGGGGAGTATTTTCCAAAAATAGACTAGGGTGCGGGGCGCGGAAGCCCTAGCCTGAAATACACAAATTCTTGTTTTCTTCCCAGATTTGATCGACTTTCCTCCAAACGTAATGGAGTTGGATCTCTACCCAACTGAATAGGAACCTACGGCAGTGTCCGAACACGTTTCCTCGCTCCACCTCGGCGCGAGATGTTCTTAAACAGAGAACACTTAAGTAAACACGGTACGAATGCGGAGCTTTTACAGCGACATTTCCTCAATAAGCGGCATTCAACTGATCATGACATCACAGTTTTCATTTTCTTTGTTTTTTACCTGTGGAACGGTTGGTAGCAACCTTCTTTAGAATTGATATAATTGTGATTCCCCACTTGTAGTGTCCTGCTTGTATTTTGACTCCAGGAGGCTGGGAGGTCAAACTCACTGTTGAGAGACCAAATCGGACATGGGGGGGGGGGGGGCAGTGGCCCACCCAAAATAATACAAATCGACACCCGTGTGCCCATCACCCAGTGTTGCCAGCACCTGCTGGACCCAGTGCGCCTCCAGCGCCGGCGCGTTTATCAGTGGCAGCTTGTGCCACGACGGTCGTGAATGGCTCATTGGGCTCTCGCGGTTTCACCGCAAAGGGCAGCAGTCGATTAGACTCCGTTCACTGCCAGACGATGCACCGGCACCCTCCCCTCCCTTCCACGCGATCACTGCCACCCTCGACCTGGCCCGGTTTTAAGCCTAGAACTCACCCGTTCCAAGACGGCTGTGAGTGTCAGGACGCAGCTTTTCACTGCCACCCTCGACCTGGCCCGGTTTTAAGCCTAGAACTCACCCGTTCCAAGACGGCTGTGAGTGTCAGGACGCAGCTTTTCACTGCCACCCTCGACTTGGCCCGGTTTTAAGCCTAGAACTCACCCGTTCCAAGGCGGCCGTGAGTGTCAGGACGCAGCTTTCGGCTGTGCATTGTGTGAGGTGAGGCTGATGACGTCACATTGGAAGCGTCGTACAAACGTCAGGCGTGACACAACGCTGTCAAATTAGGAGCCCGTACATGACCACGTTTCGCCTCATCACCGCTTGTGACGCTCGGAAAGTGCCGCTGACGACACGGCAATTCTGGTCAGAGCCGCTATTTTACTACGGGCGGTTGTTAACAGGTTTTGATTGGCTTGTGTCGTTTAACCATCAATGCGGCGGCGTGGAGGGCTAGTGGGTTAGCGGTGTTGGATTGGGTACTGACAGTGACGACATCGTCTCGTTTCCATCCGTGGGAGAAATATTTCGATGGCGTGTGAAAGGAGCAGATGATATCCCACTAAAACAATAATATGAGGATTGTTGTGACGTCCAGACAGAGTCCGGGAGCTAGTTGACACATGAGCATTGGGCGATGGATTTAGGCTAGCATTGAAGAATGTCTTCTGAGCGTGTGTCTGATAGACAGTTCGAGTCCACTCCAACCTGCTTGTGACTGCGACTGCTGAAACAGACGCCTGGACAATCCCGCCATCTAGCTCAGCTGCGATGGCCACAACCCAGAACTGCTGACACAGACGCCCGGACAAACCCGCCACCCGGCTCAGCTCCGATGACCACAACCCAGAACTGCTGACACAGACGCCCGGACAAACCCGCCATCCTGCTCAGCTCCGATGACCACAACCCAGAACTGCTGACACAGACGCCCGGACAAACCCGCCATCTAGCTCAGCTGCGATGGCCACAACCCAGAACTGCTGACACAAACGCCCGGACAAACGCGCCATCCAGCTCAGCTCCGATGACCACAACCCAGAACTGCTGACACAGACGCCCGGACAAACGCGCCATCCGGCTTAGCTCTGACGGCCACAGCCTAAAACTGCTAACACAGACGCCCGGACAAACTCGCCATCCAGCTCAGCTACGACGGTCCCCACCCAGAACTGCCGACACAGACGCCCGGACAAACGCGCCATCCAGCTCAGCTCCGATGGTCATAACCCAGAACTGCTGACACAGACTCCCGGACAAACTCGCCATCCAGCTCAGCTCCGATGGCCATAACCCAGAACTGCTAACACAGACGCCAGGATAAACTCGCCATCCAGCTCAGCTCCGATGGTCATAACCCAGAACTGCTGACACAGACGCCAGGATAAACTCGCCATCCAGCTCAGCTCCGATGGTCATAACCCAGAACTGCTGACACAGACGCCAGGATAAACCCGCCATCCGGCTCAGCTCCAATGGCCACAACCCAGAACTGCTGATACAGACGCCCGGACAATGCGTAAACACTCCCAGTCAGGCTTTCACCACCCGCGTGCAAAGCCACCAATAAGACGTCTTTTGTGGCGCCGGACGGGGAGGCACTAAGTAAGAACCGTAGCTACTGCTAGCGGTACACGACGCCAGAACACGTGTGAATGGAGCTCGATACCTTGAGAAGCCCATACGTTAGTTAATTAGTTATTGGATTTCAGGGTGCGTCGACGGCGCTGGTTATCTGGAATCAGGAAGCCCACGTGCACAGCACTTGCGCTGCACCGTGTTGTAGTGTTAGACTTAAATGCGTCTGCAACTCGTGTGCCATTCTTGCACTAACCGTGGTGGATGGAACGTGAGTGTGATGAAGCACTGACGTTCAACGTTCACGTAAAAGTTTGTAACTTACATTGCTGGGATTTCTATTGCCTCCAGCCTGCCTATGCTTTACAGTTTAACTCGGCGATACGGAACGATTGGGAACAGTTGGCAGTTTTGGTTGCGCGAGTATCGAAAAATGCTACAGTAAACCGTTTTATGCGCCTTTGCCATTGTCATGGGTCCAGCTGTCTTAGTTTAAGCCTTAACGTTTTGAATTTGAGACCGGTTTCGGATAAGGCAATATCGCCGATCTCCTGGTGTACCATTGGTGGACCTATTGGTCCGATAATGTTGGGATCACTTAATCATTCGTAGACGGTATAATTACCTACGCTGAGCCACTGGTCTCGTCTCCACCGGATCGGGTAGTCAAGATCTAACTTCAATCCCTAAAAACATCCAAACGGGCGGAACCAAGGTTTGTGCACACAGACCCGTGCACACAAACCTACCGACACGTTTGTCGCTAAGACGGTTCATTTCCTCCCCCGTCAGTAGTACTTCATCGCGATGCCTGGTTTCCGAGATGGTTACGGTTTGGATCTTCGAGAGGGCCTTATTTCCCGTGTTGGCTGCCAGAAATGCTGAAGCATCCAACGTCACTGTTCCTAACGTACGTTCTATTCAAACCGCTGGCTCTTGGTCTTAAGCTTCCAGTGGTGTAGGCATTTGTCATGATACGAGCAGCACGAAAAGTGCTAGCGATGATAACAGACAGCTCAGGCATCCTCGCTCAAGTCTCCTGCCAGTACATTACTGGCACATCACGTAAACGGCATGGTGCTCGTGATGCAGAGTTCCGCCCAGGAGCGGGTCCAGGGCTTCGTCAAGGGGGGGGGGGGGCAGGGAACATTACGGACCCACTAGAGTTTAGGGACCCTGCAGAAGAAAATTTATCGCATTCCAGCCATTCAAGTTTAAGATTCTTAGTAAGTTGTTTTTGGTACGGGAAACCCATCCCTCTGTCCGCAGCCTAGAAAACTACGCGTGCTGCGTATACACATGCATGAAAGTTATTCGTTTTCTCCAGATCATGGTAAATCCTGTCATGCCGAGACCAAGTTTTTCGAAAAAAAACATGGCAAAGTGAGTTGAAGTTGGCTGCTAAATACCATACTAATTAAACACGACCATTCACAGCTAGCCGGTTGACCCATATGATCAGAAAATGACTGAGGACTAGTGCTGAGATTTTGCTATGTTTGTTATGAAGTAGTACAAGATATTCTAGGGTTTAAGAGGTATTAAGAGCGTCAATACTCAACGGAAATAACACACACGACGTCGGCGGCGCGTGAAATTATGTCCGACAATTGCGGGTAAAAATTTATCGGCGCAACTCGGACTGCTGCTCTAAGACTGAGGCATCAAGGCCAACAGGGACGGAACCTAAGCGATATGTGCCGCGGTAGGCCAACAAAGAAGTTTCCATCAACACGCATGGGGCCCTCAGAGCAAGTGAGAAAAAACTAAGGCCAACGTAGTGGGCTCCTGAACGATCTGTAGTGTACTGGCATGCTGACATATGGTACCTCGGCCAGAGCACAGGGCGCTCTGAGTAAATAAAAATTAATCCCCTAAGACCAATGTGCGTGAATTAATGCCCCCGTGCGATCAAGAGTTCCCCAGCAGGTTAACAGAAAGTGCCCGGATAGGAGCGAAGGGCCCGCCCCAAAGGAAATCAAAGAAAAAGGGCTCTAGATCAACGAAGAGCATCGAGCGGCTCGGTACCTTGCCTTACATAGGCCCAGCAATAGCACAAGACCCTGCGAACGCGTGGAAAGAAGCCGGGACTAATATGAACAGTCCCTGAGGAGCTGAGTGTACCCCGGCATATGGCGCCCAGGCAAAACCTCATGGAGCTTTTCGGGCGAATGGGAGGAATTCGTGGAGGGCCCCGATTCGATCAAAAATGCCGAGGCATGCTAGCATGTAGTGCCCCAACAGCAGCGTAGGGCCCTACGAGAAAATGCACAAAGATCAAGGACAATATGAATACTCCTTAGCAATCGGATTTACCTGCAAAGTTGACATATAGGGCCCAGGCAATAGTGTAACGCCTCTGGACAGCATACTTATTATCAAAATGTACCCCAATCACCACCTTCTTAATCAGCGAAGAATTATCTATGTCTACTCACGGGCTCTTCACTTTCGCCTATGACTGCTCTTGACCGTTTGGAGGCCCAAACATGTCTTATTTTGTTGCATTTTGTATTAGGAATCTGCGTCCGTTCGGCCGTCCATGGGCACCTTCGAGCCTTTGTCTCCTCTGGGCACAAGAAGGGGGGGGGGGGGCGTAGTTTCGTGCCTCCTCCTCTCTGGATCCGCCACTGTCCCAAACAGCTTGATAGATGGGGGCCCTGACAATAACATGGGGCCATCCATTCAAATAAAAAGTACTGAAGACCCAATATGGAGGACCCCAAACGACCGAGTGTGCCCAAGAAGGTTAACAGATGGGGCCCCCGACAAGAGCGTAGGGCCTTAAGCAAGTGACAGATAATTGGAAGGGCTCTAGACCAATGTAGAAGGCCCATGAGCATTCCGCGAGTGTGTCGGTAGGTTATCCGAGACCAACGTAAAGGGCCCCAGAGCAACCGAGAATACCTGACAGGTCAACATGTTGGGCCCCGACCATTGCGTACAAAAAATTTCGGGCGAAAGGAAAAAATTTGTGGAAGGCTCCTGATTGGCAAGAGTGCCTAAGCATGCTAGCAGGAAGGGCGTCAGCAACAGCACAGGGCATTCCGAGCAAATGGAGAGAAACTAAGGGTAACGTAGAAGGGCCCTCAACAATCGGATTGACCCTGCAAGTGGACGTACCGGGCCCCGGAAACAGCGTAGAACCTCTGGACGGCGTAGTAACCGTAAGCCTTAAGACGCCCTAAGACGCGTTCGGGTGGGGATTAATTTGACCCCCCCCCCCGCAAAGTTTTTTTCCAGGATGGGTCCCGTACGTCACCGCGTAAACGCGCGAATAGCGGATCGTTTAGTATCACACAATAGGAGGTGCCTTGAAAAGTCGCTGACCTACAGCAGGTCAAAATCGGGCCATGGATTCAGCGAAGACAATTTTTAGGGAAATATTCAATCTGATGCAACAACGGAGTGTTACACGAATCCATACATCTCTGAGATAGTTTCCTTGGCAACACAACGAGTGAATGAACAAATTCCATTGGCCTAGGTCAGGTATGGAGGTCAGACCTAGATCAAAACCAACTCTAGAGCTTGTCGTATGGGTTTGTCCCTGGCAATCATTTCGAATTCATTGATAGCAGGAACCGCATTATATACCTTCCTTAGACTTCTTAAAGGTCAGGATGGGTCACTGACCTAAAATGACCCAGGTCACATTTTGTTTTTAGGAACATACTGCCTGGCGAAATCCTTGATGCTTATTCAGATGCAAAACTAAGAGCAGTCTTGTATGATCTTGGCGCGATGACCTCCGAAAGGTCGAACAATCTCACTGACCTTGAATGAGGGCCAGTGATGTTATTTTGCTTGGAGCCAATATGTAGGTTCAGGGGCACTTTGGACACCAATCTGAAGTTTGACATTGTTTGATCTTATTTAACCCGAAGGTCATGACCTAGGAGACCCAAATTGTGACAAAAGTGAGTTCACGTACAAACCAACATAGCCTGTGAATATGATGTCTCTAGTTCCCTTAGTTGCTGAAATCTCAGCTGAATCAAACTGACCCCCACCTGAGCGAAGGGTATTCAACCGGCCACCCTAGCACGTTTAAGAATGTACCAATCACCACTCTTTCAATCAGTAAAGAATACTTTTTGTCCACTCGTAGAGCATTTACTTTCGCTTGCGGCTGCTCTTGGTCGCTTAGAAGCCCAAAGACATCCAATTTTGTTACGTTTTATGTAAATACTGCGTCTGTTCGGCCGAGTACAAACCCCTTCGGAGCCCAAGAGCATGGCCCTGTGCCCCTCTCAGGATCCCCCCTGGCTCCGCCCTTCCCTGAGCGCTTACCCCAAGTTATCATTGTCGAACTCAAGGTAACGAACGGGATCATGGTAACCAGAAATGGCGAAAATAGCGTCACTTTTAGTTTCAGCACTGGCTGGCGCAAACAAAAAAATCAGGCTTGGGCCCAAGACTGGGTGTTTGATCCGCCCTAGCTCATTGCCCATCTGAAACAGCGGCACGGTGAAGAGAGCGTGGACTGCCCATCAAGTGAGAGGTTGTGTAGCACGCTCTCTGGTGGGCTAGCGAGGAAGACTTGAACGGAGCCCACTCGTGAGTACACCGCCAGTGGTTGAAAGGATATCTGACGTAGCTTAAGATGCCCCCTTACTCACGATTATTTATGTTGGCCTTGATATGGAGTTGGACGTTGTTCATAGACGGACACAATTGATATTTTATGTCCATAATGGGAGAATATTCGAATAGCATTGCTTCGAATTCATGTCCTGAGTTAAATGACGATAGGGCACATCCGGCGGAAACGACGTCTTACCGGAATTCGATGTAGTGAGGATGGCTTTTGCCCGAGCGGACCTTTCGTTCTTTCAGAATAAGTACAGCTGAGATGACGCTATCACCGTAATCGTACTACTTATTTCCTCGTTTGGGCAGAAACCGTCAAATGGAACTAATGAGGTAGCTAGGGCGCACTTCAGTGGCAGCTCGTGACGTCATGACCCATCAACAGGTGTAACTGGCATGTCATATCCAGCGTAAGCCGGCGACGGGCGACCCTGGAGTGAGAGCAGAACCCCACGCCCGTCATGGCGCCGGTTTCGACCGGTCACGAGGCCCCCGGCCGACGCCGGCTGTGGCTCGCCGACTGTGGAATGAAGTGGCTTCGCCTCTCACGTACGGAACCACTGTCTGTATCCAGCTCCGACGGCGATCCCTGTGGGCTGGGGCGTACCGAAAACCAACGTTGTGGGCTAAAAAGGAAATATGTTGCGTCAAATCCTTTCAAGGGCGTGTTGGATGGTTGTTTTTGCCAGTAATTTCTGCCCTAAGAGATCATCGATCTTTTGTCTGCCAATTCGTTTCTATTGACTTGCGTTGGGACACTTGTATACTGTTCCCATACCAGCTTCACTCCTATGAGAGGCGGTTGCACCGAACCATGCTTTCAAAGTAAGCAAATTTAGTACCTTTGAATTTGGCACTGCTTTTAGACTCCCTGCGCCCGGCGTCAATCGATCAACATCAACCCGCAACTACAACTAAGGTTTCGCGTAAGCCTTGAACGTCGGAATGGTGTCATACCAAACCCATTACAAGCCATATTCCGCGCGCTGGGCTATCATGAAAATCATTACAGTTAATTCTATGGGTATCAAATGCGTGGTGTATAAATTTGAAATACGATTGTGCGATGGAGTAGTGACACTGGGAGCTGCCTGGTCACCCGCCGACTCGCCGGCCCAGCGCTTCAGCTCGACCGGGCTCTGGAAATGGAAAGTTGTAGTTATGCTAATTCAGTGTCCACTCAATGAAAGAGCCACTGTAGCTGCGTATGACTATGATAATGAACAAAGTGATCGCATGTGATTGCTGAGAAACTGAGTGGGGTGGGCACGTACTACGTCCTTTGAATAAGGCTCTCACGATTTCGGCACGCTGTGCGAGTTCGTCACGACTTTACAAAAAAGCTGGACATACTGCTAATCACCTGACTCCTAAGGACTCTTTAGAGTGATGAATGATGCTGTAATGCTATGGTGCCTTGAAATAGCTTTCGTTCGAAACTACAGTAAAAGAGGCAATTAATTTAATGTGCGTTCCGGGCGAAATGACCAGGATGGAACGGTAGGTAGCTCAGTGCTGATTCCGTAACCAAGGAATAGTCCGCTACGACGGTACTGAAGTCGTTCAGGAATAAATGCAGGATATATAACTGAGAGTTGACGACGGGCTTCCAGAGGGTTGCATCGAGACAGCATGGCTTATAATGAGCCCACGAAAGCATTGCCATAGCGGTGCAATAGCCATAGCTAGTTACCAGGAGAGTTCCGAAATTTTTTGACGCGCTTTAGCAAAGTTGTGAGCTAATTTACTACTGGAAAAAATGGCAACTTTCCTTTTCCCGGCAGAATGGACTTTGGTTCAATGTGCAGTACTCCTTTGGTTGCGTGGTTTTTTACCAGTTTACTGGGAATGGGTCTTCAAAATATTATACAGATATGATCAATGGGACATCTGTGTCGTTCTTCATACCGTCACGCAGCAGGAACCAACTTGTCGGGGCTTGCGCTCACGTGATACTCTGCCTACAGTCTGCATCGGTTATTAGAGGGAATGTTCCACTTTTGAAGATATTGAAGCAAGCATCAGATGTGGTGAAAGGTGTACTTTTCACTGGAAAAGACTGCTGAAAACCAAATTTCTTTATGTGGTGCACATGCTCCTGAATGCATCACTGGTAGACTGCGTCATGGAGCGTTTGTTTGACGTTGAGGCACTGCCAGACTATTCGTGCGGAACTGCCACTGATTTGAAGTACTTTAAACTCGTCGAAAGATGGCATTGCTGACCGGAAGTGTTCGCTGAGCCAAATATCATTAACCGCTTGTGTCTTGACCCTTTCTCGTGATGTTCTTGCATATGTATCAGTGAATTTAAGATGTTTGCTTGCATTCATTTACTCGGTTTTGATGTTTTTTAAAGTAATTTTATTACAAGTATTGTTTCCGTAATTACCATCAAACGAAGAAACCACGTCCAACTTCTTATTTATGCCGAACGAATTGTGTTTTGTAATAGGGGCTTAAACAGCCTGCTAAACATTGCGTGAGAGCCAATTGTCCGCTGCCTTTGGATGTCGCGCTCACGGACGTCAGGTCTGAACTACTGGAGGGTGAGTGGACGGTAGTATTTCTTCTGGCCTCAAACGCAGCCTAGCTTGTGGCACGGAGTGCTCGAATGGCGCTGTTGTGGCGTCATGCATGCCTGAATGGCCTTGACATAATTTGTACCAAATAGTCTGCACATTTCCGCGGGCGTTTAGCTCATAAGCTGGGGGGGGGGCGGGGGGGGGGGGTTAAAACTTAACAAGGGCACGTCTGCAATGTGCGCGGAATCATTGGCAAAACGGCTATTTCAGCGCAAAACCCAGTACAGATGTGAAGTACTCTCTTTAAACACTGTTAGATACGACTCACTCCCTTTATGCTCCTAATAACCCAGTGTATAGGCGAGTGCCAAGATGTGTGTAGCTAACGCCTGGAAAATGGAAACAGTTCTGCTAGATCGCGGATGTCTTGGGAGATAGTGATAAAATCATCATAGTTTTTACCAAAACTACTGCAACCGTCACATCTGTCGAACAGCAGACTTAGCCGCAATGGCTAACTTCGGGGCTGATAATGTCGTCTCACCAGTTTGATAGCAATCTATACTCTTAGCCGTGCATCAACAGGCGCCCTTCAATACAATTAAGAAGCAGTCCATTATTTCGTGATATTACGACAGGTGAAATGCAAATTGCATAGCTTCACAATAACGCGCCTAAATTTGCCAGGTTTTCTCGTCCATATGATCGAGAACGAGGCCACAGTTCACTAGCAATCAATTCAGCGGCCAGATAGATGAGAAGCGCCGCTCGCAAGCTGGCGGCGGTCGGCCGGCTGCCGGCGACCGCCAGCACCCTGTGGGTGCCAGATGGTGACCTTTTACGGCGCCGCTGACGCCGAGAGAGCTCCAGTGCGGAGCCGGGAGAGAGACTCCTGCGGCTGAGCGAGCCGCCGCGTCCGGGCCGCGTGAGCCGTGCCGGCGCGGTGGTCTCCCGAGTCGGCAGCGGTCAGCGGCGCTGTCCGCTTGGAATCCGTCACAGCTCCGTCAAAGGCCGCTCCCATGGAGAGCCCGGCACGAGCTGGCGCCGCCGTTCGTGGATCACGGCGCAGCTCTGTCAGCGGCCGCTCCCATGGAGAGCCCGGCACGAGCTGGCGCCGCCGTTCGTGGATCACGGCGATCGGGACAGTATAACGAGTACAGTGTAAGTACTGCCGGTGGCCTAGTGGTGCGCTGCCAATAACGCCGGGGCATGTCGTGCACAAGACTCAAGCCAGCTGTCAGTGCGCAATATGTCTGCCGAATTCAACAGCATTGCTGGAAGTGGCGGCATGCAGCAGCCCCATTTTTCTTGCCTTGTTTTCCAAGCTTTGGGGACAGTGGCGTGGCCAGTATTTCGCCGGATGAGCGCCACATCGGGTCAAAGCCTTTCAGGGGGACGCGTCCCTGTTGGCAAAAGGATTCTGTGTTTTTCATTGAGAGGACCTTTTCGGATGGGGGCCCTATGTTCATGTCTTGGAGTCCAGTTTTAATCGTTTGAAAAGCCCTGCAGCGTCTTAAACTGACAGCTCAAAAACTGGAACCTTCGGTCCCATGGGGCCTCGCTACCTCTAAGAGAAAAGAAGGGAGTCTGATCCAAAAAGCGCATGCTTAGCTACACATGTCGTTGGGGATCAATCAGTTGTTTTAAGATCTAAGTAACCTATGTTTTGAACAAAGTGCTCAAAGAATAAATGCATTTGACCAACTGAAATGATCAGGTTTATCGTCGCTGGAAGACAGCCAAATTAAAAAGATAATTGGTCTGTTTGGTTCAGTACCAATTTGTAATGGGTTCTTCCCTCCAGGTGCGCTGCCTTCATGGCATAACAACAGATGCTTGACAAACGAAAACATGCAGACCAGTCGTTTGAGCTAAGCTGCGGCCGTTTGAAAAGGCGAAGGCATTCTTCTGGCCACGGTTATGACATTGTTCCCGATGAGCGGTTTGCTTTGGCCGCTATTCCCAAAAACCTCAGCAGGCAGCCGTCAGCCTCTGTCGGTGGGTGTGAGCTGTCTTGAGAGGCCGTGCGATCTGCCGCTCTCAGCTGGCAGCCGTCAGCCTCTGTCGGCGGGTGTGAGCTGTCTTGAGAGGCCGTGCGATCTGCCGCTCTCAGCAGGCAGCCGTCAGTCACTGTAGGCGGGTGTGAGCTGCCTTGTGAGACCGTACGATCTGCCGCTCTCAGCAGGCAGCCCTGTCTCTGTCGGCGAGTGTGAGGTGCCTTGAGAGGCCGTGCGATCTGCCGTTCTCAGCAGGCAGCCGTCAGCCTCTGTCGGCGAGTGTGAGCTGGCCTGAGAGGCCGTGCGATCTGCTGTTCTCAGCAGGCAACCGTCAGTCACTGTAGGCAGATGTGAGCTGCCTTGAGAGGCCGTGCGATCTGCTGCTCTCAGCAGGCAGCCGTCAGTCACTGTAGGCGGGTGTGAGCTGCCTTGAGAGACCGTACGATCTGCCGCTCTCAGCGGGCAGCCGTCAGCCTCCGTCGGCGAGTGTGAGCTGCCTTGTGAGACCGTGCGATCTGCCGCTCTCAGCGGGTAGCCCTGTCTCTGTCGGCGGGTGTGAGCTGCCTTGAGAGGCCGTACGATCTGCCGCTCTCAGCTGGCAGCCGTCAGCCTCCGTCGGCGAGTGTGAGCTGGCCTGAGAGACCGTGCGATCTGCCGCTCTCAGCGGGCAGCCCTGTCTCTGTCGGCGAGTGTGAGGTGCCTTGAGAGGCCGTGCGATCTGCCGTTCTCAGCTGGCAGCCGTCAGCCTCCGTCGGCGAGTGTGAGCTGCCTTGTGAGACCGTGCGATCTGCCGCTCTCAGCGGGCAGCCCTGTCTCTGTCGGCGGGTGTGAGCTGCCTTGAGAGGCCGTGCGATCTGCTGCTCTCAGCGGGCAGCCCTGTCTCCGTCGGCGAGTATGAGCTGCCTTGAGAGGCCGTGCGATCTGCCGCTCTCAGCAGGTTAGCCGACGGTGAGATGGCAGACCTATGGCAGTCCGCCGTGGGGTTTCTGTCGGTCACGCGGCGCGCCGGAAGTCCCCAGCGCCGGGCGCGCCGGCAGCCGGCCATCTGGCTCTCAGCGCCGGCCGGTGCCGACAGTCACCTTAGAAAATGGCGCACCATCTGCCCAGACCGGGATAATCGCCGACTCACCGGCTTCACGGGTATCGCTGATAGCGAAAGCCTCTGCAGTCCGAAGGCGTAGAATGACAGCAAACAGCAGGCGTGTCGCGCCCTTCACGTGGCAAGAGCGGCATGTCCACGCCGCTGTTGAATTTTCTGTTGTAGCTGGCTATCCCTGCGTAGGTATGTTTTATGTATTTTAAACAGCTGCATTGAGACTAAGCATCCCACAAACTTTTACAATAGACATTGGATACATTACCACCAGTCTTAGATTTACAGCTGCCCGCATTATTAAACAACTGATCAATAAAGGGAGTGTTACGCCCGTCCCGACAGCGCAGCAGAGCCTTCACAAGCGAACACAAATCGAGACCTCCGGTGGGCAGGATGGAAAGAAGGCGCTGAGCTGTCGTGGGCGGCAGGTTCACCTGCCGCTCTGTTGTTCGGCCGCGCGTCAGCATTTCGTTCCACCCCGTGGTTGGTGGCAGTCGTGCTGTAACTGTCGACTTTGGGTGCTGAGGTGTGACGCCCATGCTCGAGCAAGGTTAGACACCAGGCTTGCCTCGCGCTGGCTAAGGTCGAGTGAGCGCTCCGGACGGTCCTCCTGTGGTTTTGCATGACGTGTGTCATGGCGGAGAGATTTCAGACGGCAGCAACTCGCGCGACGAACACTGGGCCGTGGAATAAGGTCGATCGATGGCGCACGTGGAAAATTACATGTGACTCTCTTTGTAATTTGTGGCTTGCGCACGCCGGATTTATACATAAAACTTTATACAATGCTCCTTTTGCTAAAAATCTGAGACGATTTTTCGTTTTTTTAAATTTCCTTTTCAATTTAAGCGAATCGAACCATCGACTGAATCCGTATTCAGGATTGTAGGTGCGGGATCTTGCTGTACATGGCGGTCCTTACCAGGGTTGGGTTAGGGTGCGATGATGCGGTGCGGTGCGGTGCAACATGTCTGGTTCACCCAGCGGTGCATCAATGTCATGAGAGATGAAGTCATCGGGAAAGAATATGACAACGCTGCCTTCCTTTCCACTGACGCTGCAGACGGCTGGAGGTGTTCAGGGTGCTTCCTCGCACGGCGACGTCGGCTCGGCGCCGCTGGCGGGGATGGCTCGATTGGATGTGCTCCGCAAGAGGTTGTGGGCCTTGGCTTTGCGGGGACTCTTGGCAGGTGCCATTTCCGCTTGGCGTGCTGCACCCCAGCTCTTCCCGTCGAATGTTCAGCGGGCGTCAACAAACATAGGAGAAGTCTGGTGCTTTCACCTTCATTGAACACGCGTTATCGAATCCCTCTTTGCAGCACGCAATAATAGAGGGCTTGCTTCTCACATATGGCAGGCAAAGGGAATTAAGCAGCACAAATCTGACCACCTGTACTGAAAGCGATATAGTCGAAGGCCCAGGTACGCAGCAAAGGCTCTTCGGTAATCACGACGGAAACAATGCTAAACCGCTAGTGATAAACCCAAGACGCTTGGGAGTGCTAATCCCTCTCCCCCGAAGCATGAGTCATCCCACTGCAGCCACATGATGTTCGTCATTTATCTGTGATCCGACCGGTATGTGAAAAACTAGACCGATGGCGCTGTGGAACCGTGCCGCTCTGTTTCTGCAGTACGGCGTCAATCTATCTTCAGAGTCTTCCACCTCGCATGTCCCGCACCATCACATTTCTGGTCTATTTTTATCATGACCCCATTCCTCATCTATTTTTAGGCGGTGGGACAGTGATCATGTGTGTACGCGAGTGCGCGTGTCGGCGTGCATTTTAAAAGGTGCAGCAAACTACCACCGCCGTCGACCCAGTGCTGCTGCGGTTTCAGTCCCCGGTGTTTTCCTTCCCACAGCTCCAGCCGTTCCCGTCCATGGTTAACTTGTGCATCTTATGCCGATGGGTCAAAATCTCGGTCTAAATGTGTTGAGTTACTGCTTTAAAGGTATCCTAGTAAGGGCTCAAAACGGCCCTGAGCCACCATAAATCAGCCCAGAAAAACAAGAGGGATTTCGTGCGCCCGCTCCCCACCTTTGGCGGCAGGTGGGAGAAAAGCACGCGATCCCATTGTTTCCGTTGTTTGACGTGTAAATAATCGCTTTTCACCACACAGCACCAGTTCGACCCCGCCCAGACCATCCGTTGGCCACTCCAAGTGTCCCGCTCCTGGCTCCTGGCTACGTCTACGGATGAGTGAGCGAACGATGGATCGCGGCTAACAAGATTATAGCGCACATGATGCAAATACGGCTTACGACAGTATCGCGTGTAATTATCCCTGTTATTAAAGACCAGTGAAACACGCAAAGTAACGCTGACCAGCATTTACGTCCGGAGAAATACATGAATCGGGCGACTAGTGTAGGCATCAATTCAAAACCAAGTGTAGATATTTCGTTTTCTCCTTCCCATATCAGCTCATTTACTTCTCACCTTGTTTGGTCTATGGTGTACAGAAGTTGATCTTGCAAATGCCGTGTCTCTCGTTGGCATAACTATGCGTGGTAGAGGGAGCATGGATCTTAGGATGCTTGCTTTTGTTCATGCATATATGAATTGTAATCACTGTTCATGAAGATGTATGTGCTGTGCGTTCGATCAGTTCATCACCGCATTCATTAGTGTTCAGGAAAAGTCAGATAGACAGAAACCATAAAACGTTTTAGAAGTCGGTCAGTTTGGACTTGAAGCAAAATCGGTCAACTTTTTGACACACCGTCCTCATGAAAATCCCTATCGGTTGGGAAAAGCTCTGACGTTGTTCCCAGCAGACATCACTAATATTGAGCTTCGTAGCCAGCTGACGAATGAGACTTGACCAAACGAGGAGGAGACTTGTCCAAATGAGGAGGAGACTGACGGAGGAGACTTGACCAAACTCGACCAAGCCGTGCTTCTACAACAGCATACAAGGAAACAGCCCTAGCCAACATGTCCACCGTTCACAGCCACATGCCCACCGTCCACCACCACGTGTCCATCGTCCGCAGTCACATATCTACCTTCCACAGCGGCCCTGGACCGACTCGGCGACAAGCCGACCAGAACCGGCGCTGAAATCAGTTCCGCCCCGTGCATCGCGTGGGAACACGGCTCATCGGTCGCACTGAGTGGCCACGCGCCCGGTGCAGACACGTGCAATCGTCCGGCCGCGAAATCGCCATTGTAACGGGGCGCGGTGCGTAATTGGCGGCGAGAGGAGAGAATCTCGCACCAATTGCGCTGACCGTGGCGAGAAATCGGAGGCGTCCCGTACTAGAAACACGAGTCGGTGGCCGAACGGCGCCAAGTGGCCGACTGGCCAGGCCGGAGCTGAAGTCTGAGACTTTCTCAGCTGAGCTTCCATGCGCGAATTGTTATTTATTGCACGTGACTTCTCCCGCGCGCTATCCGTTTGGCTTGACGCCTGACCTGGCATTTATGCAAGCTGCGTGATGAGAAACGTCAGCATCGGTACGCGACGCATAAGATGAGATATGCTGATGCGTACTCCTGACAGGAACTCGGAGAACAGAGCCAGCGGACTACCGTAAAAGATGCGTGTGAAAATGCCCGAGGAGAACGGCCGAAGGAGTTGGAGCGCACACAAGAACACAACCACGTCCATAACGCGGTGGTCGGGTCAGCGTGAAACAATTCAGGTCCAGGCGAGAAGAGCCACACACGCATACAACAATAGTCCCTGAATGGCCGCCTCGCCACGGCTGAGGCGACACGGCGCTTCGGCGCCCGGGGCGGCACAATGATGTGTGTGCCGGCCGTCGTTACGAGCCGCGGCCGGGGGAAAGATAACGCCGAATTTCACCTCCAACTACGGCGCACCCCCGCCGGGGCTTCTGTGGTGGCGCCCACCGACGACAGGCGCCTGAACTTTTTCTGAGTGGCCATCTAGATGCCATCAAGATGGCAGGCTGGGGAGCAGGGTCAAGCTGCGCGCGCCAGTGGAAGGCGCTGGAAAGCGTGACCTGGCTGGAGCGGAGCGTGGACGTGCCGGCGCGGGCCTCCTCGCCCTCCGGCAACCGGCAAGCGCTGCTCTAGTATGTGGCTGAGATGGACTGCGCACAGTTACTTTGAGATAGGCTTTGAAACCTGAGCTGGTTTTGGCCTGGTTTCGGCAACTAAGTGTTCAAGAAGGTCTAATACAGCATGCGTAGACACTCAAAACACGAAAATGCACAAAATATCGCTGATAGACACTGCGGAGTAAAAACTCAAGGGCGCTGTGACCGGGCTGGGACTGTGACACTGGCTCTGGGATCCGAGTTATGGGATCTCTGAGATCAGGGTTATGTAGTAGTTAGGTCCAAAACCGATGTTGAGATTCTTACAAATGTTTGTATGCTTCGGATTTACTCGCTAAAACCGATACACAGCCGGAAATTCTGCACCAGGATGCTTAGGTTTATTTAACACGCGGGATCACTGTAATGCCTTCTGGCTCCATTTGGACGGCACTCGCCAATCACTTCTAATAAACAGATTAATCTGGCTGTGACGGAGCAACCGGCTTAGTACTTGCCAACCGCGCTATTGGATGCCTACATCACACATGTCCGTCGTAGCCCACCAAAGAAGTGTGTCACTCAGTGTCACTTGTCACTACAAGACGAACATTTTGTTTCAAAATATTATCATCCAGTCCGCAGAGTATTATAAAAAATGTCGGCAAAGTTGCTTGGCCTTGGCAATATCTTCGTCGATGCACAGTTCATGGCTTGGGTAGCATGTGCGAAACCGTGCGCCACGTGTAACGTTACCACAACGCGTTTGCTGAAGTTTTGAGGCAGATATGCTGGTGACGCTCATTCTGGAAGAGCACGAACGGCAAAGCTATCTTTGTAACGCGCTCGTTATTCTGAAACAGGCTCGTAACAAATTAACAACAAATGTCTGACAGAGCTTCATAATCTATAGCGTGTGCCGTGCCGCCACTTCGAAGCTTAGCGTCATAGTTACTTTGGCTCTTACGCCAGGCGAAAACTGGCTCTGCGCTCGAGGAACCGATCTGTGACGCGAGGATTGTTTTATATTTTATGAAGCACATTGATTTCAAAACAGTCTACTCGCCTGTCTAATGTTCCGTGATGATGTGTAACTCTAGCTTTGATATGCTTAGTTCATGCCTAATGACTCAGAGCGCGTAGCGTGCTGTCCACGCATGCGTCAAATAAGTGAAGGCCGTTAAAACAAAGTTGTGAGCGCTAAATGACCGATGCAGTCGGTGCGCCCCTTACAACCCCAAATACTGCTACCACTGTAGCATGCCCATCAATCTCACACCGCTTAAAACTTGAGGTTTCTGGGCATAACATTTTTTAACATCAAATTATGAAACGTTCATGGCGTGTTCGCTGCTTGGAACATGAAATGGATATAGGCGTCCATTAGTAATAAAACTTTCCACCGGTTTTACCAAACCTTGTGACCAGTCCCTGACGAGATGTTGACAGGAGACCACAAGAAGCCTGTTTGCGATGTGAGGCAGGCGAGGCGGGGACAGTGGCAAGTGTATCACTCAAGTGATGTTAAAGTCCCACGGAATCTAAGCAAATGTAACCGGATAACTGACAAACCTGTCCAAACGAGTCTTACGAGCGCAGTGATGTTATCGCCTTTTAAGAAAATCCTGAACCAAATCGCTGTGCCTTCCCAGTAGGCAAAGGGGCTCTGTGATATCACACACATTCATGGCTACATAAAGCACACTGCTGGAAAATTGACTCGCTGTTGGCCTGGGAAGGGCTGACGATTTCAACACAAAAAATGAACTGGAGCAAGTTATGACTACCGTGAGTGTGGCCAAATTCTTGTCAAAAAACAGACAAACACAAATGATGGGAAATAATGGTATACCATTACTAGGGATGCTAGCATGTTCACGATTTACACTCATGAGCAGCTTTATGTCTCAATTTCTCTCAGCCCAGGCCACAGCAAATGACATTCGACTACGATTGAAAAAGCGACATTGTTCTCCTCTTGGCCGCCAAAAATTCGGTAAGTCCAGAACGGTATATTTATCTACACTACGCAGTTGATTTTATGTCTGTCTCCATTTAGGCAGCTGGAATCTGAGATCAGCCCTCGAGAGCGCCCCCGACCGGAGCGACCCACGGTTTGTGCTTGAACGCGTGTGCCTGCTGCACACAGCGTTACCCCGACTATCTGTTCTCCTCTCCGTCTAACGACGTGTGACACGTGGCGCTGCGACATCAGGTCACCGAGATTTGGACCCCACATTATGGTGATGCATCATCATATTCCCATGATTGTGATTATGAGACAATTTCTTGTCTCACGTGTGGCCAGCCCTTGTCTCCATGACAAGGGTTACTGCATCGCCACGACCGAGACCGAGCATGCAGCTTGCTAAGCCGGATATAAAGGTGCCTATATATCAGAGAATTCACACGACGCTTTGACATCATTTTACGAACCTCAGCATACCCGCGGCCTTTTGCCCTGCATGTGACAGCATGCTCCGCCGACTGGCCGATAAACGCATATCTCCCGTACACATCGACAACAGCCCACGGTGCTCACCTTCATATTATAACCGGTCCAGGCACCAAACACCCGTCACCAAGCGCACATTCGCAGCGCTCCGACAGCGCGTGCCGATGCACCTCCGCTCCGGGAGAAACTGATGCCATGCGCCAACTGCTGCGCGCTCGGCTTGGAAGCTCGCATCGACCAATCCACGCCAGCCCGTATGAAGATGTTCCGTGAAAGTAGCCCCGAACGGCTGATTTTAGCCCGCGGTCTGCTGCCAGGCACAGCCGTGTGGGAGCCCGTAAATTCCGCGCAAATGCACGCTTAAAGGAAGTATCCCACCTTTTTGCACTTAACACTAATTGTTACATCAGACGGGAACGAGATGCAAATAACCAATGCTATTCACGCGCTCTTGAAGCTCAATGACTAAGAGACGCGTGTTATTTTATCAGAAAAACCGGTTTTCTCAAAATATTTCTAAATAGTTTATAATTTCGATTTAAAGAAGCCGACCCTGTCGGAGACATCTCATTTGACTCTTTGCTGACCACTATGAGAATTATACACTTCATTTACTTTGATTTGCCCAACGTGTGGGTTCTATAATGTCTGCAACACACTAATGTCTCAAAACGTTCGTGTAATTCATGCTACGAAAGCTTGAAATACTTTGTTTGGACACACAAATATGCCGACATGAAGCTATTATCCCAAAAATTCAGCGAAACGGTAATCTATGGCTTTGCTTTCTTCTCCATGGCGTTCACCCCAGTCGCTCCTTTCGAGGCGCACTTTGGCCTTGGGAATGAGGGCATCACATGGTCCATGTGACGCACTGGTTCAAACTTTAACCAACCAAGTTCTCGGTAATGGGCCTTGCCGCTGGGCTAATCACCAACTTTGTTGTTTGCACCAGTAGAGGTGCGCACGGCGGTTGTCATGGCGATGGCGTCCTGACTGCAGCGAAGAGGCGCAGTGTTGTTACAAAGTGTTGACAGTGCAATTTTACCCAAAAAATAATTCAAATTGCTATCCTCGTTATGTTTTGACGGTGGCGCAGTGGATCTACCCGGTGCTATCACTAGACGTAACTAGTTCTGAGGCTGCATTAGAGTATGGTTTTGAAATATGTCCAAAGGTGGGACACTCGCTCTAAAAAAGACAAGCGGGATGGGAACGGTTTTTTGGGAGTATAGCTATGCAGCAATGCAAAGCGTGAAGTGTCGAGATAGGCGCACGGTAGGAGTGAATGCTTCATCATTTTTATGGAAGTTGGAAACATGTGTATATTGAAAGCTGCAGGTTTGCAAAGGCCACTGAGCTCGCATTCAATTCACGCCAGAACTAACAGCAATTGGTATAAGTTGGGGCTTCACAGTAATATAAGCAACACCAACATGCCCACAGGGTGTAAAGACGAAATATCCCTTGCCTACCTACCTCATACACAGCCACTGCAATATGACCTTTGTCCGTCTGCAGTGAAGTGAAGTCGATTGCACAAAATCGTTTACTGTCACATATGCCTGCCGTCTTACGCACAACTCACAGTAGACGGGTCCGTAACAAAGCGTTTCACTTTTAAACAGACTTTTGAAAATTATTTGTTCCATGCCAATTTGTACTGCAATTTTGCGCGTGGGTAAGATGCCAAAACATCATATCTATCTTATCTTAAGTTAGTGTATGCTCAGCATGGTTGAAATTAGTAGCAAACCTAGCGATTAGCGTTGAGGTCTCCCGTTCACTGCATCTTTGAGCACTCGCAAAGGTTCGTCAACAGCTTCATGAAAACTCGTTTGACTGTGATTTGATGACATCGATAATTGCAAACGCTGTCAGAAAATTGGCAGAGGTAACAACAACAGAAGCCTTCACATTAAACATGTCATTCGGCATGTTTCTGCTAGGAGCGTTGCAACATCAAACACCGAGGTCAGCGAGGTCTCCTCTCGCCGACGGCTTAGAGGTCATTCGCTCGGTTCCATTCCGCAAAATGTGTCAATGCTGAGTTTATATTCCTGGTCAGTGGTGAGCAGGAACATGTGCACCACCGTACACCCAGGTGGCTCTCAAACCACCGCGGTTCGGTGCCGCAACACTCGAGCGTCTTCCGCGGGCCGTCATGTCCACCACAGTCACATGCGCAGCTCATGTGGCCCGAAGGGACAGCCACGTCACGACAGGCTGATGTGGAACAAGATCCGCTTCACGGCATCGGCCAGGCCGTTCCCCGTCGAATGGCGCGGCAGTCAGGCGTTACATGTGGGAGCTTCAGGGCTGATTTCACCCCAGACCGATCAGAAAGAAACACATTGACACGTGCCAATTTCGGTTTTGATGGAGCCTGGGGAAAATAAAACACCCTATGACAAATGAACTCAGGTCAATTCGGAATCAGAGCTAAGTATCATCTAACATCGACATTTTTTAACATCCCCATAACTTGCGTCAAGCTATTGAAGCCTAACAACTTTTGCATCATTAACGTGCGCTTCAAGCCTTTTTTCAAATATGACGGTTTTGCTGTTTTACATTAACCTATCCTTTGAGTTGATAGCGTCAAATTAAAGATATATGGTTTTAGCCATTAAGTGGTTGTTTATACACGTGTTTGCAACGCGTAGGCCAGATTGGGATGACAGTATATGATGAGCTTTGGATGCGTAGAACATTATGATCCCGTATTCACGAGGTGCGTTTTGCCCTCTGTCAATATACATATATGGCCTGGCTGACCGGATTCCATGGGTTGCAAGATGGATGACCAAATCAAACGCCTGAAGAAACCTTAGTGTCAAGCTCTATGACTTTTGCACGGATTGTTTTCAGATCCAAGCGTCAGATCAGGTAAAACACGATCGTGTCCAGTTGTATGAACTTCACATTTGTTGCAAGTCCTGGGTAGTGTTATCGCACGTCCGCCTACACCAGGATCGTGTCCCAGAGATGGCAAAGGTCACCCGAAGCCATATTGGCGCTGCCCCTGAATGACCTAGAGCTTGAATGATTCAGACTAGAAATCAAAGAAAACTGTACATTTCACTGACAGGTTATGTGATGATTTGCCTTGCTTTCGTATATCTACAAGGGTCTGTCTCAATGAAAGGTGATCATCCTGCTCTGGCAATTCTCTTCGACCAATGGTCTGTCAGAAATGCACCGCTCAGGTGCGTACGTGCGTGCATCAGTTCCGATACGCCAAGCGTGCTGCCGATCACAATATTAAACCAGAAATGGCCATTAGAGGGAAGGGAATGGTGAACGATGGAAAAAGTGACGATCATAGTGAAGATAGCAAATTGGTGCCCCAAACAAGGATGAACTATTAAGAATCAGTTTGGATGGTTGTGTTTGGCAGCACTGGAGGCATCAAGGCGTCTGCCCGCAACGGTGAAAACATGCCAATGTCACAGACAGAGAGACAACATCCTTACTGCACGGTATATCGCGTCACAATTCGCTGAAAAGTGGCCACAATTTGCGCAGTTAACACGGGCTCGGGGGGCCGGCTGGATATCCTTTGCTCTGGGGGGGTCAATTTGACCCCTTCTCTGAGATCTCCGAAACTAAGGGAGCTAGGGACACCAAATTTACAGGGTGTGTTGACCTGTACGTGAACTTATTTAAGTCAAAGTTTCAGATTTCTAGGTCATGACCTTCGGGTCAGGTAAGGTCAAGCAAGGTCAAATTCCAGGCTGGTCTCCAAAGTGCCCCAGAACCTAGATAACAGTTTCTTAGCAAAAGGTCGCACGTTCATTCCAGGTCAGCGGCCTTGTTCGACCTTTTGAAGGTCATGGTGACCAATATCATACAAGATTGCTCTGAGTTTTGGTTCTGAATAAGCGACAAAGATTATGTTAGACGGTTTGTTCCTAAAAACAAAATGTTGCCCGGGTCACTTTAGGTCAATGACCTATTCTGACGTTTAAGAAGTCCATGGAAGATATATGATGCGGTTCCTGCCACCAATAAATTTGAAATGAGCACCAGAAACTATCCCATACAGCAGGCCTTGGAGTAATAAAACAGGTTGTTTTTTTACCTTGGTCTGACCTTCATACCTGACCTAAGTCAACGTAATTTGCTCATTCAACTGTCGTGCTGTCTAAGAAAGCATATCAGAGACATATGACTTTGTCTAGCACTCCGTTGTTGCATCAGATTGAACGATTTCCCATAAATTGACCCCGCAGAAACCATGGTTTGACTTTGACCTGCCATAGGTCAGCAACCTTTCAAGGTATATCAAGATTTTTATATCAACCGATCTGCTATTCCATTGTCTACAGCTATGCAAAATTTGGCGCGGGCACACCGCGCCGCCCACTGGTCCCTGATCCACTGGCTCGAGTCCTCCCCCCCCCTCCCCCTCCCCCCACTTAGGCGGAAGACACTGCTTTTTTCACCATATGTGAATATTTTCAAAGGGGTTGGTGCCAAGTTTGGACATGAATTATTTCCAGTTTTATTCCGACAAAGCTTCCTCTGAAGACCGGTGGCCCACCTGCCCTCCACACGCCGTGACTTTATTGTTTCTGTCGTGGCGGGTTTTGCTGGGGCAGGGGTCATAGCCGGCGACGGCTGATTGGTCGTGCCTGGGTGATACTTGCAGTCAAGAGAGCTGCCGAGAGGTGGACATGCTGGGCACGTGTCTCCATATTTCACATGCGTGCCTACGTGCCAGGCTTGTACCGCTTTGGCCGATATTCAACTAGCCCGGAGGGAGGTCCGTCACCGGACTTGGAGCAATTAAGCGGAAGTTCCGGTCTTATAATGCGTAATTTCAGACTCGAACTCGACGAGACGGTCGTTATAGCTTTGCATTTTCACACACATGCACACGTGCTACGTCGCCCGGTACAAACGGTCTGCATACGTGCCATGTTTATGCTAATTTGGGCGGTTTGCATCACGTCCGCAGGGTGGTCCGTTACTGGACTTAAAGCGATTCTACGGAAGCTCCAATCTCATGAGGCATATTTTCGGTCCTGAAACCAGTGAGACAGTCGGTACAACTCTGTCAATGCAGCATACATGTGCACCTGTTAAGTGAGTATTCAACATTTATATGGGGCTTTGAACTGAAATAGCTATCTTGAACATCTTCCGGTGCTGTTCACAATCCTGCCCTACTTAGGACCTAGGCCACCTTAGTTTCTAAGCTGCAGGCCCGCGAAAATGTCGAGAGTATTTCGGGGAGAATGTTTCAAAGTAACCCTGGCACTCATGAGGTCATAACAACGTCATTTAAATACTGCCATTCCATAAGCCGTGCGGCGACAAAAGCGAAGACAAATACATTTGTCGAGGCATTCATATCTGGCGTTTGTAAGCAAGATTTTAAGATATGACAGTCGTCAATTGTCTCTTAATCAATGTTGTGCGAGGTACGATGACGTAATTAAGCCATGACGCGTTGAGGGGCATATTTAACAAACAGAGAATTGTGCTGTCCAGAGCAGTCTTTTCCACCTAAAAAGCATACCAATGCTTATAAGTGAGCTTGTTTCATCCTATCTGATGCTCGCCTCAATGTTTTTAAATGTGGAACATTCCTCCAACAACATTTTTCAAGCAGCTGGAGAATTAAGCGGCCGAAACCTTGTGCACATACCAACACACCAGGCGACCGATTGTCCGAACAATTAGTCAATCCGTGACACTTGTGCCTCGTCTCAATCGTTCCGCAAAGCTGTAAACGATAAACCCTGCCAGGCGTGGTCCTAGTTGTTCGTCAACCTTGACAAGCGTGTTCGCCAAGAAAATATTACCTTGCAAACCCGCGCAATCTGTCGTGCACGGCATTTCCAGCTCGGAGGTGGAGAAACCTCGTCAATTCACATTAAGTTTGCTAATAACGTACCCCTGCTCAGCCCTTGAACTCGATGCGATTGCCTCGAGTTCAAATTTCCCCAGCCGTCAGACACATCAAGCGCGGATTATTTGATCGTCTACACTTTTCTTGTAGGGGCTGAAATAAGCAAGATGAAGAGTCGAAATTTCACGGTCTCCGCCGGCGTAAGTTGTTAGTGATTCAGGCCGGGATACTGCCGACTATTTGCAACACTCACTCCACAGATACCCGAAGAGGTACTAACACCCTACTTAAAAAACTCAACCTGCACTTCAGTCTAAGCGAGTAAACGCCAGAACTTTCTTTACATTTGTATAAAATGCGTTTACCAAGTACATCAATACTTGTTGTCTGGAGCCCGGCTTGCTGCAGACGTCGTCATCTTTCTCGATGGCGCATTGAAAGAAACAGTAAACACGCTCACATTCCAAATCACGAACATAATCACCAAACAGAACGCGAGACGACTTCTTCCGGCCTCAGAACCGTACCGAGGTCGAACTCGGTGAATTTACAAGCTCGATACAGGCTAGTAATGTCGTCTTTGGTTTCACCACTGGTCGGGCCAGACCGGTCGCACGCACGGCGGGCCGCGCCGCTTACGTCACCGCATGAGCATTGTTCGGTACGAGGATATCACAGATGTGGGTGGCGCGTGGCAGGCGGCCGGCTAGGACCTGAAGAGTCGCCGCGAGATGGTGCTGGTGGGCCCGCCGGGATTGGCGCTGTCTCGCCGTAGTCGCTTGTTGAGCTTGCGGACGAACTCGGCTGCCACCGGGCTCCAGGAGGACTTGTCCACTAGCGCCCGGAAGATCTCCTGCTGTTCGGCTGTAAAGGGCAGACGGCGGTGGATACTTCACGAAAATCCGATCTAACCGGAGAGCCTCGGTTTTGTTCATAACATAAACCAATGAAGACAAATAATCCCTGGCTGACCTGCTCCATACTTAAGATGTGTTTTTAATGGTATGAACTGATAAAAATGTAAGAAATCCCATTTTTCCACCTTCGAGTTTCCTCTTCAAGTCGCACACCCGTCCGAATGACCGAATATGCAGGATGGCCGCTGGCCACGTCATCCCCACCACGCGCGCCGCGTCCCACCTCTCATGCGGACTGGCATCAGACTGAGCAGCTGCTGGTCCACGTGACGCGCCTGGCTGTAGGCGACGTTCTGGAGCCGGGCCAGCGGCAACACGGCCTCGCCCAGCAGCTCAGACTCCACCAGCGTGTGATGGTCCTTGACCGTGAAGAGCAGGTGACAGTCGCGCGCCACCAGCCGCTCCCGGTCCACAGAGCTGCCGAGTCAGGCCCGGTGGGGGTCAGATGTGACCGGTCAGGTCCCGTGAAGAGCAGGTGACAGTCGCGCGCTACCAGCCGCCCCCAGTCTACAGAGCTGCCGGGTCAGGCCCGGTGAGGGTCAGATGTGACCGGTCAGATCAGATGGTGGTCATATGTGACAGGTCAGAGGTCAGAGCTACCCGACTGGGCTGGATGAAGGTCAGAGCTGTTGGGTCAGGTCAGGTGGAGATCACGGGTGCCGTGTTTGGCCATGTAGAGGTCAGAGGCGCCCGTTCAGGTGTCGAGTGAGATCAGAGTCCCTAGGCCGTGTTAGCTACAAGTCAGGCATGCTGAGGTATGTCAGGTGATCATGAGTGAATCGGGTGATGATGAAGTCAATGGTGGCGGAATAGGTCAGACGGTGGTAAGATGCCAGGTCAGGTCAGGTCAGATGAAGATATGAGATGCCGATTCAAGTCAGTCTGAAGAGCTATGTATCAGCTCAGGCCGAATGGGGCTCAAGGGTGTTACGGCCTGGTCGTGGAAGAAAGCTCGAGTCGACGGTTCGAGTTAACTGGAAATCGGAGATGCTGTGTCGGGCCGAGATCGGAGATGACAAGCCTGGTCAAGGTCAGGGTACCAGTTTGAGAGAGGTGGAGGTCAGCACCAACGGGCAATGTCAGATGGAGGTCAAGGTCACCATTCCATCATGGGCAGAGGTTACAGAAAGCTATGGTTCAGGTCATGACGTCAATTGGAGTTGGGAGCTGCCACGGCAGGGAAGGAAGCCAAGGCCTCTGTGCGCCGGGTCAGCGACGTCTTTGTGATTGTGATGACCATGCCCGAACACTACTAAGCCGTCTGTGGATTTCCGTTTTCCGCTCAATGGAGCCGAGGTAACTTTAGGATGGCAATGTACTAGCGCTGCTTGTAACATGCCGTATAGGAAGCTAATGGAAATCCCTAGCTTGCGTCAATGAAGTTAGTCCAAACTGGTTCGAGAAATTACAGGTAGTCAGGAAAAGACTTCTTCTTCACTGAACTTACAACTCGAAGACTTCGTCGAAGAGCGGGAAGATGGTCTTCTTCTGGACCTTGGTTTGCACCTTCTCCATATTGGGCGCCAGCGTCTCAGGCAGAATCTGAACCTTTACGTAGGCGTCACAGGCTGAAAAAAGACACAGATCATATTGCATCTCTGCAACTTAATCCTCCTAGCACGTATTGCCGTAGATCATAGGATGCTACTCATTTGTCTCATCAGCAATATCCTAAAAGATCATGATCAGGAGTTCTGGCGAACATGAGAGGCAACCACGTTCATTGATGTCTGAATACCCCGATTACACGCGTGCGCTCGGTGACGGGCTGGCCGTCATACGAGCGGGCCGGTGCTCACTGTCTGGGTCGGACGGCCGGATTCCACGCGCGTTGAGCACCTCCACACGCAGCACGTTGTCGACGAAGAAGGCCTTGGTGGAGAGCTTGCCGTGCAGCGACTCGTCCAGCTCCTCTTGAAGGTCGTATTTACGCCTGGAGACGACACATTACACTCAATAGATGAAAACCAGGACGACCAACTGCAACATTATGTCATAAACGTGACGAAAGTGGGCAATGCATTGCGTATCACTTGTCATACATTGCTTAAGGAGACGTGGAAGTTCCTTTGGCCATTGTGCGTTCTGGTGGTAGCAAACCCTGAGGCAAGTTGTGCCATATACAAAAGAGTGATAGTCTGTTGCCGTCAGCCACTCTGGAGGTTTCGCCAGGTCTCCATCAGCATTCTCAGGGCCACTCACGCGTAGTACATGGCGATCAGGCGTTCAGGGTCGCATTTGTAGATGTTGACCCAGTGCACAAACTTCTTGTAGGTGTCTGTGTGAATGGCATCCATCGCCAAGCCCTTGTCGTCGCCGTTGATGAACTCCACCAGCGCGTTCACCAGGCTCGAGATTGTGGCGAAATACTCCGTCTCCTTCTGCGAAGTAACAAGGATGGCATCAGTACACTGACTGACGTATCCGCCAGATCGCTTGAACAAACAACACAGGTACGTTGCGTGGTGTAACAAAGTAAAGTTAATTGTCGGTAGAAGGGTCGGAACAATTACCCCTCCCCCCTGCCCAGCATTCTCCCGCCCGTGTGGCACAATCACGGGCAGGACACGGCTGCCAGGGGCCTGCAGCAATTACCCCTCCCCCCCTCCCCAGCGTTCTCCCGCCTGTGTGGCACAATCACGGGCAGGACGCGGCTGCCAGGGTCCTGCAGCCTGCTTACCGCACCTTGCTGTAGCGGGTGGTGTTGTCGACCACCGTCTTCAGCACCTGCACCCAGATGGATTCGAGCACTCGGCGCAGGTTGAGCGGGTGCAGACGCGGGTAGAGCAGCATCAAGTTCGTGTCCAGGTAAGAGATGATGTTGTCGGCCGGCACCAGGCGGCAGTGAGGCTGCGTCAGCTGACTAAGGTAGGAGTGCACTTGTGGCAGCATCTGCGGGCGGGGCACAGCGTTCACGGGTTGCCGACCGGTCTACAACGCGTCAGCAGTGACGAGCGGGACAGAACAACTCTCAGTGTTTACAACAAGGAAAACCGATGCTACGTCGTTGGTGCTGCTTCACGCTACGCTGAACAAAACTTCTGAAAAATATGTGTGCACTCAGTCAGCAACGATGACACAGCAAAGGCCATATTCGTAGAATATAAATGCATTTCATCAGTCATAACCCGGTAGGCAAAGAATACGGGTGCGCCTGCGGCACGCCTCGACTACGAGCGACTGTCGTCAGCAGTCACTCCGCCTGCCCTACGACGAGCCGCCTCCTAGCTGTGCCACTCGCAGACACTGTCCATAGGGCTGGTGAGACCCGGCGTTACAGACTGGCCTGCTCCACAGACCTTGTAGTACAGGCTGACCTACCCCACGGACCCTGTGTTACAGACTGGCCTGCCCACAGACCATGTGGTGCAGACTTACCTGCCACACAAACCTATTGTTACAGACTGACCTTCCCCACAGACCCTGTACTACAGACTGACCTGCCCCACGGACCCTGTGTTACAGACTGACCTACCCACAGACTCTACACTACACACCGACCTGCCCCACGGACCCGGCGTTACAGACTGGCCTGCTCCACAGACCCTGCACTACAGACTGGCCTGCTCCACAGATCCTGAGCTACAGACTAGCCTGTCATGCAGTCCCTGCACATTAGCCTGCCCCGTAGACCCTGTCCCACAGACCCTGCGCTACAGACTGATCTGCGCCACAGATCCTGCATCACACACTGACCTGCGCCACAGATCCGTCCACCATGTCGCTGATGCCATGCTCCATGTCCTCGATGGCCTGATCGATGACGTTCTGCAGCGTCATCCGGCACTGGATGGTACCCTGCGAGCCGAGCTGCTCCTCCATGGCCGAGAACACCTGACGACGGCGGCAGCAGGGCGCGGTCACGCTGCCGCCGTCACAGCGGCCACAGAGGGAGCGGGCGTGAGGGCTGCACCAAGTCACCGAGCAGTCGCAAGCCGCCGGTGCAGCGCCTCAGGACAAGGGTTCGCTGCTGCAGGAGAGGTCTACATACGCCGCCGCTGTCACAGCGGCCACAGAGGGGGCGGGCGTGAGCGCTGCACAAGTCACCGAGCAGTCACAAGCCGCCGGTGCAGCGCCTCAGCACAAGGGCTCGCTGCTGCAGGAGAGGCCTACATACGCCGGCCACCCACTGCATTGAGCTTGCTTTTTGCTCTGTTGCCACCCGGAAATGCAATGACGACATCGACCGGCACCGAAGCGTAACGTTCATCACATGACGACAAGGCCACTGCGCGTCTGGACATGAGACCAGATATCGGGTGGCGGTGCATGCACGCGGCCCTGAACAGTAAACAAAAAGCGCGACTCATCATGAGACAACCCGGGGCGTCCTTTCGCCGCTGCCGCAAAACGCCGCTGATTGCGGGAAGAGACGGAACCCTGCCTTGCTACTCACTGTTTCGAAGCCGAGCTCGTTAGGCAGCGGATGGATCTGTTTCGCGCACGAACTCCACGTTGTTCAGAGCCAGGCACAGCTCCTGGGTGAAGCTGAAAGGCCGGGCGGCGCAGAAGTAGCCGCATGCCTTCAGGTGCCGGTGCATCTGCGCCACGTAGAAGGTGGCGCTCCTGGTGATGTCGTCCAGAACCTGAACGGAACAGGCAGGCCCCGTTAATCGGCCGGCCGGCCAGTATTGCTGGATGGAGAATGTGGGGTCGTGACGTGGTCGCCTCGGTGGAAATATGAACTGTGCATCGCTAGTATGGCATGCGCGTACATCCGCGCTGACTCGCTCTCGTCCCGGCTCAAATCACTTTCAAGAATGAAAAGCTTCTGTCGTTTAACTGATTTAGCGCGCGGCATCTCCAGATCACATCGCACGGTAGCCATGAACCACATTTGTGTTCCACCCCGAAACGCTGAAATCGGCACAACTGTACAGATGCTATTTTGCTGTCAAATCTGCCGAAATGCTGAAAGGCTGAAAGACACAGGGAAGGAGGAAACTAAAACAAAAAGACTCATACATCACGTTTCGTCAGGGTGAAACCATATAGATAGAGATGCACAAATATTTCGTTGAAGATTTCATGCAGATGGCAAAATCATAAAATAGCACGTCGCTGATGTAATACCACCACCCCTTCCACACACCCATCATGTTTCCATCCACACAACCACCACATCAGTAGCACTTTGGCAGATGCTGGACACAGGGCCGCTGCTCACCTTGGTGACAAAGCCGTACCATTTTGACAGATGCCGGACACAGGGCCGCTGCTCACCTTGGTGACAAAGCCGTACCACTTTGACAGATGCCGGACAAAGGGCCGCTGCTCACCTTGGTGACAAAGCCGTACCACTTTGACAGATGCCGGACAAAGGGCCGCTGCTCACCTTGGTGACAAAGCCGTACGAGCTGATGGCGTCCGGCCAACTGAGCTGCTTCCAGAACGTCTTGATCTGATAGAACACAGCCACAGTGTCCACGGCCGAGCTGCTGTGGTTCACGAACGTGTGCACCTGGGCGGAGAAGGCGAGAGTCGCTGATGTGGGCTGGCAGTAAGTCGTCAAATTCCCTTCGGAAGTGTCGCACTCCTTGTTAAGATTGCGTGGACGTTGACCGACAGCCGGAGGAGAGGCACGGGATGGGTTGGAGCAGCTCCGTTGGTTGACGCACCTGTCTGGCCTGGTCCAGCTCTATCGCACGCTTGATGCGATGCATGGCCTTGTAGCAGGCTATGTCCAGCCACCGATTGACGGCTCCGGCGAACCACAGGTACGCGTTCTGCAGGGGCGACTCCTCGCCTTCCACTTCCGTCTCGGGCAGCTTCTCTCGCAGACTGCAGCAGCGACACGCACACAAACATTCAGGAGCTCCGTCAGCACCTCTTGGATGCATTAAGTCCGACACACCTTCAGCGCAGGATTGCACTGTAGCTGCCAGCGCGTAAAGCACCGGTATACTGTGACATACCAAGTTATGTCCAAAGGCTGCCTTAAAAGCCCTGCTGTCGACCCAGCAGGACCACCATTTAAAAACTTTCGCTTCCCGGAACATTCCCAGGCACCTTTTCACACGGTAGCATCGGCTGAAGGTTGACCGTCCCCGCAGGCCTCCTAACACTCAAGCCCGGCTTAGCTCGCACCTGGTGAACAGCTGGACGGCCAGGTACAGCTCGAAGAGCGAAGTGCCCATATCGAGCCCCTCAGGCGATGAGAGGTTCTGGGTGGCGCCCTCCTTGTACTCCACAGGTGGGCAGCGAGCGCGAGATCTCGGCTACGATCGGGCCGATCTCCTGCTCCAGCTGGCGGGGGACAGGACGGTCAGACCGCGGCCTAGTCAACGAGGCTGGGGGCCGAGCTGCTCCCGCATGTGGCGTGGAGATAGGCCTGCGCCAGGGGGTCGGACCTGGAAGGGGGAGGGGCGGGGACCGACCTCCGGTTTCAGCCAGCGGGGAGGCGGGGATGGGCGACGTCGGACCGGGATGGAATCAAAGGAAGGCGACGTAGTGGAAGCTATGCGAGGCGAGTTATAACGCATTCAGGCAAACCAGAGCAACTGCCTCTTTTTCTATGATACCGATAGCTAAGGATAGGAAAGCTGATCAGCCTATTACCTCCTGTTCCAAAAAGCGGCACTTCCTTAGCCCTTTCATCTGGTGCAAAACGATACAATAATCTATATATCTCTGATTCGCTTTCGAGCTATCAACGCAGTTATCTGGTACCTTCTCTGCGAACTGCAGGTACGCTATGGAGAAGTAGTTGATGCCCAGAATGCGACTGAAGATCTGGTTGTAGCTCTCTAGGCCTCGCTTGACGTCGTTATACAGCATGTTGAATGAGCAGGATTAGGCCTCTGGCAACGGGCGTCCTGCCCCGGATGGTCCTCGCTCTCCTTCTTGGTCGAGGTGTAGACGTGTCTGTACTGCAACCGCGCGGGATTGGTGATCGTGGCGGACGTTTCTGCTTGTCGCCCCGCAATGTGATTGGTGACAGTCACCAACGCACGCTTCAGAAAGCATTCCTAAAGGCCATGGTCTGGAGTTACAGTGTCGCCTCCGAGTAAACACCACAGAACATCCTGGCGTGTCGTCAGATGATATGGTGCTGAACTCGCGAGCAGGGGGAGACCGCCACCGCTCGGTTCCGGCCACACACCAACGGCTATCTGTCGTGCCCTGCCGCGCCACGGCGGCCGCATGATGCACACAGATTCCCAAGGTACGATTCGGCTCATGTGCTCCGAAAATTATGCCCTAGTTTGGATCACTCATCAGCGTCCAGGCAAAAAGGCATGCTTGCGGGATTCTAACAGACACCGATCCTAACTACTCTTGGACAAGAGATTCACGCGGAAATTAGAACGGGGGGTCCAAACAGTAGTGACCTTTCCTGTCAGCACTGCAGAGCACTCGATCCGCGCTGTGACTGAAAAGGACATGTTCTACGTTGAACTGGCCAATGACAACTCAGGAGACTCTCAGACAGCAGCCGCCACGGACCAGTCCTCGTTGCCGTGGCGCAGCGCTGTGAGCACATGCCGCTTGGGGTTGCACGCCTTCTCCTCGTTGGAGATGAGCGGCATCGGCGTCCTCCAGCTTCTCGGCCGTCTTCTTGATCAGCTCCGGGAACTCGGACAGCAGCACCAAGCACCTGCGGGCCGCACGGAACCCATACGCGTGTGGCAGCGGCGGCCTGCGAAGCTTCTCAAGATTGGGGGGCAAGCCTCAGCTTCCGTCTCGGTTTCATCCATGTGACAACAGGACAATCAATGCTAAAAAATAGCGCTAGAACAGACAGGTTCGTGTCCCAAGCACTAACGAACAAACAGGCTATAGTCGGGGGACAATCAGGTGTGTCTAGGTCACAGAGCGCTACTCTCCGCGTGGCCCTCACCTCCCACCCGGCCGATCACAACCAAACACCGCCGTACCTCGCCCACAGTACCGGGCGTCCGCCACACCGACCTGAGCAGGTACTCGATGCTGTAGAAGCCGGCCGGGCCCTGGGAGCTGAACAGATGCCGGTGCATGTGGATCGTCTCGTAGCAGTGGTCCGTGAACCGCTGGAATGTGTCCAGGAACCGCGTCACCTGAAAGACGGATGGACGCTGTCTTTAGAACGCCGACCCTCACGATGTGACTGATGACCGTGGGTGTCGCGTTAGCGGATGAACACATGAGAGGGGCAGCTGGCCAGTGGGATGGTCGAGCTCACGGGGTATCTGCCACGTTGTATACACCTGTGGTTCCTGTACGATCTTTAAGTGTCTGGCATAAAACAGGCGCAGCCGAATTAATTAATTTTGTGTGGCTGATTGCCTTTGTTAACTTCATGGTGCACTTCTAAGAATGCTGAACCTAGCAATGAGATTGATGTGACCGGGAGCGACGAGATGACAGATTAAAGGCTTGCTATGCAACTAGCCAATCTTTCGGCGAGGCGTCATTTTCACGTTCTGGCATATGTGAGGCAGCGTCCTTTAAAAGGACACCGCTGTACCGAGTCCTGCACACTTAACAGCCCGAACCACCTGCACCCCCGCGTCACACCACGGTCGAGACCGCACGCTGGGTCCCCGAACGGTCGCTCAC
Organism: Pollicipes pollicipes; assembly: GCF_011947565.3. Taxonomy (NCBI): domain Eukaryota; kingdom Metazoa; phylum Arthropoda; class Thecostraca; order Pollicipedomorpha; family Pollicipedidae; genus Pollicipes; species Pollicipes pollicipes. The sequence continues at coordinate 14,695,694 of NW_023597054.1, read as the reverse complement.
ATCGCTGGCTGTGGCACCGCCCTCCAGCAGGCACTGCTTCACGCTCTGCAGCGTGCCGAAGAGAAACTTGTAGTTGAGCGGCGCGGTGCAGTGCACCTCAGCGTAGGCGGACCAGGCGGCCACCAGCATTTCGGCGCGGCTCATGTTGCCCCAGGCGGCATGCTGGGTGAGCAGCGAGCGCGCGGCGGCCGGTAGCAGCTGCTCGTGCCATGTGTAAGGCGAGTCGCTGTACTGGCGCCGCGCAGCGCCCACCACGGCCAGCTGCAGCCGCTCGTGGCGGCGCACGTGGTCGGCGCGCTGCTGGAGGCGCACGTTGTGGTAGCGCAGGCGCAGCTGGACGGTGCCACGGTCCTTCTCGGCCCGACCGGGCCGCTCCTTGGAGGTCAGCTCCCGCGCGCGGCGCTGCAGCTTGTACGACTGCTCCACGCCCAGCGCCGGCACCTCCTGCCGGTCCGAGGTGAGGGTCACCAGACGGCGTGAGACGGGCTGAGGGAAACTAATGTCGTGCGTATCTGATTTGCGGCGCTTGGACGCAGACGCCTCCTTCAAAAGCTAAAGGGGGCGACCCCAGAGTTGCTTGCAACTACAAGTACAATCGGTAAGCTCGATGGGTGCACTGGCAGGCCTGTGGGATAGGCTTACCTTCAGTTGGATCTGCACGTGGCCGAGGGAGTCATGGGTTTTCCCCTTGGTAACCTCCTTCATATAGCGGGTCATGCCCTTCAGATCTTTGATTTCACTAAACTTGCCGATGCGCTGCTTCAGATTCTCGTCCATGTCGAAGTCCCACACCTCGACTTTAAGCACGTCTGTGGCCGGATTGCTGAGGGCTCTGCGAAGAAGAGGGTCAAATAGTGTCAGGCGGATTCCAGCAACCGAACATCCGGAGAGACCTGCAAAATAATCGTAGTTCTTCGTAATTCGCATCGCAATGCTAGAACATCCAAACAAAGATCCCCAAATGCAGCGCATTCAAGAAAAGCTACGACTGTTTTCTGGCTAAATGCATCTATC